>NC_050512.1:9795796-9813204 GCF_002922805.2 Oryzias melastigma | reverse complement strand
GTTTGATAGATGCTACCCTTTAGAGCAGGGGTCTCAAAATGGTGACCCATTGGCCATTTGCGGCCCCCAAGTCAATATTTTGTGGCCCCCGCCTTGATTTGAAAGTTAAGACATATCTTCTGCATGTCCACACTTCTATGATGATAGTTTTGTATTTGTTTTGTGATGTTTCATCTTGCTTTATGCTTAAAACGTCACATGTTGTTGTTGGATCTCGTCAGAAAAGTCTTTAGCAACAGTTGCTAGCGTCGTTAGCTCCTGTCGTTTCACAGGACACGCAGAAGATATTGCTTAGTAGTACATAGACATGAACAAATGTTCAATAAACTTGTTCAGTAGACATAGACAATGGACCAAAGACATAGACAGTGGATGCCAAAACATATTTTGGCACAAATGGATCCCAGTAAGGCCCAGACTCAGCAAGACTCTACCTTCAGTGGCTCCAAGGTTAAGTTTGAGAACCCTGCTTTAGAGTGATGGGATGTTAGTCTCCTTAAAACGTTGAAATATGTCAAACAGAGCAGCACTGAGCTGCAGGGGCCTGATATTTAACATATTAATAAATAAAGTCACTGTTCTATGTTGGCTGAAGTACGCACTACTGGTAAACTGATTTTTATTTTTTATTTTTTTGCAAGAATCCATTATTTGTTTTCCTTAAATGTCTTTCTTTAAGAGTATTTAGTCCCTGTACTTATTTTAAAAGGCTTAGTACAGTAGTTATATAGTGGAGCATAATAATAAAAGAATTATAAATTATTTTCTAAGTGTAATTGTTTTACTTTAGAGGCTGAAACATAAAAGATAGCACTTCAGAAAATGTTGATTGTTGATGCAGCATGAAGGTCTTTTTTATCAGGTCATCCATGAGCAAAAGGACACATATGATGATGCTGCAGAAGAATCAATAGCTTTGACCTTTTTTAGTGTTCATGAACATACTGGGTCTGGTTTCTGTAAGTACATGTGCAGCCTTGAAACAGCAGAGATCTTTGTTAGTTTTTTTTTTTTTTTTTTTTGCAGAAGGACATGAGGTGACTGATTACCTGCACAGGCACAATCCATCAAAAAATAAAATGAAAAGATGGAAAAAGTGAAAATGGGAAACCACCTAACCTTGACAATAAAGTATGGATTTTGGCACCAGCTGTTTGCAGTAACTTAACTCTTGATATCTATAGCCCACGCCTGTTTCTGTGAATAAATGGCTCCATGTGGCACCATAAAGCATGACAATGAACTTAATGGATCACATTGCAGTGTGGTGTATTTATGTTCGTTTGCGCTAAAGCAATTATAAACCTGCAAAGTGATGTCAAATCTTAAGTTTTCACCCATTTAAAATGTTTCATGTTTGGATAAAAAGGCACATTTCCATTTCCAGCAGTGCATGATTTGATTTCCCCCACAGCTATGCATGAAAAAGTGTACTACCAGCCTCATTCTCTTTGTCAGAACTGACAGTTATTAGTCTGCAACCTGAGGGAATTTTACGCAAACATTTGGTACAGCTTTACGGCTGTAAGGAAAGTTTAACATTATTCAATCATTTTATTTTATCTTTTATAGTATTCCATTTCTCCCCACATCTTACCTCAGCGCGCCCGAGCCGCGGCGGGGTCGCTAAAACCGCAGCCAGGAGCAGCAGGACCCAAGACCTCATGTTGCCGCCCAGCCTGAGGAGCCGCAAGCGACCGGCTGGGCATTTAGCACAGCGGGGTCCAATCCCGCGGCTGCACCGACTCTCGTCCCAGTGTGTCGTGCGCTGACCGCCTGCGCAAAGCACGCACTGTTAAATATCCCCAAACGTGTCACGGCCAATAAGCGCCGCTTATCCAAATGTTTGCTCACGGTGACTCACGCGGAGGCTAGACGTCTGACTCTATCCATACCGCTGTTTTGACGTCTGACAATCCATAATGTTATTAAAAAAAAATCACTCAAGGAGAGATCAAGGGTGAATAGTGGGATAACGTCAGTGCACACTATGGCACATTCAATACAGTCCCTTCATAAATATTCCTAAAATCTTTGAATTCAGTTCAATTTGAAGCTTTCAAATAAACCAATCCAATAAAAGTATCCGCCAACTCAAAGATGTTTGAAAAAAAAAAATTCCAGATCAAAAATTGCAAAACTGTTGACTTTCCAATGATAATAGTTCAGTTTTCTCCTAATAAATGAACCGTTGCATCTCCAAAGGTCCGTGCGTAAAAGTTGCTTCACTCCGGAATGGCGCTCCGTGCGTAATTCTCTCTACAGATATTAGAATCTTCTTGCTGTGGTGCAAATCACTCAGCTGCACAGACTAGAGGCTCCCTGAAACTTGCTCTCTTCCCGCTGAGTCTCTGTCCTTTCGTTTGGATCAAGCTGTTCTCGCCCTGCGCTCCGCGGCGCGCCTCCCGTCTCTGGTTGCGTCTTGAGCAGCGAGCGGCTTTTACACACAAACACACACACAAGTCTGTTTCACCTCCAGTGAACGCATCAAGTTTGACAGCTTACTTTGTTCCGGAAATGGTGTGATATGGATTTCACAATAAAAAAAGACTCACATAGGCAGTCACATGGGCTAATAATAATAATAATAATAATAATATCAATAATACATACATAAATATAATCAAAAATAAAACATTTTGTTACATGTGTGTCAGATCTATTGAAAGGTCTGTGATTGTCTAAAAAACAATTTAGTCCTGTTAAAAGTTGAACTTTCAGTAACAACAATACAATAATGAACTGTTTGTTTATTCATGCTGAAACAAAACGACAGCAAAGTAGCTACAGTTTAGCCATTTGATAACAAATAAACAAAAAAAAACCGCATTTAAATGTGTAAACTTGTTAAAAAAATTCAAGGTCTGTACCTAGTAAGTGCATCAAGCAGATAAAACAATTTGGTATTTTATTTTGAAAGTTCTTGCCTGGATCTCCAGCTTTAAACATGTCTGGTTGAAGCTCAACACACTCCTGGATCATGTCCTATAGGTATATCTAACTGTCATTCAATGAAATAATAATAATAATCCAAAAAGATTCAAAATGCAAATATTTTTGTTAAGAATTTGAATTTGCTATGCATGGTTAAGGGCTTTTTGGTGATAGACTATACTTTTTGTTCCACACTCGGTGAAATATATCAAAATATTTATGAATTTTAGGACTAAATACGTAAATATTTTACTTTTTTTTATTCCAGAAAGTTTGGACAATCTGAATCTGCTCACAACTACTCATTTACCTCCAAATACTGAGTATGTAAATAATAATAATCTCTAAGGCACAGTATTACAGAAATATCTGAGTCCGGTAACTTTATTCTTATTTTTTTTGCAAAACCTTTAACATGAACCTCAAAACATAACTGGGATGCGGTTTGACAACCATCTCTGCCATCAGTTTTCCTGATTACCAAACTAGTCTTAAATGACAACAGGATGACTCATCGGTTTCACTGAATGGAAATGTTTGGGGGTCATTTGCTTTGCAGCATCTTGGAAACAAATTCCTAAACTTGTTCTGACACGGCAGAATGACCCATCAACACTTTGTATATCTGTCAGCACTGCAGGTATTTAAAGACTGGAGTGATGTATTTGTGAGGTACAGCTGATTATTTACCATCTTTATCTAAAGTGTCACAGATACTTTCTGTCTTTGCGTGACAAACCATTTTGGTCTGAGGAAGCATTTGTTTAGTCTGACTCCTTTGACTTTGTTTGTCCCCGTAAGCTTTGGACGTGTTTTTGACAAAATGTTACAAATGCTGAGAAGCAGATGACAAATTTGTGTCTGCAGAGTGGTGGAGTGGTGTTTTCCAGGAAGCTCTATGTTTCGTTTCAGGGCCGTTGTTGGATGTGTCGCCATGGAAGCGGCAGGTCACGACAGATTCTTCCTTTTGGCAGACGGAAGGCAGAAGCATCCTTACATGTCTATTCCTGGACACCGTGTGCACACAAACACACACACAAAAATATCCACCAATGTAAATGCTAACCTTTTGCCTTCCACTTTCAGCGAGGTGGGGAGGGGGGAGCAAGCTGAGATGACACTGCTGTTACTGACAGGATGAAGTATGAATCCTTGACTAAGTAATGAGTACAGCGAGGGTCTGTGAGTGTAAAGACAACTTTAAGGCATATCAGGTTAACAACTTAAAATTTTCAGAATTCCCACTATGTCAGGGAGGAAGGAGGTGAACACGCATTTGAGCTACAGTAGGTGACATCATATTTTACTGTTCTCCAATCATTCCCATGAAGCAAATTTTGATTGTTTATAGAATACTTCATCAATAAAATAGAGCCAAGGTGTGAATTGAAAACTGTGGTTTATGGGGATGTTGTAAAGTAGAATGTACTAGTGGTCACAACTTTTTAAATATACTTTAATTTTGTTTGGTTGTCAAGTTGAAACTCGTAATAATGTGTAACAATCTGAATTTTTTGGGGGTGTGTCTGCATGGTTTTGTGCAGCTCTTGGAGTCCTTTTTTTCAACCTCTCCTTCAGCTACAGACCAGATAAACTTCTTTATCGTTGTGTTTGGGAGGTATGTGTTGCAATTTTAATGACCTTGTATAGGAAAACGGGTCAGTTTTGACCCAAACACAATATAAGGGATGCGTAGAAAATTGCAATTGACACCACATCTTCATCTAAAGCAGGGGTCCCCAAACTATGGCCCGCCTCCACATTTAGCCCAGCCCCTGAACAATACCAGAGATGCACGAGATTTTTTTTTTTTTTCAGTCTGTCCATGCAATCGAGACCCACATAGTGTGACTTTTAATCTCTCTATGGAGCTAAATCGGGGCCAATATTATTTGAAACCGAAATAAAATATTTTGAAAAAAATCTTAATGTTTGGCCAATAAAAATAGGTTTCAAAACTCAAAATTTCAATTTCAAAACTTTTTTTTCAATTTCAAATCTTTATATCAGTTTCAAAACTTTTTTTTTCGTTTTCGAATCTCAAAGTTTCAGTTTCAAAACTTTTGGCCCTCTTGTGGCGCGTTGGGGCAGGGCTAATACGAGGACCAATCAAAAAGTTTTGAAAACTGAAAAAAAAAAATTAATTGAAATATTGAGTGTCGAAACCTATTTTTTTCGGCCAAACATTAATATTTTTTTCAAAATATTTTATTTCGGTTTAAAATCATATTGGCCCCGATTTAGCTCCATACCTCTCCGTTTATGTGGGGCTTTCAGGAAAATGTAAAATGTTGGAGTTTTGATGTATCCTGAAATTTTTACTCTGCTTTTGTTAGCTTACAAACTGACCCTTGCCCCACATCAGAGAAGATAAGAGCTTTGTGGCCCTCACAAGAAAAAGTTTGGGGATCCCTGATCTAAAGCTATGTTCACACTTTTAGCAAGTCCATGGTGTTCACACTGGACAAACAGGAAGGGGCTTCTTCTTTTTCTAGTGTTTGCGAGCGCAAGTCCACTACCTACAGTTGGAAGAGAATTAGTAGCTCTATTCCAATGTATGAAAGACTTGGTGTCATATAATTCTGGCCGGGCACTATTATTAATTTCCCCTTTATTATAAATTTTCAAATGGTTGGCATTTCCATGAATACCAAATGGCGTCATTTAGTATTGATGCTATTCATGCGTCATTACCAAATCCAAGTCCCTGATTTGACCTTTTAAAGTCTTCCATTTATGTTTTTTGAGAAAATTAAGCATTTGATACTTCTACTGTTGGTTCAACTTCAGTCATGAAGAATCAGACTTCGGCTATAGCATCTGAAACTCTTTATTTTTTACATTTTTTATTCCATTTTAAAAACAAATCCCATTGTGAAGTCAAACACAATTGGAGTTGTTTTTAAAATGGTCTGATTTCAAAGAAGCTCTTCTTGGAACTCTGGTCTGCCGTTACCAAACGTCACACGTCGTTGTGCATTTATTCTGAACCACTAGCTGAACTGTGCACCTATTTTACAGCCAATCACCGTCATGTTTTCTTCTTTTAACGAATTGATGTTTATCTCACAATATTAAATATGGAATTGAGGCATTCTCCACCAAATTGTTGCATTGGCATGGTCTGACCCACTACCACCTTCTGTATCTAGACTCTAGTATTTATACATCTACAATCTAAACTTATTTTGAACATGACATCACCAGCCCAAACCACTAAAGATTCATTGACTCATTGTTTCGTTTTGGTAATATATATATATACACCATTCTTCATATTCCAAAGATCTTTTTTTATTGAGGTATTTCTAAACATCCTATAGTATAGATCATGTTTAAAACATCACAAGCACATGTATTTGTTTAATCACATTTAAAGACCCACTCCAATGAAAATCGTCGTTTTTGTGTGTTTTTAACACGTTCTAGTAGCATTTTCTCATAATAGATAATATATATTAAAAGAATTATGATTAAAACTGCTTCTCTGAGTATTTATGATTTAAATCGCTTTTGATCAGAAAACCGGATGCTTGAAAAAGGTTAGACTAATGATCCAGAGACTGAATCGGGCGTGCTCAAGTCTCCTCTCCCGCTGCGTGCACCGTGGGCCGCTACAGTTTGGTGTGCAAGACATGATGAGCACTCGTGCTGTAGCAAATTGCAATTCTTGCTCGTAATTTTACAACTGAATTGATCCAATATTGCTCATCGTTATGTTTGTGTTGCTAATGCTAGCTTTAGGCTTTAAGCTCATGCATGAATGTCAACAGAGCTCTCGGCGACGGGAAGGGGGGGCGGGATGCTCTGTGTTAGCAGTCCCGCCACAATCCAGAATTGTATTTCTAATGAGCTACTGCCACTGGGAATTATTTTACAAAAGAAAAAAATACGGTTGGAGTGAAACTTGAGTTCAGACCAAAAATAGGCAAAGTAGTCTAAAACTTAAAATGGTTTTTGGTTGTCAAGTTTGGTTGAATTCATTAATAAAATTTGATTTTTAGCTTATTTCCCCCTTAGCTTTTTCTCAGCAGTTTGAATTTCTCATCTCTCTTGTTCCGTTTTTTTTAAACCTTGTGGTTTGTGTCACTTTGTGCGGGAATTTTAATTTACTTCCTGTCTAATATCCTCATTTAATTCATAGTGTAAGCCCCGCCCCCTCCTCCTTTTGCCGACTTCCTCTGTCACCACAGCCTGGAACAGGATGAGGCAAACAGTAACTGTCTTCTCGCCAAAGTTCAAACTGCGGCCACAGACTCAACCCACAACCTCTGCTGTTTGTTTTGATGATGTTTTGTCAGTCTGTTCAGATTATTGTTCATTCAGTTACAATCTGCCAAATGTTACTGCTGATGAGTATCACATGATCACCCACAACAAGCTATGGTTTGACTGTAGTATGTTCAACTCCATCATACAGGAAGTCGGGATTTTATTTTAAAAATGTCAGTTAGATTTTGCATCGGTTAGTTATTTATCATCAAAAATGTCACAATCAAAGTACTATGCAACGAATAAAGTAATAAAATGTCAAAAGTTACACAAGAAGGCCAAAATATATTTGGGCTGTATGCTTCTTTTAAGTTAAAACAGTGTAAAAAAAAAAAAAAAAAAGAAGCAACTACATAAGAAGGAGCAGAATTAAGCCACTGACTGCAAGTGATAGTCTTGCTCTGTTTTTTCAAACAATGTATTTATAACAAAAAAACAAACAAACAGCAAATTCTAATTCCAAATGCAACAAATATTTACAATCCAAAAACTCAGTGATCTGCAATATGTCAAAACGTACTAAAAGAAAACATGTTCAACGGTAACACCTTATAATGCATTTTGAATAATCTTAGCCAAGCAAGGACGGAAATGTTCTGGCTCCAGACATGTATTTACCACAAATTAGCAATTGCTAATTAAAGCTAGCAATTAAGCTAGCACTATATATATATATATATATATATATATAAAATCCTCTTTAAACCAAGTCTATGCTACATACCTTTCATGTATAAATATAAAGTATTATTGGTTTGAATAATTGGTAATTAGTCATTCATTATTATTAGCCATTATTTTTATTATTTTTGTTTGTTTTTCTCTTGATATTCCTAATACCAGCGATGGGGACTTAAACCTGCGACTCAGACTTAAGGACTGCTTAAATCTCACAGGCAAAGACTTGAAGCTTGACTTGAGACTTCCTGTTATTGTGTCCACAGAAACTGCTAAGAGGGACTTTAAAGAATATTTGCATTGATAAAATATTCAATTCATCAAAAGGTTTTAAGACTTGAGGCTCAGTTTGGACATGATTGCCAAGACTTGTGACTTGTGAGCATCTCTGCTCAAAAACAAATATCTGGATGTTCCTTTATTAGGGCTGAAGCTTCAGTGTAAAAAGATAACATTTGGAGTTTCTGTCTATTCGTCATACAAAATTATTTTTTGGCATGACCCACACAGTGTTAAAGCAAGCCATTGCAAAGTTGAACTGCATCATTAAAGGTAAAGTCTGTCATTACATCTGAGACTTCCTGTTATCAGACTTTCAATTGTCTGTAGCCAAAATGTGTGAATAAAAATAGTGTACTGCCCCAGAAAGCTTTTAAATATGCTGAAGAAATCCAGAAAAAACAATGATGTTGGACTTAAAGCCAGGACTCAATCAAAAATAAATTAATATATACAATATCAGCCACTATAAAATCAAATGGGACAAACTAAACATCCATCCAGTTTCTAAACCCGTTTTGTCCTTTCGGGGTCACAGGTCTCCCGGAGCCCAATCCCGGACACTTGTGGGCAAAGGCGGGGTACACTCTGGACTGGTCGCTAGTTTATCACAGTGCCCCAATCACACACCCATACACACACATTCACACCTCAGGACAATTTAGAGTAGCCAGTTAGCCTGTGAAGGTTCTCCATTGGTGGTTCTGTTCGAGGTCCACCAGCCAGGACTCAAACCAGGGGCCTTCTTGCTGTGAGGCAAGTGTAATTCAAATCCCAGCTAGGAGTTTTTTATGTGGAGTCCGCATGCTCTGCCCGTGCATGCATGGATTTTCTCCCACAGTCCAAAAACATGCTTCATAGGTTCATTATTGACCCTATTTTTATTAGTTCTAAAGATGTAAATAAATGATAGTATACATATCTAGATACATGGTTAAATGCATCGGGTAGCTGTAGTGTTACATCTGTTTCAGTTTTAAGGATAGAGGATAATCAAGGATAACGGCGTATAAAACAAATCTAAATTTGGCAATTTCATTTGCACTCAGTAATCCCTTCCAGAATGTGTCTAAATGTCATTAGGGGTCAGGGTTATTGTTGATGTGCAGGAACTGTATTATATTTAGATCAAATGTCACAATGCAGGAATATTTTTGAATCATTAAAAAAAAAGAACCACAGAATTCCAGTCATGAAAACTTAAGTCATGGAGGTCGTATGACTTTTTCTAAGTGTATGAGAATTTTCCCACAACCGTTAGAAACTGCAATGCACAAAAACTATAAATATTGACTTCACCTAGGTAAGATTAAAAAATAAGTTCTACTCTATATTAGAAACATTTATTCAGAATCGTAAACATTTTTTTTTTTAAATCTGAATATAATTAGAAACAAGGAAAAGGGGCATTTAAACTTGTCATTATTAAGAGTTCCCACCTCTTTGTGAGTGATTTGTTGATGCACATGACACACTTGTCATCTACACATTGTAGTCATTGGGTTTGTTCACATCAAGGTATGTGTTTGATGAAACATCAGTAAAACACACGATGGTGAGGACTCAGACCTCAGAACATGAGTCATCATGAATGCTGTTCAAACAAACAAGAACAAAAACTCACAAGAAGAACAAAAAATGACAAATTGAAGAATGTTCAGGGATTTATTGGAGATTAACCTCATTATCAGGATGTAGTGTGGAAGGATGTCGTACATTTTCCGAAATTCCTATTAAGGATTTATTCACATAGGGCGGGTGCCCCTTGGGGGGTCCTGGCTCGTGCCTGGGGTTGGGGGAATCCCCAGAGCTCCCAGGTGGTGGTGGGATACTCGCCTGGGGCTGGCTCTCCGGGGGTGGGGCCCCATGTGGGGGCTGTTCTTCTGGCTGGACTGGAACTTTCACTCTCTGTGCCTCCCTGATCTCTGGCATTGGGATTGGGTCCTGCTTGGGTGTCATAAGAGAGGCAGCAAACGCAAATTTATGAACTTGATGTTGGATGTCTCTAGTTTTGTCTTCACTTCCTTGCTTCCCACAAAAGGTCCTCATATTTTGAACAGGATATCAAAACACTCTTGCAGACCCCTAATGAGAGAGAAATGATTACTGAAGTTGCTAAAAGCATTGCTGATTGAGCACAATTCATCACAGTCTCTTGCAACAGAGTTGCAGCTTTCTGCAGTTAAATATGTTAGAAAACCTCCATTTTAATTGGAGTAGGTCTTGAAGTATAAATACTATGCAATGTGACAGTGCCATAATTCTGCATGGTTCTTCATGCCTTTTTTCTGCCATCCACCATACTTGTCTAATCTTAACACACAGGTGGCCTCACTCATAACTGTAGAAATGCTCCACACAGCCAAAAACATTAAAAAACACTTTGATCTGAGTGGTGGTTTGCTCGATTGGAGGGAAATTCCCCTTATATCTTCAGCAGGAAGGTTACTCTCTCTACCTTCCAATAAATAGAAAAATGTCTCTTTCCTTTCTTCTTCCAACTCTTCTGAAGCTGCTTGAGGGTTGCCCTTCAGGGTTGCAAGCCTCGCTCCCTCCTCTTCTTGAAGCTGCACTCAATCCAGCCGTTGTTCACGGTCCTCTGATCCTGAGACAGACAAGCCACCAACGTTTTTACACTGGTCTCAGTGTCAAACTTCAAATGAACCCTTTAAGAAACTCTTTACTTGTGCTCGTGACAGAAAGTTTCAGAAAGGAGCAGAGTTTGTAGTTGTGAATGAAAGTCTCTGTTTCGCTTTTATTTCAGCATAACTTTTTAGAATGGAAAGCGATGGAAGAGTTTAGAGTAGAGCAGAGTTTCAGCCTAGCATCCAAATGTTAAAAAAAGAACCAAAAAAAACATTTTAATTGCTTCAAAACTCTGAAGCGTTCCTCATGCCTCTTTTGTTCCCACAAGATGAAACGTTGATTTAGTTTATTTATTTATTTATTTATTTATTTTTTTTGCAACAGAATTCAAATTTAAACTAGAAAAATTAGATATTATAATAAGGATGATAAAATAATTTTAACACAGTGGACCAATGGCTTTATTAATTAAGTAAAAGGGGCAGAAACATTATGGGTTCTTCTTTTTGTTACTGTTCCATTGTCACAAAAAAAGAATGAATAAAATAAAAATAAACCAGCTACGTGTTGGTTTTTTTTTTGGAGGGGGGGGATGGGTAGTAAATTAATTTCAAAAAATCTGCTAATTCCATTTAAAAAAAATAAAATAAGTGTTTACAACACTGTAAAACAACGAGTACAGAAGAAATCAGATTTTATTTTGAAAAATGTACCAGATGCACTTCACACTCGCTCGCTCGCATGATTTCCGGTTTAGGTCGTTAATTGTCTCAACTTCACAAAAAAGTGCTACAGCGTCTGGACAAAATTTGAGGCAGACGAAACAGATATCACCAGACTGAATGTGCCTCTCGATTTTTTTCAAGTTATGTAAAAACTTCCACCAGGTGTGAATCCGGAGTGAGAGACTGAAAATTTGTTCTGGATTATCAGACAAAATCAACTCTGGTTCACTTTAAGCAAATCAAATGTGTCTAGTCTGAATACACACTGAAAGGCAGTAATAATATTCTTAAAAAAGCAAAAAACAAACTTTGAACCACCAATGTACACATACTGGTTTCGGTTTTTGCAGACCCTGTCATGTCGTCCTGTTGTCAGACCAGTTATCTATAGACTTATAACTGTACAACTTTGAGGAATGACTCCAACAATTAAATATATTTGCTGATATGTTGGCTATAGGGGATAAAACCATTTGTTGTGAAAGTGGGATTTTTTTAAAAAATCCGTTGATATCTGAGGATGCAAATATGAATCAAACCGCTTCTTCTCCAAGCTTACTTTAATTTACTTGAAAACAAAAACACAAGTGATGTTTTTTTTGCTGGAAATACATGAAACAAATAAGCCTAATAAATAATAAAAGGAAAATAAGTAAAAGAAAAATGCAGCATGTCTTTTTATAAACACATACTTTTGAAAACTCTGTGCTTTTCAAATAGGGTTTGTTTTGGATTAAATTTAATGCTTTTAAGTAAGAAAAACAGCTTATAGACTGATGCAAGATTCTTCTTTGTGACCACAAATGTCACAGGTGCAAACTTTTCAGCCATGGAAAGCCAACTGCCCTGAAGACGTTGATGAAACTCAGTCATCTGAATGCTTGCTCTTTTCAGCTGTGCATAAAAAAGGAGAGATAAAAACTAGAAAAGAATGCAGGTTTATGCATTAGAAAGAACTGGTAACTTTCCTGCACCTGTGTTTCCGATCTGTCCAACTCCAGGAGGTAACCTTCTCTGGAAATGAACGTGCCTCAGTGATGCTCAACCACAGCACTTTCCAGTTGAGGTTTGAGGCAAACAGAAAAAAAAGCTTTAATTTTGGAACAAAGCATCACAAGTGTGACAGAAAAAGCCCGAGCTGGCACGCTGAACACACACTTATGCACTTTAAAAATGCTGTACCACCTGCTCGTACACATGACCCCCAGCGTGAAGGAAAAAAGCATTCCCCTAAACATGCCATCTGGGGAGATTCTGGTGGTTTTTCTGTGTAAATTTGCACAGTTGGGGTTTTTTCCTAAGAAAAGTCATCTTGAAATGTGGAGCAGAGGAAGTGCGTCAGCAGAGCAGTAACATCTTAGGATAAAAGCCATCCATTCACACAAATGAGAGAAAAACGACACCGTGTGTAACAGTGAGAATAATCGGGGCTACTGTCTGTTTAAAAAAAAAGTGAAAAAGAAAGTTCTATTACACCTTCAGCTTCTGGGGTTGAGTTGTGTTTGCTGCAAATGCATCTCGTGCTCTCCTGTTTTTTACCTGCGCTCTGCAGTCCTGCAGCAACTTTCTGCCGCAGACACGCACACCACACCGCACCACTTCACTGCCTTGGGCTTTGATTTGAGACGTAAAATCCAATAAGCTCAAGTTCAGGCAAGCTGAATCTATCACACAATCAAACCTTAGGAGGAGCGAAGCTGAAGTGTAACAACAAGCAATCGTGCATTTTTGCCAATATTTTATCATACATTTCGTGACTTTATTGTTTAATTTACTATTTGAGTAATGTTGCTTTCTTCCAATTAATGGTCGAAAATTGTTTGGAGTTGTAAAGCTCTTTCACAGCTCTGTTTAGATTTATGGTAGTCTTTGTGTTTTATAAAACCAGCTAGCACAAACCGTAATATTTTATTTCTCCTCCATGATCAAATTTCAAACAGTTGACCCTTCCATAACATAAAATGGACGCCATCTATATGTCACTACCAAATTTTAGGCCAAATCCAAAATCCT
The DNA here is from genome assembly GCF_002922805.2 of Oryzias melastigma. Lineage (NCBI taxonomy): Eukaryota > Metazoa > Chordata > Actinopteri > Beloniformes > Adrianichthyidae > Oryzias > Oryzias melastigma. Next base: position 9,799,717 of record NC_050512.1, on the reverse strand, counting down.
CCCCAACCTCAAAGGCTTCTCCCTACTGGACAAAACAAGGCTGTGGCGTCACCAACCACCTTGGGTTCCAACGAAATCAAGTTATTTCAGTCGCCATTTTTCCACAGTACGAATAACAATAGAAGTCTATGAGATTTTGGCTTTCCGGGACTAGCAAGTGCTTTCTATTTGGAACATGAGTCGGGAGGGGATGATTAATCCAGTTCTCTCTACTGTCTATGCTCCAAACGGAGACTTAAAGAAGAATCGTGTCTTCATATTTAGATGTTACTCCCACTTGATGACATCATCAATAGTCGCTAGTAAACTACGTTACCACATAACAACATTAAAAAAGGTCATGCTAAAACAAAAAGTCCTTATACTCACATGTAAATGTAATGGCGCGGCTCGCCCTATAGGGAACCCGAAACCGAAGCCCTTTAGCTCTACCCTTAAGAAACCTATTTCGGACACCCCTTTTCCTTAAAATGGAGGGTAGGGAGAACCCAGAGAGGTAGGGGAAGAATTTACATTCGTCCCTAATCCCTGATTGTTTAAAGTTCAATCTTGTTTAATTTTTAGTGGCCACACAATTTCTACAGAGTCCAAAATCAGTCATAGAAACTTGCGTAGAGACACGTGAATGTAAGAGTTTTGAATATGCATGTTGTGCGTTTGCATAGACTTTTCATTGGACGTGGTCGTTTAAACACAAAACCGACTACAGTGTGAACATATGCGGCAATTGAAAGCATTGATTGAGGAAAGATAAATATCCTGTAGGAATGCTAGAAAAAAAAAAGAAAATGTGACAGGCAGAAGCTATAGGGACTGACTACCAGATAGAAACATTTCAGGCATGCACCTTCACTTAAAGTTCAACCAAGCTGCACACGCCCACACACTCGTAACATGAGTATCGATGATGAGTTCATGATAATGTAATACAATCATTGGGTTTCTACTTTCTGATGCAGGGGACTTCCTGCTCACTCTCTCCCCTTAAACCCCCCATTACTTTGAAAGTGATATCTCAGGGTATGTGCTGTTTCATTTGTTTTCATGCCAGGGACTGTACACACTTAGCATATATCAGTCCTGCCTAAAGGAGCAGGTGTACGTGTGCTTATGTATTTATTAAAAAAAATGTCATTTATATATACATTTGCGGCTGCTTTAGGACAGAGACGTGTCAATTAGCTTACTTGCCAACACATTTGAATGTTAAAAAAATATTCAAACAACTATTTTATTGCATTTAATGCGTTTAAGATGTTAAATTTACTCTGCCTTATTTTAATGATGTGAAAGTGGGTCTGGCTGCTTTTTTTAAAAAGATGTTTTATAATAAAGTTTTAAGAGAAATTGTTTAAAGGGAAAGTTTTAAAACAAAGTTTTGAAAGGAAAGTTTTAAAAGAAAAAATTGTAAAAGAAAGGACTAAAGATACAAATGTATATTTGTAATTATTTTTAATAAGCTAACAGGGTATTTTAGCTCATGCATTGTGTAGCACATTTATAAGTAGAGAGATAACTGATGCAAACAATGAGTTCTTAAAGTGGAAACAATATTAAATCCCTTTACAGTTAAAAAAATGACAGTAATCATACTGCGTAGTTTCAGCTTTTCTACAAAAAAAATGTGTGTGTAAAATAATTATAGTATTACAAAAAGATATTCACAGTCAGAGAATTACCAACCAATGGCCTTCAAATCCCAGATAAACTGAACATTAGAGTCATCTATTTGTTCTTAAAAATAAAAATGACAGATTTCATTTTTAAATAAGAAGGTGCTGTAAAGATTTATTTTGTAAACATTTTGTATTTTTTGTATCTTATTGCACCTGCACTGAAAGACACATGGGCATGGTGCATTATGAGTTGCTGCTGCTATACATTAAAATTTAGTTGTTTTCCGAGCCCCTAAAGGGACCTTTTATTTATTTATTTATTTATTTTTTATTATAAACTGGTCCACCCCAGACAGTAACTGATTTTTTTTTCTAAAAACTGAAGCAAAAAAAAAAAAAAAAGCTCTGTTTACTCACTGGTGCACACCAGTAACTATCTGGTAAACAGCAGGTACTAACTGGTGCGCACCAGTTAGTACATTATTCAAATCATATTTTTGGTGTTGAAAACACCAAAAACCTAATTTTTATTGGAGTGGTTGTAAAAATGTCTCATAATTACACAAAATAACGAATGATGCCAATGAAGAATAGATGCAAACTGAACAATCCACCACTTGGAATACAGTCTGGATGTTTTTAGTTTGTTTTCCTCTTTGTTCTCTTTATGAAAAGCATATATTTTATTGAGGTGATCGTAAATAAATGAATTGCACTAATGACTTTGTAACATGAATGGTAGGAATTTGAAAATGCGTTCTATTTGTCGCTGTGTAGTTTTACTTCTGACTTCCACTGATGCCTTCAGTGTCCGACATCAAGCGGAAACATCTGTGTAACATGAAGTCAGTTTCTCTTTAGATCCAGATAAGTCTGTAAATACAGTAACACCAAAGGCTCATTAAAGCAGCGCAGACCTTCCCTGGGCTCTTGTGTCCCTCTGATGGAGCTGATCAATGGTTGGAAAGCAGGAAGCTGAAAGCTGAAGCAGCTCAAATGGCCACATTTTCTTTCATCTTGCTTCCTTTCAAAGCACTTTAGTGTGTATGCACATAAACACACCCACAGAGACGAGGTAACACACACTACGCGGGGAGCTCTCTAATGTCCTGCCATGCAGGTGTGTGTTAATCTTCTAAATCCAATAATAATGACAGTCCTGATCTTCATACAGTCCCGTTGCATTGAATGGAGCAGCTGTACGGGTGTGTGTTTACAGATTAACCCACAATCAAACAGAAGTACAAGCGCACACAGACGCACACACGCACTCACACATTTAATGGACACTGTATTTACTTAGCAAGGGATTTGCGAAGTTGTTAAAGCTCACAAGTCATAAAAGACGGTTTTTAAATCGCTATGTTTGGCTGATTTTTGACTCTTTAAAATGGCATATAATTGCATTTAAAAGGTTGTGTTTATTTCCTTTTCAATTCAACTTCCTTTCATCTCTATATAGAGACTTTCAAAAGATGTGTGAAATTAAAAAAACATAGTTACTTGAATTTAAATGTGTTTGATGGACACCTTTATCATTTTAGATTTTTCAAAGTGCAACTATAAGCAACAAGAAGTTTCAGAGACAGTGAGAAAAAATTATAAGTGCAGTTTTCTTTGTCAGGTTTAGTCCAAAAGTATAAATAACACCAAAAGTTGAAACTTAAAAACTAAAAAAAAAAACAACTGATAGTGCTAAATGTTTTCAGGCTTCAAATAAAACTCAAAATTTACAGCAAAATTAACCAAATGTAGCTTTGGACCAACCAGGTGCACAGTGATAAAACAATTTAACAGAGAACCTCTAAAAGAAATAAGGACCAAGTACGTACATTTTTATGCATATGGAACTTTTCACAGAATAAACCTGCAAAGTGTTTTACAAAAATTAAAGAGCATAAAACCAAAACCCAAACACAGACAGATTAAAATATGAAACACAGACAGGACCTGCTAAATACAAGATTAAAGTTGTAAGAGAACTATGACATCAGACTAAGAGCAACTTAAAGTGTTTTCTGAATAGAAAAAGTGTCTTCTTATTTTAGCATTAATAAAGTTATTTTCAAAAACTTTTTTGCTGTTTCTATCCACCTCTTGTTTTGAATTCTCTGACCCCCAGGTGCTGATGAACAGGACTGGCCCCTGGTTGTCAGCACCTGAGAGCATGGACTCCACGCCTGCAGACTGTGTGAGTACTGTATAGCATCGCAGTTGGATTACAGGGTCAGATTGTTGGGAAGATGCCAACATGCTATGCTGATTGCCCCCAACATTTTTGGGTGAAGGCCATGCGATGGTGTGG
>NC_050512.1:9793036-9795741 GCF_002922805.2 Oryzias melastigma | reverse complement strand
ATGTTATTATTCTTAATACAGAAAATGTTGGAGTTGTGTGGTGGTTTGGATTGCTTGTATGATAGATTTAGCAAACCACCTGACACTGCACAGGACAAAGCAGGAATAGTAGACCAATGGGATGGCCAATTAATGTTGTTTTACAACAAATACTGTAAATGACACAATTACTTCTTTCAGTGTTGTGTACTGCAAATGCAGTGTTTTTAGTTCACTATGGATGCTCAAAAGTATTGAGAATTTAGGACAGATTGTCAGTTTTCCTTTTATACAACACTGTGTGAATGGGTAAATGTTTGCTGAACTAATGTGCTGGAAAAAAAAACAGGACTATTGTGCTTGTAGGATAGAGCATTTAGGCCACCATAAAGAAAAAAAAAGAATGAGTTGTATGATTATGAAAAAAATGTAACATAATAAAACAGAATAAAATCATAAATGTATGCTTAAAAAAGTTGTAATTTCACAAGGAGAAATTCAGGAAATAAAATATAACTTTTATTATTTGCGCTTTAAGGTGCATCTAAATGCTGTAATAAAAAATAAAAAAAAACTTCTCAAAATAACAAAGGGAGCTGTGCCGCCCACTAAAGAAATGTCACCCCAAACCATTACTGACCTACTGCCAAAAAGGTTGTTTTGGACGATGTTGCATGGAGCAGAACGTTCTCCACAGTGTATCCAGACTCTGTCACGTGCTCAATGAGAACCTGCTTTCAACTGTGAAGTTGAAGTTCTCTTGCAAATGCCAAACGTCTTGCACGGTGTTGGGCTTGGACGTCGAGTCGTAATACCACCCTCATGGAGTCTAACAGTTTGAGCAGACACATGCACATTAGAAACACTGCTGGAGGTCGTTCTGCAGGGCTCTGGCAGTGCTCCTCCTGTTCCTCCTGGTATAAAGGAGGAAGTAGAGGTCTCATTTCAGCGTTGTTGCCCTCCTCCACATCTCCTGGTTTTATTACGATATTATTTTTGTAAAATTTTGACTTTTTTGTTATATTTGTCTGACTTTCTTCTTGTAAAATGTTGACTTTCTTCTCAGAATTTTACAACTTTATTTCCATACATTTATTTATTCGTTTTCTTTCATGTTAGCCCTAATTCTCCATCGTATGCTTTAATAGGATTTAAAGGGGAAAGAATTGTCTGATCCCTTTATTATACGTTGTGGAAAAGTCTCCTTCACGTGTTAAAAGGAGTTTACAGCATTGAGACAATGGAAGAAAAAACTCTGACATCAATAATAAAATCACAGAGGAGGTGTTTTAAAACAGAACGACGGAAAACTCTAACAACAAAATGAGTTGATGCGAAAAATATAATAAAAGGAATGACATCAAGTCTGGCTGCATAATTTGATTTCTGGAAAACGGTGGTTAAGGTGTGTCTGGTAGTAAATTTACTGAGATGAAGGAGTTAAGAAGAAGAAATACATTTTTTTTAATTAATGTAAAAAAGAAAAATATAGGAAAGAAACAATTTTCATTTTCAGATTTTCAACACTCCGTTTATTTGAAGGTGCTACACAAAAAGAAGGAAACATAAAACTGAGGTTTATCTCATAAAAATGAAGAAAATAGAAGAATGTAAGAACAAAATTTATACTTAATAATAATAAAGATGAGGATGTTGGGGAGAAAAGACCAGAGGATGCAAGTAAGTAAAAAAAGAAAGGAATACTTCAAAACTGAGAGATGAAAGGAATGATTTAAAGGGTAATACAAAGGTCAGAAAGGAAGGAAAAGTATGTGTGGAGCACAGAAGAACAAAGAAACTAAAGAAAAGATTAAAAAAAGAACAGATGAAAGAGAGGGAAGGAAAATGTAATGCTGGAGAAATCATGTCCAAACAGAAAAACAAAAAATATACGTTTATGAATCTATTGCAAGAATCCAGTTTTCTGTACTTTTTTTGTAGGATTTTTTACATTGAAATCCAAAAAACACAAACTATGTATTGGTGCATTAAGACTGTTTGCTCCAGTATAAATCTGCACGTTTCAGCAGACACAGCTCCAGCTTTAATTAGAGGGATACTAGTGAAATGGCAGAAAAAAAAGGGGGGAAAGGAGAACTAAAAGTAATAAGCCGTGAAGTACTAAAGAAAGAACGAAGGAGGCAATTACACAGAAGAGGAGAGAAAAGTGGAGAAAGCGGCTCCTCATTAAAGCGTGGCTGAGAAAGTAAAAGACTGCTGCTTTGTCATTAAAGCTCCCATGTGTAAAAGTGCGCATGCAGCTCTGCAGCTGCATGCTTGATGTTACGTGTGCCTGGTCACAGCCCGGGGGCTCGACTGAGTGACTGACTAATTGTGCCGTCTGTTCACCATAACAGACACACTCCCATGCACACACACTCAGATTATGCAATCATCATCAGCATAATCTTCTTGGCCTGGTATTTTTTTTCCCTCTGAAAGATGAATATCAGCACATCTAGATTACTACATTGTCTGGAAATCCTTGGCCCAGCTTGTCTAATCCCTGACCTCTGCTCTCAGAACGCTGTCCATCCATGTTTCCATCCATCAGTCCGTCCTCATGCCCGTCCAGCACGGAATAAATAATCTTCTTGTAAAAGTCCCCTTTCTCTTAGTCCGAGTGACATTTTTGGCCTAATTTCAAGTTACATTAGTAAAAGATTTTGTCATCTCTAAACTCTTTCTCAGTACTCGTGTTGTTGATGTTACATAAAGGATGAGCT
>NC_050512.1:9789122-9792947 GCF_002922805.2 Oryzias melastigma | reverse complement strand
TACTGAAGGCCTAGGTGTGAAATGCACGGCCCGCCACTGATGTATAGTAAAGCTTCCAATCTTTTTTTTGTATTTTTTTAGTTTGTTCTTGGCTACAAACTGACCTGAATATGGACTCAAAAAGTGAAGTACTTTGACAAAATCTTGAACCTGCTAAAGCACATTTGTTTAAAACATCTCATAATCGGAATCTCATTTTTAAAAAGCACAAAGAAGAATCATGCTAAAAACGGAGTAGAGACTCCTTCATAATAGGAGTGCTTTTTTATATATCTAAGGTTGTTTCTCAGCACATTTTTTCACTTTGGGAGAGTTCAATAATAACAATCAATAAAGCACTAAAAAGGGTTTCTGTGTAACTACGACTAAAATGTGTTGTGATTCATCCAAAATGCTGACGCAAGTAAACCTAAAAGTTTAATTGATGTCAGCAGCATGTATTTAGAGTAGAAATAACCTGCAGCGCAAATACAAAGTAGTGCAATTTAAAAATAAAATAATAATACAAAAATAAAATTTTCTGTCTGTGAATGAGGTGTAGTGAGGAGCTAAAGGTCCTTTTCAGAGCATGAATGTCCGTATACTGACATTTTTACTTGAGTTCCTCTTCCTGATCAGTCTTCTGTCATTAACAGCTGACTGCATCTACATTTTTAATCGATTGTTGTTCAAGTCAGGCGTCTGTTTCATAACCAGAAGCTGAGTTGTGTCAAGATTCAAAGTTGATCAATGCATGATCATAACGAAAATGAAAAGCCCTAAGAATTATCACTGGATCTTCCTACATTACAAACCAACGTACAAGTTCACCAATTTACTAAATTCACTAAATTATTAAAATGTAGAGATCTTGTTGGCTTCAAAGTAATTCAAATCATGTTAAGAATGAAAAAAAACACCCAATTACCACAAAGTATCAAAAACCATTTCAATTTACTGTAAGTAAGATAGTAACAAATACAGTTTAAGAGGTTCAAATATTTTTAATTAAGCCAGCTGTACACAAGAGGGGTTCAGTAATGGAACGGATGTAGAGAAATATGAAACATTTTCACTCGATAAACACATTTAAAGCTACAATGCAGATGGGTTTTGATTAATAGATATGGCCAAGAGGCTCAATAGATCAATAGCTGTGTTTCCATTACATATGCGCAAAACTTTAAAAGTATTCTAGAAATGTTAAAAAAAACACAATTTCACAATTACAATGTTAAAACACAAACCAACTCAGGTGATAAGTCATTTAAAAAAAACTGGTTACTTTGACAAAACATTACTACACAACTCAGTGATTTCATTTAGCCACATTTTAAAAAGCTTAAAATGTAAAACTTTTCCTTTGTTTACTTTGTAAAAGCAAATCTTATAACTCAAATGTTGGAAGAATATTAAAAAGAACTTATCTGCTTCATACTTTGCAAACACATACATACATTTCCTGCACACACCAGAACAGAGAAAGCATTTGAGCACTTGCCATTAACCAAGCCTCTAGATTTGAGGATGATAAAACACGCTCAGGCATATGCTAAGAAATCTTAGCCGACATTTATCATATATTGTGTTTTTTTATGTGGTATGTCAGTGATATTTATGACTGCCAGCAGCATTTTTCCTCCATCCATCCACAGTTGTTATATTCCGTGTGTTTATACGGGGTGTGTGTATGTGTGTGTCCACTTATAAGTCAACCACAGTTCAGATAACGTTGAAACACAAAGCAACAAGTGGAAATCAAAACAGGGGAAGCTGGTTCCATACAAGGTTTGCTGCGGAAGAGTAAGCACAGACAAATACAAACTGAGGTACGAGGAGGAGAGAGCCAGAACCTGAAAGAGAGGAAGAAGAGTTCACAGGTTTTCATTCGCACTGATTGTGACGGGTAACGGAAGAACCTGGACATGCTTTAACAATCCACCATCTTTTTTGAACAGCCTATGAAATAAAAAGTGTCACAATAAATTGTAAACTGGTCATCTAAAAGAAGTGTCTTATTTCAATTTAGTCCACTAGAAACAAAGGGTTGGTGTTTATAGAGCAAAAAAATTTACTGTAAAGGGAAATTTCAGGATTTTCTTGTTCTTTTGTGCTCCATGAAGTTCTTTCTGACCTTCATTGCCAAATCTTTATTTACATTTCAAACCTCAAATTGTCACCACTGTCCAAATCCATAAATCCTTCATGGATTTTTAAAGGTTAAATCAAAAAATGCATTTTCCAATCAAGATCTCTATATGCTGAGCAGCTGTAAAGCAAATATAATATCTCAACAATCAGCAAATTCCTTAGAGTGAACAGATTTGTTAGATTTTACCAGTTGCTTCCAGACAAATGAATCATTTAAATTTTTGACACTTTGAAGCTGTCTACCAACCCCAGGAATGTTAAAATGAATTCCAGCACAATACATTCCACCTTTTCAAATGCACACATGGTGTCAATTAATTATCTTCTTCAGCTGAACAATATAAAGGAGTAAGTCCAAATGTTGAATTTGAACCTCATTTTACATATTTCGTTTCAGTACTTTGGATTGAGCTCGTCACCCTTTCTCTTCTGCAGGGATCTAAGAACTTATGGAGGTAGACCATGATACAGAGGTCCTGGATGTTTCCTCTGAACCACTGGAATTTCAAACTTGTATTTTCTTAAGTAAGGGGTGCACCGGATTAAATAGGGGAATATCAATGAATGGTTTATCTTTGAACTTACTTCATAGATTAGTTCAGACTTTGTTAACTTAATTCACAGAAACTCGTGAACCTGCTAGTAACATGCTACATGTTAGCCCTCTTAGCCACGTTAGCCATGTTGGCGTATTCACTATACCTGCCATCCTTGTTAGCAATACTTAAAAAAAAACACACTGATACCGCTAAAAGAAATGTTACTGTGACTATAGGCTTATATCAAACCAAGTATCATTAACAAAACAAAAAAAAAAAACACAACCTGCATTAGCGACACCTTAGCCATGTTAGCTGCATTAGCATTCTCACAAAAACACCCAACCAAAGACTTTGACAGAGCACCGTGTAGCTCTCAAAATCAATTCAACATCAGTTAACCCAACCAAAATTAATCCATAAATGAGCCGCATTGTCTTTTTTAGAAAATATTAAGACTTTGAAGGGATCCTTATAGTGTGGAAAATACAAGTGATTCATAAAAACAGTCCAAAAACAGTTTTTTTTTTTTTTTTTTGTTGAAACACCGTGGTCTGGACTTTAATTACTGTGCTTTGCAAAATCCCATCTTTAATGCAGATTTAAAAAAATAAAAAGATTTACATGAGAATTCAAAGAAAGGAAAGTCAATAGTTTGTAAACATCCAGATGATGCCTTTTAGAAAATCGAATCCTGTTTGAGGTCGTGACCCGAGCAAACACGAGTGCGTGGACTTTTGTTCACACTGTTCATCTTGTGGATTTGTTCTTGTAAATCTCTTCCCTTGGCACCCTCAGACACTCACTCACTCTCATGTACTGAGACACTCTCACACTCCCTCCATTTATCATTGCCTTTCATGTATCAATAGCTCCATTGAGAAATTTCCATGACTCTCTCTGAGTGGATTTTGCTTTTGGGGTTTAAGCCTCCAGCAAACATCCAGAACCACGTTTCAAACAGACTGAAATACAGAAATCCAAAAAGAACCATTGTAAGTTCATGAACTGGTGGAGTTCTTTTTTTTTTTAAATTTATTTATTTTATTACTTTAGCATAGTATGCACCTCTTTGTGTACTGTTGGGAATGGTGTTAATGAAATATTTCCAGGAAGAGTTGTTAAAGAATCAACAATGCAATGACCCTTTTCTACT
>NC_050512.1:9782910-9789060 GCF_002922805.2 Oryzias melastigma | reverse complement strand
CATAATGCAACACAGCAACAAGAACAGACACTAACTCCACCCACCAACAAGGAACCACTCCCAAATCAACAGACAGGCTGCCACAATACCAACAGTAGTACAAAACAATGCATTGTGTTTTTAGAGCATAAAATGATTCCTCAAGGCTAAAAATAAAATAATTCTCTACCATTGACTGTATATGTTATATGTGTTTTACTATTTTCATTAAAGGCATGGTAAACATGTAAATTTTCCTTTGTAGGATCAATAAAGTTTTTTTTCTATTCTAAGAAAAAAATCCAATGGTCCACACTTTTACACTACAAAAACCAGATTTAAGAAAAAAGAATACAAAATTGAAGAGGCAAATACTGAAGATCTTCTCTGTCTGCATTAGATCTTACGAGGTTCAGAGGAAGAAGGTAAGTTTCTCCAATTACAAAACAACCTACTTTGCAAATCTTCTAATTGATCGCCTTCTATTGATTGTGTCATTGTGCTCACTTGGCAGCTGGTTTTAAATAAAGTTTGGAAAAGTATTGCTAAAGAAAAACGTTGCTAGTATACACACAGAAAAACATTTGCTGTATAACCCTTTCTCAGACAGGCTGTGGGCAGAACTCCAGACGTGAGCTCACAAAGAGAGTATCTCCTCAATGCAGAAGGGAAGATTTGTGGTATTTATAGCCCTCATGCACAGTTTTGGAAACAACTACTTGATCATAATTGTGCTCAGGTGAGTGCACGCCTACTCAGCTATGTGCGTGCATATGCTTGTTCATCCCAAAATAAAAATCTCTAGCACAGGAAAAAAGGGGTGGTTCAGTAAATAAAGCTTGTGATAAATGGGAATGAAGAAGTTGATATGTATGCAACAGAGCGAGTTGGAAAATCTATCAGATATTCTATTTTAAAAAATAATGTTTGCAATAATGTAGAACTGAGAATTTCAATTGAATCAAAATGCATGAATAAATAAAATTGTCATCTCAATCTCCACCAATCAGCTCAGATTTAGGGTTTTGTGTGTTTTGAGATTTGCAAACCTGTAAGGAGCAGCAGAAATGGGATCTGATCCACCAGGACATCAAAATCCTCTAACCTGAATTGTGCAGGTCCCCCTTGAGCAACCAATTTACCACTGACATGTCAGGATCTGAACGTCTAAGGCTTTTAGGGCTTGGTCCAGTTCTTTATTGGCTTAAGATCTGTAGACCTCCATAGCTGAGCCTCACTTCAGGGAATCTTTGAGGAGTTCTTTAATTGTTTTTGAGAAGGTGAGCTGTCAAAAGCAGGAAACTTTTGCCTGAAGACGAGCATTTGATCTTGAAGAGTTTAATAGGGGAAAACACATAGGAAACTGAATTTTATATTCAAGCCAGGATGTAAAGGTTATCTTCAGTGTTGCATTGTAACAAGATAATTAATGAATATTATTTGCCAATTTAGTTTAACATTGTGGCTATTTTTTTATTATTGTCAATGTGAATTGTGGTAGGTGTAAAGTTATTCCAACATGTGACAAACATTGCTTCAACAATTATAGACCAGTATCACTGCCTTCAGAATTTTCTAAAATATTAGAATGTTAAAAAAATGTTTCATTGAAAAAATAAGTTATGAAATGACTGTCAAATTGCTTTTTGGTCAAACCAATCAACAACCTTGGCAAAGAATAAAATAACAGAAGATGTTTCAACAGCAGTTGATGAAACTAATAAAAGTGTTTATTGGTTTAAAAAAGGAATTTGATACTTTTGATCATCCTATTTGAATTTCAAAGTTATATCAGTTTGGGGTTGGAGGAATAGCCCTAAACTGGATAACCAGCCATTTACATAAAAAGCAACAGTATGTGTAGTTTGCAGGTCATTCCTCAAAATGCAATATTGAATATGGAATTCCCCAAGGGTCAATCCTGAGTCACGTTCTATTCCTTTTAGATATAAATGACCTTTGTGTTGTCTCAAATGTATTGAAGTTACTTCTTTTTGATGATGACACTCTGTTTTTTTGTTCAGTAAAACAATCAAAACAGTAGATAGAAGACATTGAAACTGAAATGGTTAAACTTAAATATGGGTTTAATGATCTTACACTGGATTTGCAAAAGACTAACTTTATGGTTTTTGCTAATAAAAAACAGGAGGAAGATGACTCTATTGATTGAGTAAAAGTTGAAAATGTTTCTAAGTTTAAATTGCTTGGGGGAATTTTGGATGAAAACTTGTTTTTGGAAGCCTTGTATATTAAATATTAATAGTAAAGTGGCTTAAACTGTATTTGTTTGTATAAAATTAAGTGGTATGTATACTGTAATATGCGGAGAATGTTATATTGTTCAATTTTACTACTGTGTTTTACTTATCATTTTGAAATTTAGCGTTCAACATATAAAACCAATTTAATACCATTACATTTACAGCGGACAAAAGTTTTACAAACTGTCTATAAATTTGAATATAGAGAACAAATAAATGTATTATTTATTAAATCTGGATTTTTTTTTTTTTTAAGATTTAGTAGAATGGCAAACATTATGTATGCTTAAAGTGAAAAAAGGTAAAAAATATTTGAAAAAAATGAATACATTTGAGGAATATGTTATGTGTTGTAGTGTTGTGTGTGGTTGCAAGCACTTAAGGTTGTATAGGATGGTCTTTTCTTCCCCTCTTTCTTAAAGATGTGAGAAAGGGGCAGAAATAAAGTAATATTTTTATTCTTCTCACTGCTCCTTTCCAATCACAAAGATGTGTAGACTCATGTTGTGCACTGAATATGCTAAGTAAGGTGGTATTCTTTATGAAAAGAAAAATAAATAGAAACATTTTTTTTACTAACATTAATGCATAATATAAATAATTACAGTGTTTTTGCTTTTTTGATTAACAAATCATATTTAGAAGTTGAAGTTTTAACATTTTTTTTATTTTAGTTCTCCATGCCTCTGTTTGGTGCAGTGCAATTCATGTGTTGTAGATTTCAGATTCCAAGTGGTTCATTTGTGCTCCTGTTCTTGGCAGTGAACCCCGCCTTTGGCTCGTCCCCCCACCCCCAGCTGTTCCAGCCCCATCTGGATGAAGCCCATCTGTTACACTATTCAAACATATAGTTTTAGAGTTAGATAAGCTAATTCTTCTTTAACAGTCCTGGTTCATCGCCTGTCCTGGGAGAGGATTCCTCTTATGTGGTCATTCCAGAGGCTTCTTATTTTTTTTCCCCTGAAATCGCTTTTTTTAAGGAGTTTTCCTTACTGAGAAAGAGGGTCTAAGGGCAGGGATGCCAAGTTTAGCTTAGTCTGTTTAGCTTAGCAACCAGCTTTTGTTTATATTTTATGACTGACTTTATTTTTTTATATGAAGCCCATTGAGACAACTGTATTCTGATAGTGGGCTACATAAATAAACCTGAGTTGAATTTTATCTAGCATAGATAAATCCATTTAAAATGGGGGGCTGGGGTTGTGAAGGAAGTAAAACTTGAACACCTGCTCTCAGAGTCCACAGCAAAAGAAGGGGAGGGGGGGCACACTTCCGAAACCAATTTTCCAGTCAGTGACTTTGGAATAACACATAGGTGACCTGTACTCATATTCCGGCCTCCCCGTCACAATCTGAGGAAGCGGAGATGAAGTGTTCTGATGGTGCAGAGCTCAAAAACAATGCCGGTTTCCTTTTAAGGTGTCTTACCTCCTGCAGTCTGAAGTTGTGAGTACGTCCCCTCTCCCTCGCAGTCTGTCCAGTACCTGTGATGTCACTTACAAAGAATCCCTCTAACGGCGCGACAGCGAACTCTAGCTAATAAGTAACCCTATCTGGTTGGGACTTTCTGGGTTTATTTGCAACAGAAACCCATTGTTTCCAGTCAATAATTCATAAATGAACCCACCCACCGGCGTAACGTCACATGAGCGTTTGTGTAATGTCTGATAGCATCTCTGTGTGCACAGCAGAAGACAACACCTGACTGTCTGACTAAATACATTTTGTTTTGGATGGCCTTGGTTGAATGTTTTGGTGGGCAGTATGCCCTAACAATAAGCTTTGAGTGTGTCTGTTCTTTTTTTTACTACTATTCAGAAGTGCTAGAAATGTTTGGAAAGTTCAAAACTAGCTAAATCATGTTTTTGTTCGTCTATAGGATATTTTTTTTTCTTGCTAAAAATCCCTGTCTTTTTACACAGGGATTATGTGAGCAGATTATTAGAGACGTATTGAATTGCATCATGCCACAGGTGCACCAACGTCCTTCAAAAAAATCTCCCAACTCTCAGACATCTGACTCACCTTGATGACATCACTGCGGTGAGGTCACTGCCCCGCTCCCACGGGGGCAGACTAAACCGGCGCTGTCCTGTTGTCACGTTGGCCTTGCGGGCGGCTTAATTGCAGCAGCACAAGATCGCCCGGCGTGGCTCAGCAGATTAAAATCTATGCCATGCTGCGTGATGATGTCATGAAGCTGAGCCCTGAACATGACCTATATTGCCTGTCGTCCCTGCTTCTTTGCCTGTCTCATAATCTCCACAACAAATGAAGTTTAACAAAAACATTTATGGATTATTCTCTAACTTTTGTCCAGTCAAATCAAATAAAAATGTAGCAGTCACTTCTTTGTTACATACATGTCCAAAATAAATGGACATTTTTAATTTAATACTACACTTTCATAATTAATTCACTTTTTTAAAGTTTCATTTCTTTTGATTTTTTTTTTTGTTTATTGAACTGTTTATGTGAAAAAAATAAAGACTCATTTTCAAGAAACAATTAAAATATGTATTTTATATAAACAAAATGATTTTTTCCCATGCTAGAGGAAAATAAAAATGTTATGTTGTCCCATGAGAGTCCAAAAAAATGCTTATTAAAGGATTTCTCAAAGTCAAGTGCCAAAAACAGTCAATCAATATTTATACAAATCTTACACAATTAACTGTACAACCCACCATTACACAACATTTTGTCAACATGTGTGATAGGAGCAACGCTGTCAACAGAAATGATGTCTGTGTGCTGTGGAGGGGTCTCTTCCACAGGTTTTATGTCTATAAATGGTCCTTGTGGGTAAGGAAAATCCATCCTGTTTATGCACATTCCTAAAATTCCAAAGGTCAGAGACCTGCCTGGTCATTTTCCTTGCAGGAAGACACATTTGATGCTGGAAATGCCCCCCTGACGTTTCCCATCAAAGGGTTTTGGGGCATTGTTTAGGCAAAAAACAGCTGATATGGGAAAGTTAAAAGCATCTCATTGGAATTTTCCTTTCATCTTAATGTTGCAAAGTGGGGAAAACAGTGAGTTTGTGTGGGGTGACAATCCAGGGGGGAAATATGGGAAGTTGAGATTGTGCGGTGATCTGATTTTATTTTGCTGTTTTAACCAGAGTAGTCTGTGACACTTTTACTGATCACCTAAATAAGTTAAAATCCCTCTACGATCATGTTTTGATCTATTTTAAAAGCGTTCTCAGTGGTCTTTTATTTATGATTATGCTGTTTATTTGTTTTTTTTGTCAAAAAATCTGTGTTGTTTTCTAGAGCGCCAGTAGTTCATAAGAAATTGACCTCTGAGTTGGAGGCGGGAACATTGGTGCACAGTAAGCCAGCTCCCTTCCCATCATCCATCTGTTTGCATGCTCTCCCACTAGCTTACAGCTCTCCACAACCCCAACCTAACATAACTGCTGCAACAAAAATGGTGAGCAAAACTGAAGCTATGCAGCTGTAACGTTTAAACCAAATTGAAGCTCAGATGAAGAAAATGAAATCACAAATGGTTCTAGTCGTCTACAATTAGATACATCAGAGTGGAAGGCGACTTGTCACCTGCTAATTGATGTCTGCATCACACCTACAAGCTTTTTCCAACAGCATTTTATGTCTGTTCCTGATTCACAACGATTTGTTTAAAGAAAGGCTCAGAAATGCAATTTTAAGCTGTATTTTTCTTTATACATGTCCTCCATCATAAGAAAAATGCTACAAGAATATGTTAAAAATACTCAAAACATTATTTTTATGGTAGTGAATACTTAATAACATACAGCTCCAAGGATAAATCTTAATTTGGAAGAAACAAATAAATTACATAAATTCCAAAATATCCAAATCATCATCTGTTCTTCACAAACATTTTTAAATCAGTCATCACTGTGCACTTTGTATTG
>NC_050512.1:9781015-9782848 GCF_002922805.2 Oryzias melastigma | reverse complement strand
ACAAAAAAAAAAAAAAAAAACATAAAAATATTCACCAGATCATGTTATGTAGTGCCGACAAACGTACTGTTTTATGCTGTATTTGAACCTAATGTGATTCACGCGGCAAGGGCGTCTAGTTTTAATGTTAAGTCCATGTACCCATGTGATCTGAGGTCTTGCTGTATGGCAAGCAAAAGAGGTCAATAATTTCCAGGGAAAGCGCAGTGAATAAATGACGTATTGCCCATGAAAAACACCACTTTTTACTTATGTTTTCAAAAGTAGCACGTAAATTGCACCGTTTTGTGTTCTTCCAAAATTAAGCATTTTATCGTGTACAAACTATGCGCCAAAAGCGCCGTTCTAGCACGCTAAAAATCATGCGTCTAAAGCATGATTTTAGCACACTCATAACAACACGTCGAAAGTGCCGTTTTGTTGTGTCAAACGTACATCAAAAAAATGCTGTTTAGCTTGAATAAAATGGCTATGGCCGAAATATGAGGTTAAACTCTTGCCGTGACCTAGTGGTTACAGTAACTGCGCTTTGTCTTTTTTTTTCCATGTAGGAATTGTGAGTTTGATCCCACGGTGTTACACAGTGGTTTCTTCATGTTTTTTTATCTATTTATTTTGCTAATTTTTGCAGCAGTATTATTTCAATTGTTGTTAGTGTTTGTTTTTTGCTCTTCGTGTGGTGGACCGAGCAGTAAAGGCAAGGACAGCCAAAAATATATCAAAAAATATTTACATTTATTTTCAAAAAGATATCTCAGTGAACAAAAATGGGCCCTTAAAAGAGGTCAAAGCAACAAAAGTAACTGAAGCTTTAAATAGGAGGACAAATCAACCAACTGAACAGACAGAGCAACAAACTTAAACTGACCTACCTAATTGGAAACACAAGGGAACATATATAGTGGCTGATCAGACCAACTAGACACACAAGGGGGAACTGAAAAAGACTAAGACAACAGAAATACAGCAAACACCAAATGAACTTGTCCATCCTAAAGTAAACTAACATAGAAAAATAGCAAACCTAATAAAAATAAAGTAGAATGTAAACTGAATCAATGTTTAACACAAAAAGAGTTTCTCCTCCCCCAGGCAGTGGTTCAGTCCAATTAGTGTCCTGCTGCATATAAGGCCTCTGCTGGCTGGCATGCTTTCTTTGTGTCAGGCCTGACATGGTGGCTCCAGCAGACGGCGGCAGCAGCAGCAGCAGCAGCAGCAAGGGTCCCCACAGCACCGGTAACTCAAAAAACACAAGAATAAATTAATGAAAGAAAATTGAAATAAAGCTTAAATTGTGTGACAATAAATTTATATTTTAACAAAAACAAGTGTGTCTTGTGATTGAAATAAAATGTATCTAAAGGTGTGTGCAAGTGAGTGTTTGGGGTGCAGGTTACTGCCCTAATGGTGTGGCAGCGTAGGCAGCCATCACACTTCGTCTTCTTATTTTTTGCTTATACAAGTGTAGTAGTCAGCAACCCCTTGTGGTAAGAAAGGGTGCTAGCTGCACACACTAAGGGCAGGCTTCCAGAATTAACTGGATGAGGCAGTAGCTGGTGTAGCAAAAAGATTTATTAAAACACAAGGAACTGAGCCGCACAGTAGCTTTTTCAAGAGCTGGGCTGTGACAGGATAACTTTAAAAAAAACACACAATTGTCCCTCAAATAAAACACAACATGCTTAATAAAAAGGAGAGGACAGCACAGCAAATAAAATCCACAATCCTGCACAGCACCAGGTTATTGTTTAAAACCACTGTCTAAAACGTCGGCTAAGGTTTAAAAGTGCCAAGTGTAAAAAAGGGGTTAAAAATACCCCAAACAAAACACAT
>NC_050512.1:9754920-9780652 GCF_002922805.2 Oryzias melastigma | reverse complement strand
TTGAATAAAATGGCTATGGCCGAAATATGAGGTTAAACTCTTGCCGTGACCTAGTGGTTACAGTAACTGCGCTTTGTCTTTTTTTTTCATGTAGGAATTGTGAGTTTGATCCCACGGTGTTACACAGTGGTTTCTTCATGTTTTTTATCTATTTATTTTGCTAATTTTTGCAGCACTATTATTTGAATTGTTGTTAGTACTTGTTTTTTGCTGTTCGTCTTCTTATTTTTTGCTTATACAAGTATGTACTACACGCACTGGAACGGCGCTTTCGGCACGCGGTTTGTATGCGATAAAAAGTCGCTTTTTACACCTGTTTTGAGACAACACTAGAAGGCGTAATTTGCGTGCTACTTTTAAAACGTGTGTAAAATGAATCGTTTTTCATGGTCAATACATTGTTTTTTTACTGCGCTTTTCCTGGCGATTATTGACCTCTTTTGGTTGCCATATTGCGGCATGATTTTGGCATCGGGTGCCGGGGTCGGTTAGTCCGACAGCAGCGCAATTTGAGCAGCGCGACTTGGGCAGCAGACAGGGTGAGAGGTCTCAGGTTTGGGCATGTCATATTTTCAGTGATTTGATCAAAGGGTAGAAAAATAATCCTATATGGTTGCTCGATGCGAGGATTTTCATCCCAAACTTCAATCCATTTTTCTAACGTGCTGGGGCCACCGGGTTGCTGTAGACTGTCCTGGCTACTGTTGGGCGAAGCTGGAATACACCCTGGACAGGTTGCCAGCCTGTCATAGAGCACATGGAGATGGATCAATCGAGCCATTATGCTAGCCAGCCGCCTGGTGGACAGTGTAGCTAGCTAGCAAGGTCTGCTGCCCAAGGACCGGCAGAGCTGCCCAAGTCCACTACGCCTCTGGCAGTTAGCTGCCTGGCAGACAGAGAGCCGCCACAGATGCTGTCGATCGTCCAGTTTTACTTGTCCCCTCTCAGGGTTTTGCGGGACAAAAATCCTTCAAACTGGGCCACAGACAGACAGAAGTAGCTTTTAAAACGGTCGTCATCCAGGTGCAGCTCCTGCTGCAGGAAGGAAGTACACCACACTGGGAGAGACCATGAAAGATCTGGTGAACCCAGACACGGCAACATGCTTGCCGGCACCTCTCTCCAAAACATATAAACCCAAACTACTCGCTGAACACCATCCATGTTTTCCATGATGTAGCAATGAAGTCCAGAAAACCATTTGCGGTTGGTTGTCGCACACACTTGGCCAAGGTGTCAAGACATCAAGGACATTTTAGGGCGGGCATTGAGGTGTACATTTAACTTGCATCAAAAGAGAGGAGGCAACGCAAATTTGGCCTCTAAATCACATCCAGTGTGAATGCAGCTTTTTAAAATTACAGTGTTAAAGTTTGGAGACCTGGTACTCTGACCTGGTTTCAGTATTCAAAGTATGTTTAAAATAAAAAAAAAAGAAAAAGCATCCAAAGGCTTCACATTAAACTTCCCTGTATCTCCACAACAGAGGTTCGGATATTGAATAACTGCAGGGAAGACATTAAAAATCATCAATCCATAAAAAAATTCAAAGTAATTACAAAGGGGTGTATGATAAATAGATTTTTTTTTTTTACCAGATTTGGTTGTTTTCAGTGTTGGTTTCTTGTAATTCAGTAAAAAAGATGTTTGTAAAAATTCAAGTTTGGACTGAATTGTTGTTGTCATCTTTATCTAAAGTCCTTTTCAAGCTTTGCATGGAGTCATCCATCATTATATTTCTGTTTATGGTTGTTATTATTATTTTTTAATTATTTTATAAGTTTAAAAGAAAAAGGTAAAAATAAAGATAATCACTTTAAAAAGTAATTCTACTTGTGAAAGATAAATATCTGAACTTGTTTGTTTTTAAACAGTTTTTTTTAAGCAAAAATGCATAAACTTTGTTTTTTTCTTTAAAATAAATAAATAAACTGTCATAGATGTGGGGCCTCTGTCCGGAACATCTAAATTTAAGTATCTTGCCGGACTCGTGACATTAAATATTTAGCGAGCGCGGCCTAAAATAAGCCTAGACCTGCATTCCTGCTATGACAGCTACCTTAGCAGCATCACACATTAGCAGTGCAATTCACCAATTTACATATCTATAACAGTTCTTTGGTTTGCTACTTTATAGCTGGAAGTGGTTTTAGCTCGTTTGAGAGGAGGCATCGTCAGCCTTTTTGCTATATTAGTCAAAAACATCCATTGGAGGACTTTCTTTGACACATCAGGAGCAGGTCCAGCTTTCATTGAGCTTATTTAGTTGGATTGATTCTAGTTTAAAACCCACACACAACGGTGTAATCCTAATTTACATCTCTCCTACGCACTGCTTTCTCTGGATGTGTTCTCACCTGAAGTCCCCCACCAGGTAAGAACATTACAACATCCAGCCCAATGGAGCTCATGAGAGATTCCCAGTGATGACTCAGACAGTGTGAGCATGTCTGTGAGAGTGGGCAGTGTGTGTCACCGTCTATAGGTGTGTTCCATGACTCTTTCCTTCGTTGTGTCTGACCTTCTGTGCCCCCGTTTCCAGGTCCTCCTTTACTCTGTTGTTCTCCAAAGCAAACAGCTCCTGGAACACACCTTTTACTCTCTATTTTTGATCACATTCCAGCACGGTGACATCAGCGAGCGCATGTGTGTGTGTGGGGGGGGTGTGACGTCAGCTGTTTGTTTGCGTTCTGTGGTTGTGTCTGGGGCACCAGCTTGGTAGATAAGGAGGGCGAGTATGTGAACGGTGAGAGTTGACGGGAAATGCCAGACTTGAAAGAGCGCCTAAAAATGTTCTATTAAACGTTGGTTCACTGAGAGAGATGAGTTTGTCAGCTTTACTCTCCTCATTGTTCAGCTGCTAATAAATAATTGTACATTTCTATTTCTCTGTCTGTGTGGCCCCCTCGGCCCAGTCAGAGGAAACTGCAGTCTAATGATAACACTCTCTGAGACAATAGGCTCAACAGGCAGAAATACACACAATGATGCAGTGATGCAGAATACATACACATCCCTCTGTTTTGGTGAGTCTTGGGGTCAGGGGTCGGGCCTGTGCCGCTGACAGGCTCCAGACTCTAGAACTATTTATCAAATACAGAAAGGTCCGGACATACCGACAGCTGTCCCTTTCTCTCTAAAACTCCCTCCGTCTTTCTATTTTTTTTTTCC
Source organism: Oryzias melastigma (assembly GCF_002922805.2). Taxonomy (NCBI): domain Eukaryota; kingdom Metazoa; phylum Chordata; class Actinopteri; order Beloniformes; family Adrianichthyidae; genus Oryzias; species Oryzias melastigma. Next base: position 9,777,481 of record NC_050512.1, on the reverse strand, counting down.
ATAAAATGACCTGTTCGGATAAAGAATAATCCTCTCCCACCTTCCCGTCCCTGGCTGGACCTTATCTGCCCAGTGATAAGGTCAGGTTGGGTTTATTTTGAGCTGGCTGCAGAGCTGCAAACAGCGCCAAAGCTCTGAGCATTACCCTTAAAAGCATTTCGTTGCGTTTTGGGAGTCTTGGTCCCTCACGTGTGGCAACGACTTTCTGACAGATCTGACCTTGACTTGTTTTCATTACCTGCTGCTGCAGTTCTAAAAGATGAAAGAAAGGATGTGTTTTACAGTCATAGAGGTAGCTTTAAACCCATAACCACAATAGTCAGATTCTCAGTAACCATGAAATTGCAGAATGAAGCATCTTACACAAAATAAAAGCTATTCAGCAATCTCCATTTGATAATAGCTTCTACGTCAGCTGACCACTATTCAGATGGTATAAACACACAATATGAGTGTTGTGTTTGATTTAATGTCATGGAAAAAAACACAACTTTTTCTGAAGCTTCAATTAGTTATAGTAAGGCTTTATTTTACTGTACTTTTTTACCCATCACACTATTGAAAAGCTGCTAGAATAATAATGAAGAATCTCTCAGCCCTGGACCCTTGCATTGGTGTTTTGTCCAAAAGATGTCATCTACCATTAATACAATTTATGTGTTTATTATTTTTTTCTTGTCCTAAATGGATATTAACACATCAATAAATATAATTCAACATTGTCTGGTTGGGTAATCCATTGTTAAACATATTTCATATCAAGTTTGGAGACTTTGAGTCACAAATATCTCTATTTTATTATCTAAAGTGCCAATATGGATTCAAATCAGCAACATCACAAATCTGATTAGAGGCTTTCCCAATGTCATTCACAGTGAGGTGGCTCCGCAGTGTGTCGGTGGGCTGAATAGCAGCCACTAAAAAGTGATGGGGAGTGTGCACTTGTCACCACAAGAGGGCGCGCTCTGGATTGTTTTTAAGTAAAAGATGTTCACCGTGAATTTAACATCAGACCGGAAACAGTTTTAAAACATATAAATATTCATCACTGTTCTGGTCGTGCAAAGTTTAAAATAGTTCAAGGTTGAAGACATTTTAGACTTTACATATTTTAGATATATAGATGACTTAATAAAATGCCTCACTCAAGTTGTTTGGGTACCCTCGAATTCATTCAAAACATAATAATAATTATTATTATTATTATTCTTATTATTATTACTTTTGTATGCTTTTACTATCATTGTTATTATTTTGTAGATTTATTTTGTAAATTCTAACCGGAAGTACGTCACCAATCTTGCTAACTTTAGCTGTCAACGTCTCGCGCGGTGAAACCACCGAGTTGTCATAACAAATGCAAGTCGTGACTTCGTCCAGAGAAAAACTTCATTAACAGGAGTTACTTGGAGGGGGGAAAGTCGTAGTTTAAATAGTTTTGTTGCATTTTTTTTCTTAATGTTACTGCTTTAAAAGCAGCCCAGTGAGTTCGTGGACTGAAGAGAGGATTACAGTTTCCTCGAGACTCTGTCAGTTGTTGGTCGTGAATAGCGGGTTTATCTGCGACACGCCTCGCGACATAACGGGGTAAGTTCTGAACTCACAAGAGAAAAAGAAAAAAAAGTTAACCTGCGTTTATTGGGGTTTGTTTTCGGTCACACACGGCTGTGTGCTGTCTTGTGTATCACGTTGCTTTGTGCTTTTTGTCTGCACTATCATTCATGTGGTAAGAAAGCATCTTAAGTTTGGTATTTACTCAGTTAAACTAGCGGCTAATAATACCGCTATTACACATATTTACTGAACCTTTTCCCTCCTAAATATCACTGTATAAAACAAGTCAAGTGTGTAATTATTTGCTTTAGAATAGTTAACTCTATTGTGAGTTTGTTGTGTAATCAGTAGGCTGGATGAATAGCTGAATTAAACTCCCGGCATGGGTCCAGCGTCACTAGAATGGTATGGTCCACCATCTCATTATATAGCAAGACACATCCTCAACACAAAGAAAGCAACATGCTGCAAAATAAAGTTTAATTAGGAAAGAAATAAAATGATGAACACAATTGATAAAACATGAATTTAACATTTAGGCACAAATAAGCCAAATGTGTCATTATACATTTTTTAAGGATGCAAAGGAAGTTCATGTATTTCTTGCAAAATAATCAAGTGTAAATTAAATATGTGTACAAACAAACAAGTAAACAAGAATTGATAGTATATCCTTTCGCATTTTAGTTTCATAAATTTTAGCCAACTGTTGTTTTTCCACATAAAAATAGTACAAATGGAGCATTATTTGACACTGTATGGTTCCGTGTCTTTGCAAAATTTCAAGTGTTTCCACAGGTTGAACTGTAACGATGGTTGATAATTTTTGCTGCCATCACATGTGGCATTTGGTTATTTTTACAATATAGTAAATTAACCTTACGTATCTCAATTTAGATTTTTTCCCATATTGTTTGTAATCGATTTATTTCATTTTGAAACGTTCATTAACGCTATTGTTCAATTTGATTAGTCTGGTTGGATCGTAGGATTATTAATATTAATTAATTTGATTATTTGTTACATCCCTATTATTATTATTATTATTATTGTACTAAATTTGTGGTAAGTTTATTTGTAAAACACAAAACCATCTGGAGCAAATTTATTTGTTCAAGCTCACATATCTTAGAGCCAGTACTCTGCATTAAAAGTGTGTTTTGTTGTGAAATTGAACATGAACATAGGCCAAATTTCAATCACACAAAATGTTAAATTATAGTTAAAAGCTGCTAAGGCTTAGTTTGTCTAATTTCCTCACAAAAATTACATATATATATATATATATATATATATAATTTTTTAATGGCTAGCGTACTTTGCTCATATTTGGGCAACCAGCACAAAAAGTGATGGATTTTTTTTCCTCATATAGTATGTGCAGCCAAGATGCACATTGATGCACTTATTTTAAGTGTATCCAGGGCTGGATTTTGTTTTTGACTGCACGCATTTAAAGTTAAAAGTTAAAGTCCCATTAGGTGTCACGCGCACAGGTGTGTGGAAATTAGCTCTCCGCATATGATCCATCCCCTGGAGGAGCAGTGAGCTGCAGGTATCATTGGGTGGTTGAACCTTAACCGTAACTGTAATCTTAACCTTAACTCTTACTCTGGGTCCAAGGCCCAAGGAAAAAGCTCAGCATTGATCACACGTTTTTAGAAAATCATATGCTGAAAGAGACTTTTTATTTTATATTTATAGTTTTTTTTTTTTCTTTTTGAATGTGAAATCCGCTGTGGGATCTTGCACGTGAATACAAAGCTGTGGAAATTAACAAACCTAGTATATGAACTGTCATGCTGGAGATTCTCAGACTGCGATTCTCAAACAGCTGACAGCAAATTTTGGCTGTGCAGCTGTACACCCTGTTACCCAAAGGATCGCTGCTTCATTTAGTCCTCTGTTTGACCATTACCCTGAAAACCGCACAAAGAGGGAGCAAAAGCAGACATCTGCTTCATATTGTAGTAAACAGACCTCCTTAAGAAGCTACTCAGCTAAATAATAAATAACAGTGTGTACTCTATGGTTCTACCCCTCTGCTTTATAGTGTTGTGATTATTTGAGCTCAGATGATGACTCATGTGCTCTGTTTCTGAGTCAGATTTCACTGGCTGTCCTCTCCTGAGAGCCGCTGGCAAAAACCATTTGCCAGCCAGTTTTGGTTTGATGAAAACCAATTCTCTACATTCCATCCTTTGCCTTCTGCTCCTGACTGAAAATACATTTTTCCTTGCTACAAGGCCTCCTTAATTACCAGTTTTCCCCTCTTCTTGCTATATTTTCCACTAAATTCAAACAGTTAAGTGTATAAACTTACATTTTGTACACAATCAGCCCTGTTTTTGAGCAAAGTTCTCACTCACTTATCCTATTTAATGCTCTTCATTTAGTCGTTCTGTTCTTCTTGATCAGCCCGTCCAAAGTCATTGTTTTGGTTTGCTCTCAAATATTTCTATTTTCCAGTTTGCCAGGAGTTTCTGTTTATGTCCAACCAAAAATAGACACATACCCTGCCCAACCCTAAGGAAATGGGCTTTCTATTTCAGCCAAAAAATGTAATAATCCTAAACAGTTCTACATTTCTTTTTTTTATCTTCGAACTTCTCTATTGGGTTTTGCTCCCAGCTCCCTCAGCAGGGAGTGCTGATTTCCTACCTCCCTGCTGAGCTCCTCGCCTCATTTAGCCGTTTTCCTTGTTGTCCAATTTTGTCACATGATTTCAATGGCAGCTTTTATGAAGTTGTTGTTCTCTTTGTTCTGGATCAACGGCGTCTTTTGTCTGCCACCGCACATGATCATCAGACCTGAATCAGATTTCCCTCCATCTAGTACTGAGTGATGTCTCCACTGCTGACACTGAACTGTTCCCGCCTTCACGCTTTGTGTGAGGGAAGTTAGAAAAACTGAGGCATTCTTGTACCCCCTACCACACAAAAAAAAGACAAGTTTTCACAAGTTTACCAGGAATTACCCATGAACGTTTGGATTTCACATGAGTAGAAACTGTAAAAGGGGGGTAATGATCTGGCTTCATAATGGGAACTGTGGAAATACTATAAAAGCTTTTAAGATAATTACAGTACAAAATGTTCTTTTGTCTTAGCTAAAGCCTTCTCATGCATTCAGAAAAAAGGAAGCCTGAGGCGAGCTGTTGTTGCTGTGGAGTCCAAATATTTACAACCTTTTTTGCTTTGTGATAATTTTGAAATGTGCTAAAAACATCAATAGTGTACTAAAATACATAAATGAAAATGAAGGTTTATTTTTTTCGTATTTAACGTGTGCTTTGCATGTTATCTCTTTAACCTGCTTTCAGGATGTGAGGTTGCATATGAGGTTGTTGTGAGCGTTGCTATGGAAAAAAGTTTCAGTAGCAGTTTGAAAAAAGCCCCTTTGCCCCCTTCACACCACACACGAGGGTACAGTGATGCACACAGCAGCTATTATTAGCTCATTTTAGAAAAATACTACAAGAAATGTTTGGTTTGGAATATTTTTAAGACCTTTTTTGACCAAATTTTCTTCATTTACTTTTTTAAGTTTTATAGAAGGACTTATGTAAGCAATCACATTATATCATGTTGGTTTGTCAAGTTCATGTTCTCGCCTATTTTTAAGGAAAAATTTAGTTTTTTTGACCAAATTTTACTTAAGCACTAGTGCTTTCACGCTAACTTCCTGAGTGTTTGTAGAAACAGCCACAGCTTCCTTTTTTTGTCATCTTGACAGTTCCTTTTTTCAACCACATGGTCGCTACGCCCTCCTGCAGACTCGCCTCCATAAGGACAGCAGGACTTTTTGTGAATGTTAGTTGCTTGACAAGGTGAGATTTCTGAGAATAAAGCCAGCTTTCAGAAGAAAATGGCTCCCACAGAAGCTGAGTGTTTTCATGTGCTGAGTCACAGCAGAGGCTTACTAACACACAATGCGGATGTGGACCAGCATCTACCCAACTGACAGTATCTGGGTATTTTCAAGCGGACTATCTAGTAGATTAAGTACAGCTAAAGTGAGTCGGGGAAGCAGAGTTTGGGTTTACTGACGTCACAATGTAACCGCAGACGGTGTAGCTTCAGCTTTTAAAGAATGATTCTAAAATATTTTAACTGGTGATGTTAAATCAATATGTTTTAGCTTGAAATGTTGATCCAAAGAGGTGTTTTTAGCCTGGAACTCCTCAATGAGCTGGAAGCAGCAAAGTTGGTGAACTCTTTACACTGCTTATCTGCACCTTTGGCTCACGTCTTCGACCAATCAGATGCCACAGCTTAAGCAGTCTGTTACATAATCTTGGTGATTGCTGTGCTCCTGAAAGTCAAACTTGTTAGATACTTAGTGACAAACATGAGCACATGATGAAGCAGCTGAAGTCAAGAAAACTTCCCTTTCTTGACTGATTTCATCAGTGATTTTCATCACTGAAAAGCAAGTTGAATCTGTAAAGGTATCCAAGGCTCTCAGTTGTTAACAGTGTGTGTTATTCTTTTGGTTTGCATATTGCATTATATTCATTTATGAGCTATACTATGAGATTATTTGTGCTACTGCTTTAAGGTTTTTTTTTTGTCATTTACTGTCAAGAAGTCTTACTTGGTATATAGGTCACAAAGATTAACTACAGGGATGTCTGTTAATGGCTTAACAACTGCTAACACTAATGCTTTAATACAACTGCTGCTGCTTCATTCTTTAAGACTGTGGTGTACACCTTTAAATAAGCTCACTACTACTTTCCTAACAGCTTTATTTGCTGTTAATTTAGGATATATCTAGTATTTATTAAATGTTTTTAGTGTTTTTAACATGTTCATGTGGCATTTTTTTCTCACGTTGGAGGACATAACGAAAGTTAAGCTTAAAATCACATTTCTGTGTATTTCTTTGTCCAAATCGCGAATCAAGAACTTTTTTGTGTCCTAGAAAATACACTAGATGGGCCACAAGCTCCCTGCTTTCACCAACGGGGAGGGGAAGTGGGGTCGGGGTTGCTGTTCATCAACGGTCCCGCCCACAACTTAAAAGCAAATTTCTAAAAACTGCTGCTGTTGCTCTGCAGAAACTATGTCAAAGAAAAAAAAATTCAGGGATTTCGTATAAAAACGGCATAATCATTATTAAAAGATGACTTGGAACGCTTTGAAATTTAGATCAAAAGATGACCGCAGTGGGACTTAAAGGGCTATGTTAGCTTACTCGTACTGATGCTGTTCTTATCCAGTTTGTTTGTTAGGGTCAAATTGAACCCACTTAATTAAGAACAGTATTTTGACAGTTTGAGTAATTTCTTGTTTTGATTTCCACAACCTGCAAAAGAGTCCTTTTTCAGAAAAGCAATACTCAGAAATAGATAGATTAAAGAAAATAGAATCCAGTCTATATATTGAACTCCGCAAATGTTTAGTCAAACTTACTGGACATAAATATTGAAGAAAGCAAGCTGTAAAGCTTTATTTGTATAGTGACTACAAAAATGTTTCGGGCTGGGACTCTCAGGGTAACTCACGATACGATGTGATTCACGATACGTGGCTCACGGTTCTGACAGTACAGTATCAAAACATGGTAAATAAAATGATCAATAAACACTAATTTGAATTTGTAATAACGTACATTTTAAGGTAACAAATTTTCAAGGTTTCAAGAGTCTTTATTGCTGTGCATGTATGCATCCTCCCAGTGACAAAGTGTTGAATATGAAAGACAAGCTACATGTAACTCTAGACTACTGACTGTGGATACTTTGAGTTTTTTTAGACAAATATGATGCTAACTAACAAGGTAGATAATGAATCAAAATTGAATGTCACTGTTCTCTGTGTGTTCCAGTCATGTCTCGTAGAAGTTCTCGCTTGATGTCAGGCGGTTACTACCATTCAGATGAAGAATCGGACTCCAGTAGCGTGACCAACATATCCTATCGTGAGAACCCGGTCAAGTAAGTTCTTTTTTGTGCAGTGATAAACATTTACAGCTTCAAACTTTTTTTTTATTTCTAATGCTGGCTTCCTTTATTAGAGTTTTCAAGAAAAAAGCAGGAACTCGAAAGGCTGCTACCCGCACTTCCAGCAGAGCCAGCAGCAATGCCAGCTCTGCCACCCCTGAGAGAGCTGTTACCCCAGGCCAGTGTGACACTGACATCCTCCACATACTGAACCTGTGCAGCAACGAGGCTCATATACACATAAACTTCACTTAAAAGTTTAAATTGCTTTTTCTTAAGAAACTGTACTCCTTAATGTTTTTATCACATTTCTTTATATATAAATCCTTTAATATTAATGCTTTCTATACATTTTTTATGCTTGTCATGCTTGTCATAACGGAAACACACACAACTCAGGATCATTTACTAGTCCTGAAGGAAAAAGCCTTTACTCTTCCATTTTTTGTCCCTCAGGTCTAGATCCATGTCCCTCAAGCGTGCAGCCCCAGCCCGTCACAAGGACTATACCTTACACTCCCGCTGCAGCCACTCCTCGTCCTGCTCTGACAGCGTCCTCCCCCCGGAGCCAAACACCCACCAAACGCTCATCTGTAACCCCAGTGACAAACGCCAAAGCTGGGCTCTGCATCCAAGAGAAAACAGGTTTAAGCCACAGACCTCACCTGAAGGGGCCCAGTCAAAGCGGCGTTGACAGCTCAGGGTATTCCTCGTCTGAAGGCACTTACCTGAGGCCTTTACCTGCCACTGCTAGCAGCAGCAGCTGCACTGATCACAGTAAAGTTCAGACTCCAAATGCTGGATACATAGACCGGGTCAGCAGTGCCTTCTGTACTCTCATCGGTAAGTCCTGGATGGAATTTTCTGTATATGTCTATCTTTGTCAGAATGTGAATAATAAGTTATTTGTTTATGCGTTTTGGGCAGACTCAGCCTTATTGACGACTGCTGACATACAGTCTAGAATCCTCAACATCAGAGATTCAGGTACAGTATGTGTCTGCTTGCCCATGTGTGGAAAGAAAAAAAAGTTTGTGTGTTGGTCTCACAATATCTGAGCCATTTCATATGATTTAGCTTATCACAATCCCTCCTGATTCGTTTCTCCACTGTGCAGCTAGTGCCTCCTGCAGCAGACGGACCAAGCAGGCCTGTGCTCTGGCCCTCCTCCTTCTCATAATACTTCTTTGTGAGTAACATACATTTAAAATAAACAGTTTTGCATGTTTGGATGTAAATAATTAGAACATTTAAAGTCACACATTTGTTTAGTGTCCTCTACTTGTGTGATAAGTGTTTACCAGGGATGTCCCGATCCAATCACACGATCAGAAATCGGGCCAGATCACCTTCTTTCAGACTCGACTGGAATGGATATTGTATTCTGATCAAAGATTGGATATTTATTTTATTTTTATTTTGATCAGCGCTATACAGTAGAAGCTTATTATTTAAAAAACGTAGAAGTCTGCATGTCATGAACAGATCACGGATAATACTGCAGCAGTTCAAGCAGGAAAACTTAGCCTGATAGTCACATAATCCGGGCTAAATAACTCTTTAAATAATCATTTAAAAAAATGACAGCAAGTGTCTCTATTTGTTTGTCTTAATGAAAACAATGACATGCAAAGGCATTAAAAAAGAGATATTTTATTCTTTTTAATGAGAATTAAACAGAGAGACAGCTGCTAAGGAACAGTCTATAAAAGGCAAGCTTAGGTAAAAGTCGATAAAAGTCAAAACACTTGGACTTGGATTAGGACCCAAAGAACCTGATTGAGACATCCCCAGTTTATACTCCACCTCAGTGATGGACTGTGATTTTTTTTTTATTTTTTATTTTTTATCTTCAGGCATTTGGTTGCTCCTTCCATTGCTTACGTCTCTCATCCCCCACATGACTGTCACAAAGACCCCAACATCCACACCAACCAGAAAACCAGAGAATCAGCCCCCTGTCTTCACCACTCCTCCTCAACCCAACGTCATCCCCACACCTGTGGTGGTACGGCTCACCTGTAGTTTGTGTGCTGTTGAAAGCTCATTTTATGTGTGATTTGGGGTTTACAAAGAAGAAATATATTTCCTTACCTCACATTTGGCTTTTGATTCAGAAGATTTCTGAAGCTACAGTTTTTACAATCCAAGTACATTATCTAACTTACACTATTGTAAAGGCACTTTTCTTTCCTACCCAGGATCCAGCTGTTGTTTCTGCTGCTGTTGAGGCAAAGATGAAGCATGTTTTGGTAAAAGAAATAATAAACCATACGGGATGATCCTCTAATCTTTGCATTTGCTACAACTATTATTGCATTAAAAGAAAAGTAACACAGTGCATGTTAAGAATGACCTGGAGGTTTATGTACTTGTTGTGTGTTCCAGGTGGAGCTTCAGATGAGGCAAGAGCGGCTTCTTTCTCAGGTGAGAGAGTCTGTCTTTTTTGTTGATATTTATTTTTAACTATTATTTTAAAAATAAATCGTCACCATCCATGCTTTAAGTTTCTTTGTCCAAAAATCAATGATTTGTAGATAAGATTGTTGAATTTAGAATATTTCTTTAGTCATGCAGATGTTTTAATAAGGGTGAAGAAATGACAAATGATGGGAGAAGACAGTTACACCAGTGTGTGTAAAGTTTTAAGCCTAACACAAGGTCGTCTTTCTGTCAGCTGAAGGACAAATATCAGCTGGACATGCAGGTCATGAACGCAAAGCTGGAGGCGTCCGACTCCAGCCTTCGTCTTCACGTGGAGCAGGAGGTTGCAGGTCTGGCCAAGCAGATAAAAGCTTCCCAGGCAGAGAGTCACGCTGCTGCTGCCAGCATCAGCCTCAAAGTCCAAACCCTGGAGGCCCTGAGTGCCGAGGTAAGACTGGACATGTAGAAAATGAGAGATAAAGACTGTCTTGGCCCATCTCCTGAAGTTTGAAGAGCTTTATTGTGCTGCAGCTGTCCCAGGAGCTGTTGTCCATCCAGTCAGCTCCAGCCCCGTGTCCTGACAGCACCCCAGAACCCATCCAGAACCAGCTGACCCCAGAGCTCCAGCAGGCCATGGAGAAGTGGCTCACTGATCGCATCAAGGTTTTCACATGGACATTTCATCCAAATAGTTTTAACTCTGGTATCAAAGCTGTCTGCGTGTCGTAATGTTCCTCTCCTGTGAATGTGAATCAGGAGCAGGAACTGATCAGGTTTGGAGACGGAGGGGGATGTGCAGAGTGCAGACGTCCCATTGCAGACAAAATGGCAGACTTTGCTCTGGAGACTCAAGGTCAGAATCCTTTTTTTTGGAAACACAAAATTGATGATGAAGATTAAGTTATTTTTTCTTTGCATAAAATCTCAACAGATTTATGTTTTGCATTTATCTAGGGGCCAGTGTGGTCAGCACCAGGTGCTCAGAGACGTACCGGATTCGTTCAGCATGCGTGACCCTGTTTGGTTTCCCTCTCTGGTATCCATCTGAAAGTCCACGCACTGTCATACAGGTACAGACCGTCTGTCTCAGCACGAAGAATTTGTTTGCAATCTCCATTTTGACACTTTCCGGCTCCTCTGTCTTCAGGGATACCCGGTGCTCCTTCCAGGGAAATGCTGGGCATTCCACGGTGTTCAAGGCACTCTGGTCATCTCCCTCTCCCACCCCATAAGGATCACTCATGTGACACTGGACCACCTCCCACGCTACAACGCCCCCACCGGCCGCATCGACTCTGCTCCCAAAGACTTTCAAGTCTACGTGAGTGATCGGACTTGGGCTCACTTCACTAAATCTTTAATTGTCTTTTAATAAAAATAAAAATCATTCACCTATTATTATAGGTATATATAACATATTCTTGTTCAATTCACTGATGAAATATGGAAGACATGGAAAGCTAGCTTAGCTAAATGTTACATAGCTTGTTGAGTTCAATTCAGAATTTTGCCTTGATTGTATTTTTTGTGTTGCAGGGCATGAAAAACGACACAGCAGAAGGAAAGTTGCTCGGGACGTTTACCTACGATGAGAACGGAGAGTCATCCCAGACATTTGAGCTGGCGGTACGTTTAAGCTGCATTTCCTTGTTTCTGTATGAGGGAAGACTTGAGGCCTTAGTCACACTGCCCTTACGGGTATATACGGGCATAAAATGGGAAAACTTGTACGGGACGCGCAGGAATATCGAAGTTGTAGACTTCTCTGTGAGCCCACAGAGGGAAAACCTGACCTATTGGTGAAGTAGGTCAGTATTAGGCATGTGGAGATAAAATAGACTCATCCTGGTTAGTGCATGCATAAATCTTGATTTTTGATTTGTGCATGCGTAATTCTTGTTTTGTAACTCATCCAATATATTTTGTGCATAAGTACAAAAATTACGAAATTCAAAAAACACAAAAAAAAACATACACATGCACAAATTAAAAATACAACAGCTTGAAGATTGTATGTCCCTTAAAGTGTTCATACGAGCCTCAAGGAAAGCATTCGTTTTATTTTTGTTTGTTTGTTAAATGAAGTTCTGCCTATTTCCTACTCTGTGCACCTCCTGAGGACTTTCCTCCTTGACTTTCAGAACCCGAGCGATGTGGTTCATCGGGTCGTGGAGCTGCGAGTCCTCTCTAACTGGGGTCACATGGAGTACACGTGTCTTTACCGTTTCCGTGTGCACGGGAAGATCGCTACCTCTTGAGCGGCTTCAGGGAGAACCTCCACAGAGCGGCGGTGCCAAAGGAATGTGCTGTGCTCAGGACCAAAAGCCAAACATTTTGTGCTGAGTCATGTTTGTGTGATGGCTGTGTGCCTGTCAGCAGGTTTTTGTTTTATTGATAAATGCAGCTATTTTTACATGACAGAGAGGATGAGAGTTGCTTGTGCAGTGCACTCGGCTTTAAATAAAAGACAAAACTGAATGAATGCATTTGAGAATAAGAAGTTCTGGTAACTTTGATAATAATGATTACAGCATTTATTAGTGTATATTTACATTATAAAACACATTTTTTTGCTTGAACTTATTTTTTTCAGCGGTACTCAGACCGACTAAAAGACGGATTTTCTTCCTCATTTGATGAATTCTTCTTTTGGTGCAAATTTGAGATTTGAAATGAAAAGTGGTGCTTGCAGAATCTCTCAGGGCTTTCTCTCATGTCATAACGAGGAATGAAATGACAAATACAAAGACATTGATTTTTTTTATGTTCATAATTGGACAATAAATAATGATAAAAAGAATTTCAGTTCTTCAGCATGCGCACTTGCCTGATGCAATAAATTAACCCACTTGTATGAAAGGTAGCTTCAAAGGACTGAGTCGGCTGTTGTTTTTAACTATCAATACTATTTATTTAATCAGTGTTATTTTTTAACTTAAAAACATCATAGATTTATCAGATATTTTTGAATGATCAATCAATGCATTTTGGCTCTTTTTGTGTATTTGTAGTATAAAACCAGGAAGTAAAGATTGTTTTTTAAATATTAATATTTGTAGACATTTGAATGCTTATTCAAGAAGTGCAGCTTAGCAACAGCTTGTAATTATGACTGTGGTATTCATGTAAAAATAATTAATTTGCACTATTGCTTTTATTTTATTTTTTTATTTCAAATGTTGATTGAAACCATAATTTTTTCAAATGCACTGGAGATGGTCGTTTTCTATCAGATAGGTTGCATTGCGTGTTTGTTTATGTCAGGATTAACAATTTGGCATTGTGTGTTTACTATATTAAAATTACAAAAACACAATTTTTCATACTTAGGGAAGCTAAGATATTAACTATTTGAAAATTAAGATTAAACTATTAAATATAACTGAGAACAAGAAATGAAGGCAATTTTTAAAAGGTTAACTGATTTTTCAAAAACCAACAATGGTAAAAAAAAATGTTAAAAATTATGATTTGCTCTGTTTTAGTGTTTATATATTATCCTTATTTGCTCTGTTGTATGCAATTACAAGTAATTAAGTGTTTTTTTAATTTCCACAGTCGAGGTACACTTAGAGGATTTTGCTCTCTTATTTATTTGATTAAAAATGTGTATTTATTCAACTGCCTGTTCCATACTTCTGTTGTTGTTTTTAAGACACATCATGATCATGATTTTTTCCAGATGATTCACAGACTTTTTTCCTCAGATGAAGATAAATTTCTTCTAAACACTTGAAAATAAGGCTTGTTTTTAAGTTAAGAAAAATGTCTCCTTTTTGTGTTTTATTAAAAGCTGCAGGTATTTGTGAGCTAAACTGAGCTTTTAACATGTTTAATAAATTTGTATAGTGTTTTTCAGATGTTGAGCTCCTTTTTTGTCGGTTCATCTTTAATTCTATGTTAAATTAAAGTTTAGAATTCCGGCAAAGGTTGGTGCACTTCAAGGAAGTGTTAAAAATTCTGTCATAAGGAAGTTTTAAGGAGCAGGTTTTGAGAAAATGAACCATGAAGGATGAGCAGGAGGTGCAGTAAGCCGTTGATAAGGAGATAAGGACAGCTGATGAGAAGTTCTGATTTGGAAAGCAGAGGTGAAGTTAGAAGGAGCATATGAAGGTGGGAAGATCATCACCACCATGAGGAAAGTGATTCATCCATATCTGATGTACAATTAAGATCAAGATGACTCAGCAAAATTAGGTTATGGGTTGTAAGCTGTAAAGTCTGGAAGATTCTATAGAGAACCATAAGGTCAGTTATAACACTGAAAGCTCCCTCTGAACTAAATATGAAGATCTGGCTCTGATAAGAGAAAAAAAAGTAAAAATAAATAACTCCAACTCAAGTGGTCTGCTCTACAATTTTCACAGATTTGAAATACTATCAAAACTTTAGTAAAATTATCTTCAGTGGAATGATCCTATGTGACACAGGCAGTCTTACAAGTCTCTGACAAAAGTAAAAACAACTATTCTGCATGTTCATGCAAAAAAAGATTCATAAATAATATATATATATATATATATATATATATATATTAAAAGCAGCAGTATTATGTATTTAAAGCGGTGCCACATTTTTGAAAGGGTAAATTATTCTTTGCGACTCCTATTCAAACCCCAAATTAAGCTTCAAGTCCTTCGGAGTCTCAAATTAACTCTGTGAATGTCAGATTTAAAGAGCTTATATCATGAAAAATCCACTTTTTTGAGCTTTAAAGTGTATTATGACATTAATTCCTCTCTATAAACAACCCCAAAGGTGTATTTCGATCCATCAGGCGTCTCTTAGAATCCCTCTACAACCCTGCTCTCTGAGCACCAGCCCCTCCCAATCCACACGAGCAGGTTCTCCCATTGTGACGTATCAAAGTCGGGAAAAGCCCCTTTCCAGGAAGAGTCTGCACTGCCAGCCCCACCCCCAGTTCAATACAAACACCCACTTTCTCCACGGAGCTAGCGGTAGTCGGTAAATTGCTTTCATTTCATTTACCATTTATATGCACAATATGCACATACATCTTTGTAGACATGCTGCCGACGTCAGCTCTAGGATGACGTCATGAAATGGGCGGGACTTACAAGGAGTGAAAGGCAGAAATCGAGGCATCTTACTTCCAATTTCACAGAAATTACTTTTTAAAAAAAATTTGTTCTTTAGTGTGTCAAAGGCTCTAAATGATCATATATATGGATAGTTTACTCTGAAAGACTTATAGCACGATATAGGCCCTTTAAGAGTGACAGAAGTCTGAGTCTAAACGTCTCCATGTCTCTAACAGGCTAGCCCAAACTGTAATCGTTCAAAAACATAAAACCATGTGATGCTTAAAGATTTTTATGTAAAAAAAAAATGCAACAATCACCTTTTGTTTTAACTATATGTGATAACTAACTTAAGCTTTTTTTAATTTAAATTCATTTTGACTTGATAAGTCAAATTTTCTGTAGGGTGTCTTAGACACAGACACTTTTGTCTCATTTTTATGTTCCTAATAAGTGTGTCTTGTCCTGTTTCTCACAGAATCCATCAACCTTTATGATGTAGACTAAAAAGTGGATTAACTTTAATAGGATTTCATTCGGACGCTTTGGCTGTTATCACACAGTCACCAGACTCTCTGTTGCTGTTTCTTACCCAACAGAGTTCTGTTTCTTAACAGTTCAGTCACATCTTGCATTAGATTTCTCATTTATCTACCTTGCATCACTTGTTTACAGAACATTGCTGTCTCAGAGAGGTGAAGATATGTTTGCAGTGCTGCAGCACATTTCACACCCATGAGAGAAGACCTTATTTCAGCCTTTTTGCACCATAGCATGAACTGCAAATACAGAGACAACAAAAGGCCAGCTGCTCGGGGAAAACAACATAAAATCTTTATGGCACAACAATTGGGAATATGAAGCAGACGCTCGCACAATAGCAATTTAATGAGCCCATTACAACAGTGTTTTTTAAGACAAGTTCTTTAACAAAGAGAGGTTTAAAGGCGTGGCTTTGAGATAACGTTTGCCCCTTTTAGTTTTGCTTCACTGATCACCTTCATTAACTCTATTTCAACAGCCTTCATGTATTTAGTGATCCAATCTCTGAAAACCAAACAGTAAAGGTAGAAATGTTTGGATAACCTGCATCCTCGTGTTCTTGAGCTGGTTCCAGGGATCTACAGGCAAAAAAGTGGGCCAGGAAGTGAAAAAACAAGGTAAGACGATTGCTACTTTTCTACTAAGAACCAATTGCGAATCTAAAACATGAACGTACTTCCTGACTGAACTTTTTTTTTCCTGTATCACAGTTTCTTCAGAACTTTTTCCTGAAATGTTCAACAGCACCAACTCCACCAACCTCAAGGCCCCCCTGCCGTGGTTCGAGCATCCAGAATGTGCTGTGGCTCCTTACGGCTTTGTGTTTTACTTCGGGGTCAAGGTGTTCAACTTCGCAATGGGGGCGCCATGCAACATCCTGGTCATCTGGCAGATCACCACCAGAAAAAATGACGCCTCGACATCTGACATCTTCATCCTCAACCTTGCACTGCTGGATGCCTACTTCAGCCTGATGACGCCCTTAGACATGGTCAACCGGCTAGTGCTGCACGACAATCGCATCTTTTACTTTATTAGATTTGCATATGGGATGAAGGATGTTGGACCACTCTTTCTCGTAAGTTCATTCACTAGTTTGAATCTAATTCTGTAGATTAAAAAAAATAACAACCTGCTGACCAATATACATCTGTAAAAAAATACTGAACTAGTATATAATATTTGAGGTAAATTAAAAATATTATATAATTATGTTTTTCATTTATCTGGTGTAAGTTAATAAATGATAGGAAATATAGTTGATATAAATATAATCTAAATATAATATATAAATAGTTACACTTAAGCAGAAAAACTACCTTAATTTAGCATCTACATAAAAGCAAAAACATAAGTGATTTTTTTTTCTTTTTGGAAATAAATTCAGGCGAGAAATGGTAAGAAATGAACTATAGGTTTGAAACACTCTTAAATTTACATGATTTGGGAAGGTGAAAGTCAGCAATGTTAAATGCAGAAAAAAAAAACAAGTTTGGGTTTAATTTTCATTTATAGCTAACATAAAAAAGAGACCCATCACTATTACTGTAAAAAATGAAACACAATCCATCAAATTTCCAAAGACTAAAAGCTAACAATAATAAAATATGGATATCTCTTGATCCTGACATCCATATTATTCCATACTACTATAATATTATCACATACATACCTTGGAACAACTCATAAATGGATCAAAAATGAGATTTGGTGTGTTGCCGACATTTCGTTTTGGTTCATACAACACCAAAAAACATTTCAACGCTCACCATAAAATTTGGGAAATAATCAAATGAGGTCAAAATGTGAACTTTTTACTTAAACTAAAACAAGATTTCAGCTTTCTGAAGCTATTTTCTTGTTTACTGTATATATATATATATACATACATACATACATATATATATTACAATTTTTATTAAAATAACTTTGGAATACATTTTAATTGAAAATTGAAAAAAAAATATTCCTTTTGTCTTTTTTTGAACATGTGTGGCAGCTATGTTGTCATATAACCTGATGCCAAAGAATTTTAAAAGTTTTATTAATTTTCAGCGTAAAAAAATAAAATGTTATTTTAAACAAATGTGAAGTATTTGTAACTGTGAGTTTAAAGGATTTAAGCAATTTTAACTACATAGTTTTTAGCTAATAAACAAATATTTCTTTTTTTTTTTTTTTTTTTTTTTTTACCTTCTTTAATAGTTGCACAAAACAATCTACATCCAGACTAAAGAAATACAAAACCCCTAAACATTTATGAGTTAAAAACATACATATACTTTTTTATTTGAGCAAGTTTGTGTGTGTACAAATGTAAAAATGTGCGTCTTTTATTTTCCACAACAGCAGGGCAACAATTACAGGACAACAAATTTGGTCCTTAATATCTATTTTTGTGACATTGCCTTAATATTAATGTCACGTGTTAAGCAGTCGATTGCAGTGAATTAAGTTAAAATAAAGGTATAGAAATCTATCCAAAAAATCACCTTGAATTAACAGATTATGTGCCATGATTGTAATGATAAATTTACCAATTCATTAAAAAATCTTTTGCAACCAAAACAGCATTGCTATTACTAATATATTTTCAAAATAGTCAGAAACATTTTTTTAAATATTATATTTTATAGTTATTTTTTGTCTGTCACAATATTTTACTATGTCACAATTAAAATGAACCCAATGACATACAAAAGTAAGAAAAATAGGATTTGAAATAAAGGAAATAATTTGGAGAACTGGATGAGGTAAACTAAAAGACGCAAAACAATTAAAAAAAAGCAAAAATATGATCAAGAAAAGTTGATTAAAAGTCCACAAAATTAAAACTACCAGTAAATCCACAGATGGAAGACATTCTCACTGTTTGTCTGTTGTAATGTCTATTATTTGGTGCAGTTTCTTATCCACAACCAAATCAACATCATTTTAATAAATTACAATATTTTTGGCCCTTTGTGCAACATTTGACATGTTAGATAACTAAAATGGTGATTAAGAACAAAGGCTGTTTCAGGTAAAGTGTTTTGTTTGTCATAAACTGCAGGTGTGCATCTGTGTGGACCGTTACATGGCCGTCGTTCACCCTGTGATTTTCTCCACTTACCGAGACAGCATGGCCCGCATCTGCGTGTCCGTGCTGGCCTGGGGCCTCATCCTGGCTCACGCGTTCACCAAGTCCATTTTGGGACCCCTGAGCGTGTCTGACATCTTCAGTGGAGTCATCCTTTTTGCTTTCGCAGTCATGGTGTACTGCAACATTTCCATCATCTGGGTGCTGCGGCGCTCCGTGGCAGGAAAAGAGGTGATGCACCCTGTGAAAAAGAAAGCCTTCAAGATAGTGCTGATCAACCTCGGCATCATTGTGGTGAACTACCTGCCACCAGTGGCGCTCATGCCCTTTGTGTCCTACTACACGTTTGTTGACTACTTCTGTAAGATCAGCATCAGCGTGTTCTCCATCATGGATCTGAGCTGCAGCATTGAGCCTCTCCTGTACATCACGAAGATGGAGAGGGTGGAAGGCAGGTGCTGCAGGTCGGGCTGAGAGGAGACACTTTATACACCAAATGAGAAACTTCATTAAAACACTTTTAAAAACCCTCATGTTCTTTTGGCATTTTTCTGATAATCAAGACATATATTACTTGTTAACATAATATATTATTAATTTATTAACTTTTTACTTCAGGAGCACATTCACCATAATTCTCCATGCCAGTGGTCCCACCCACAACTCAGAGGGGAATTTCTAGTAAATTTAAGCTGCAGAAAGTATCATCCAACTACCATCTGCATCATCTATACACATATCTGGAGAAGTGAAAGGAGTCCCAGAACCCCTTTTACACTAGTAACTGATCTGTTCATAAACATGACTTTGTTGTGTGTATATTTGTGTTTAAAAACATGTATGCATAGGAGCTGTTTCTAATTCATTTAATATTAAGGCAGTGTCATTTCAACTTCTGTGAGTGTAAATTGTATTTGCATATTTTTTCAATTCAAGTGCACATGTAAAAACTCAAATGCAAGTACACACAGTTATGCACAAAATATATTGTATGAGTTGAGCATTATGCACACACAGTTACCCACAAACAACAAATCGTTAAACACAAATGTTTTGAGACCATTTTCTCTCCTCAGTTAGTCATTTGCTGCCACCCTCTGTCCTAGAAGGGTAAAACATTACTTCGACACTCATTTCTTTTTCTAAAGACCAATTCAAGGAAATTGTACATTTTTTCATAGTAAACCTGATGATGAACAGAGGTGTCCTCAACCTGTTTGTTTACAGATTTACATTTTTGGTTGTTTCAATCTGGGCTTTTCTTGCTTCATGTAGGACCTGGTCTTTAGAATAAATATCAATCTTGATCCTTTAGATCTCTGTCATACTTGCTGCCAAGGACGTGCACATGCTTATAAATGATAAATGACAAATACTTATATAGCACTTTACTACATAGAAAACCCAAATCACATTACAGTCACCATTCAAACTCATTCACTAACTGATGGGGGCGGGGCTCTGCTGCCGAACGCAGACGCCAACCTATAGCCACTAGGAGCAATGTGGGGTTCAGTGTATGCCCAAGGACAGATGGGCGCACAGTGCTGTGATCTACAGTACCAACCAGAGGTCGATCACTCTATCTCTGCACCGCGGACCCCGCCTCAAAGTTAGCAAAGGCCAGCATGTGCACATTTTGCTTGACTTTGTTCTGACAACATGTACCCAAACTGATACTAAAGGATTTGAATAGGAGCTAAAGGGAACCATCCTCAGCTGTGACTAGTTTACCTGGAATCAATGTTTGTGCACAGAAGGTCTTGGAGTTTATGGGGTACCAACAGAGACTTACATCCTTTAACCAGTGCTGCACTGACATTTCTGGATCCTAAGCCATTAGGTAAGCTAAAGAGCTGTCAAAAGATCTATGGGAAAAGGTAACTGAACGATACAAAACTGGAAAGGGTTTTAAGAAGATATCCAAGGAACTGAGAATGCCAGTCAAACTTCGATCAAGAGGGGAAACTGAGGGCTTCTACTCAAACCAAATACAAAAATCACTAGCATTTCTGCCAGTACTGCCAGAAAAATTGTTTGGGATCCAAAGAAAAACACACAAATAACTTCAACTATGATCCAGGACTCTCTGAGAAACTGCGGGGTGGATGTTTCAAGATTTACAATAAGAAGGGAACATGAATTCAAATGGGCATCATGGTCGAGTCACAAGAAGTATCAGACAATACTGGAGGAAAACATGCACTCTTCAGCTCACAGGCACTTGGACACTTCGTCAGGACAACGATCCAAATCACAAGGCCAAGTCCACCTGTGAGTGGTTACAGCAGAATAAGGTGAAGGTTCTAGAGTGGCCGTCTCAGTACCCCGACCTCCATATTATTCAGCCACTCTGGGGAATATCTCAAACGGGCACTTCTAGAAAGATAGACCAAGAATTTAAGGGAACTTAGGAAAATGAAACTCAATTTTCTGAGTATTTCTTTATTCAAATCATGAATTAGGAGCAGTCAAAAAATGCAGTTTGAAAAAGATTGTATTTGTGACGTGGAAAATAAGCTGCGCGGGCCACAAGTTTCCCTCGTCACATAGATGACTAGATCCATGTACATCTTTGTTTACCTCGTCTGAGCTGAAATCTGCCTCATAACTGTACAGCTGGATAAGTCCAACATTGGTCACCATTTTTGTTGCATCTCTAATGTTACATTGAGGCAGTGAGCCAGTGGGAGAGCATTTAAACTGATGGGTGATGGGTAGTGGGGGTGGGCTTACTCTGTGCAAACACTCCCACAACTCAGAGGTGAATTTCTGATGAGCTTCTGCTGCTCTACAGAAACTATGTCCTAGAAAACAACACATTTGTTTTAAGCCAAAAACAGAATAATTAAATTAAGAAAATAACACTGGTAACTATTTTAAAATGATTTAAAGGATTATTAGTGTGATTTCTCTGATTAAACATGAATTTTTAAATATTTAAAACTAGTATACTGATAGTAAACAAAGCAATAAAATCACAATGAAGGTTCCTTAATTCAGAATACATTTATTGGTAACAGAATTAAGCATCAATAATTCTAGAGTGCACCTCGCCTAACGTTTCTGAGCTGACCTCAGGTCCGTCCTCTGAGGTCACATATCCAGGATAAGTGGGGTGAAACTGGGGAGGCTGACCTTTAGTGGGGTTTGCTGCTGTCTCTGATAGACAGGGTAAAAGTGGAATCAACTTGGCATGAGCATAATCGATCTCAAAACCCTCAAAAATCAGCCCCACCCCCAAGGCACCCAACCCCTTCTCCAGGAGGCCGGCCACCTTCTTGGCAGCCAGCACCAAGCCTTCATAATCGCTTTTCTCCAGTTTGAATATGTCAGAGGTCAGAGGTCGGCGTGGGACGAGCACAGTGAAGCCTGGGGAGTTAGGGAAAGGGGTGAGAAAAGCCACGTGATCTTTATCCTCCCAAACCCTCCAGTGCTGCTCCTCCCCACGGACAATACGCGAGAAAAGCCCAGGGTGAGCGGGATCGTCCCCGAGGAAAGTCAGATTAGGTTGAGCGTCTTGGAACGGGAGTTTGGATCGGATCCTGGTCTGGATGTCTGTGAGGCTGGAGTCGCTCCACCGAGCGGCAGTCTTGGAGGTGCAGTAACCGGGGTCGTGGGCGTTGTGTTCCTCTTCTCCAGCGAGGTGGGGGCGCCACTCTGCATCCAGACCATGAAGAGGGAGGATGCGGATCTGTTGAATCAACAGCAAAAAATCCTCCGTCAGTCGGGGAGACCTTCAGTGTTTATGACATAAAGGGAGGTACGTTCTGTGGTTTTAATGCCTCATGTGCTACTATTTGATCTTAAAGTTCATTTCTGTTTATCTATTTTTAAAGTGGTGCTGTTTTAGACATGTTTATTTTATTTTTTCAAACTGTGTCGTTTTTTAAGACATAGTTTCAGCAGAGCGGCAGTTAGAAATTCAACTCGGTGTTGTGGGCAGGAACGTTAGCTCCCCGTTCCTGAGAG
>NC_050512.1:9724818-9754305 GCF_002922805.2 Oryzias melastigma | reverse complement strand
CCGGGGGTCCACGGTCGAGGGTGAAGGTAGGCCACCAGCCCCTGCGACTCCCAAATGACGTGACGGCGAACAGTGGAGGACATACTGCAGACAAGGAGGAAGAAAAAAAGAAGAATTGTTGATTTTTTTTTGTTTTTGTTTTATTTGATTTCATAATCACTATTACATTTACAGACGTAACTCTACAATTTTTAAAGGTGGGTTTGTTTGCATTCATAAAATTAGTCTCTTTGTATTTACAAAATTTTACTTTTTTAATCCTGTATTGAGATTGAATCTAACAAACAACTCGATCAAAAACATGAGATTCATATACATTCTGAATTTAACTGATTAACAGATTGAATATTTTTAATCAAGCCAGCATGGGGGTGGGGGTTAACTGGTGACTCTAATGAATGCTGATGTTGCAGAAAATAAATAAATTGCAACAAGAAGTAATTTCTGATTCGTAAATCACATGACAAGGGAAGTGAAATCCTACTGTGTCTTTAAATAAAAGCCCTGTGGTGTTTTCAGAAAAAAAAGATGAAGACACAGCTTGAAAAGAATAAAAAATGTAGATATGAAGAGACATGTGTTTGGTTTCAAAAAACTTTATTGATATCTTTTCGGAAACAATGAAGGATTTATTCTTGTCAGCACAGAATACTATTCTTTTTACTTTTAGTTTATTTTTGAGCAGTTTTCATTTGAAATCTATCACATTTTTTTCACTGACTTTTTTTTTTTTTTTTAGAGGGGGGTAATACCCCCGAATTGGACCGTTATTACTTTCGGTTTGGTGAACTAATTTTGATTACCTTTCCCGCATATTAGATTTTATTATTATTATTATTATTATTGCTAAATCAATGTTATTTGAGATTCTGATATAAGAAGAAGTTATACTGCTCCACCATTAGATTATTTTATATGAATAACATGAAAATGAAACTGAAGAAAATGATGTCAGATGACGGAGGAGCTTGCCCGCGTGCCTCCTAACAAAAGTTAAAACGCTCGAGACAAATGACGTACCTTCGCAACAGTATAGTTGGAAACAGCATACAAATTTCTAAAGATAAACCCGACCTGTTATCCTCTGTTTTCTCCTGCTCGTAATAAATGGCGAGACAGATGACTAGAATCGCTGCCACCGCTGAACTCAACCACATTACCACCTCCGCACTTCCTGTTTCCGCCAAAAGAGGTGTGCTGTCGCCATCTACAGGACAACAAAGGAACTACATGTTCAAATTCAACACTCAGCTGTTATAATAATTTGATAGCACAGCACAAATCAATCAATACAGAGTCTAGAGAGCTTCAGCCCATATGTATATTATTTACAGTTCCATCCACTCATTTTCACAACCACCTAAATCCCTTTTAGGCTCACTGAGTGGCTTGAGCCAACCCAGCTACTGTTATCTACAGGCAGGGGAAAACACTGAAAGGTTGCCAGTCTGCTGCAGGGGCACACACACACACAGGAGATTTTTGGACAGTGGGAAGAAGTCAGATTGCCCGCAGAAAGTCAATTTATGCACGTGGAGAACATGCAGAGAGATCCCAGCGGGAGATTGTGCCAGGCCCTGCGCCATCTTGCAGCTCCTAATATTCAGTTCTTTTGTCCAACCATTTCATAATTATGAAGCCCTGGACATGATATTAAATATATATATATATATATATATATATATATATATATATATATATATATATTCCCTCAAATTCCATCCATCCATCTTCTTGACCGCTTTGTCCCTTACGGGGTCGCGGGGGTGCCGGAGCCTATCCCGGCTACTGAAGGGCGAAGGCGGGGTACACCCTGGACAGGTCGCCAGTCTGTCGCAGGGCCGCAATCACACACCCATTCACTCTCACATTCACACCTAGGGGCAATTTAGAGTCACCAATTAACCTAGGAAGCATGTTTTTGGACGGTGGGAGGAAGCCGGAGTCCCCGGTGAGAACCCACGCATGCACGGGGAGAACATGCAAACTCCACACAGAAAGGTCCCAGCCGGGAGTCGAACCGGGGCCTTCTCGCTGTGAGGCGAGAGCGCTAACCACTTGCGCCACCGTGCAGCCCTTCCCTCAAATTAATAATTGTAATTATTTGTGAGCACAAATTAGCATTCATTGCTTCAGATTAGCATTTTTGGATACAGATTAGCATTTTGTGTGCACAATTTAGTATTTTACTATCATTAATTCCTACTACTAATTTGTGTCCACAAATGTACTAATTTGTACCAACAAAATGGTAATTTCTTGCTAACAAAGCACTCATTTGTGCCCACAAAATGTAAATTTTGTGCACAAAATGCTCATTTATGCACGCAAAATGCTCATTTGTGCACACAAAAAACTCATTAAGTGCTCATTATGGTAATTTATGAGTACAAAATACTAATTTGAGAGCACAAAATGCTCATTTGTACCCACAAAATGCTACTTTTTGCCCAGAAAATGCTGATTTGAGCGTACAAAATTCTAAAAGGTGTGGACAAAATGCTTCTTGCCAGAAAATATTAATTTGAGGCCACAAAATACAAATTTGTGGTAAAAAATGATTCATTCAAGTGATATTTTTATTGTATGTTCAGGGCTCTGTAGATTATTGATTTTGGGGACACCTGAAAACTATATGTATGTACACATTTACTACCTTATCAAAACCTTGAATTTCTACTGCTGCATTTTGATTAGGTGTTTGTCTAATTTTATGTGACTTTGCTAATCATTTGTGTCTTAAATAATCATGTAACTTAGTTTACTTAAATGTCTAATGCTTGATTTTGTTATATTAAACTTTTCTTTTATGTTTTTTTTAACCTTTCACGTGATTTTTCAGTAAAATACATTTTTTTAATGTTTAACAACAATGGTCTCCCAATGTTTTCAATGCAACTAAATGTCTTTGCTTTCAGACATAAGTCAGACCAGAGGGTGGCGCTTTAGTGCTACACATCAAAAAGAGTGACAGGATTAGAAGTGATCAGACAGCTATGCAAAAGCAAACTTGTCAAACCACAATGTACCAACCGGCATGTGTCACTTCTCTGAATTCCACCCAACTTTATTATAAGCCACTCACTTCCTTTTTCCTGAATTACAGTGAAGCATTGACTACTTTCGTAATTAAAAGCACAGACTGACTCATCACACAAACAAAAATGTTCTACAAATTTTCACTGATGTGACCTATTTCCCCTCTCATTATTTATTTTTTTTTACCCAAATCCGTGATTCTATCTAAAAATGGAAGCTAACTTTTAACACGCAAGTTTCTATTTTATCCTAAATGTCTCCATTAAATATTTTAGTTGTTTGAAGTGTAAAGTACTGATTTTCAAAGAGAACCTAAAGCAGATGTTTAATAGTCTTTGCATTTGGTCAAACTGGAACCCACTAAGTGAACGTACGTGTTGTCTCACTTTCATGGAGTAAATCTGTCGTCTTAATCTGCTGCCTGTGACCGTGTTAAAGAGCTCAGCTTCTCTGATATCCTTTAGTGGACAACGTCAGCTGAAGACTAGCAGGGTGACAGACTGTTGTTAGGACAGGAAAGGGGTCAGACTATGTACAGCTGAGGGAAGAAAAAACCCAAATGTGCATTCTAAAAATAAAACCCCCCCTCAGACTATTTCAGCAGAATACCAGTAAGTCGCTGCTTTGAAAAAACTTCTGTCTATCACAAACGTCTGAGACTGAGTTTCACATCCTCTTTTACAGTAAACGATAACATCTAAATCTTAACATAGGGTTGCTAAAATGCAGAAAATAGTTTGTGTAAAAAATCTTAAAGGTTGAGATGAACGTTTTTCAATGATCACCCTTGGCAAGTTAATCCAGCTCATCCAGTTTTTGTAGTTTTCAGCACACATATTAATAATGAGCCACGTCTTCAAGCTTTCAAAGTTTAAGTCTCATTAGTTGTCACGCAGCTAAGTGTGTAAAATGTGTTCTCCATATTTAACCCCCCCCCGGGGAAGAGGTGAACTACAGACACAGCTGCCGTCAGGACCATTTGGTGGTTTAACCCTTCAATCCAACCCCTTCATGATCAAAGTCAAGCTGGGAGGCACTGGATCTTGTTCTTAGAGTCTTTTATATGACTCAGCTGTGGATTTGACCTCACAACCTTCCAGTCTCAGGGTGGACACTCTACCACGAGGCCACTGAGTTGGCACACGCTTCAGCGAGACTTAGATCTAAAGTAGAATCAAAGATTGAGACTTTAAACCATTAAAGATCAACTGAACCAAAGTTTCTGTCATTGTTGGGGTGTTATACAGCTAATATTGTGGTGTGTTTGCTTAGATTGTTACCCATCACTTCCACATAATTTGCCAATGCAAGGTTATCTCTGTAAAAACGTAGCAATATTACCATGGAATAGCTCTCAAAGTTGAAGGTTTTCAATCTCCTTTGCTATATCAAAGAACCACCCCAGCTCATTTAGTTACACCAAACATTGAAAAACATTTTTTGTCTTTTTATTTATTTTTTATTTGATTAGGTTTAAAGTCCCACTCCTATCACCTTCTGACCTATTGTAAAATTGTTTCCGGTGGTGTTTTTGCTATGATTATGCATTTTTTAGCCACATTTGTTTAAAATGTAATTTTCTAAGACATAGTTTCTGCAGAGTGGCAGGAGTTCAACAAAAATTTGCCTCTGAGTTGTTGTTGAGGAGTAAGCCCACCGCACTTCCCATCATCCATCTATTTACACTCTATCCCGCTAACTCCTCACAACCGCAACCTCAGATTGCCGGGTCCCCAAAAATGGGTAGCGATGTAAGAGCTATCCAGCTGTACACAAAGACACACATGGATCTATTAGTCTGTTCGTGGATGAATCAGAATGGAGCAATGCAGGGAGCTTGAGGCTTTCTGTTGTTTTTTCTGCTCTCGATTCATGAATTGAATAAAGAAATACTCATAAATGTAATTTTAAATGTAAAATGAGAAAAATCAGACTAGAATATGTTAAAAACACCCAAAACGTCATTTTTATTTCAAAGTGGGTCTTTAACTTGATGTTCATGTTGGTATTGTTGAGTTATTTTTGGCTTTGTGGACTTAACTCAACTGGGACGGGCACCAAAAGGTCACAGTGACCTGCTTGCACCTTTGTATACACAACAGCTGGGAGATAGATTGGAAAGGTGGAAGCTGTTGAAAATATCTACTCGGTTTGGGAGGTCAGATGTGCTGCTTGCCTCACAGATGTGTGTTTGCACAGTCTGATGTGATCGTGGATCAGAATGTCATTTCAGATTTCTCCTAATTAAAGGGTTGTCCCTCAAATTCTTGGCAGATTCATATGTACATGTTTAGCATTTTCCTAAAAGGAAATTACACTGCTTTTGTTCTTCCCTATGTAAATTAGTGAGTTTTGTTTTAGTTATTACACTGAGAATGAGAAGACCAAAACCAACAGAAGCTTCAATTGATGTTTTTATTCCCAGCTGTCAGGGGGCCTTGACATTGAAGGGTGCTTTCCAGCAAAAGTTGCATGACTGATTACTTAGCTTAGTAGAATTTCAGGTCATATTTAAACTCACACAATCATGGAAGTTTTCAGTGCATTAAGTTTCTTGTTTCACTTCACAAGTGTGTGGCAGAAGTGAGAGGCATGAACTCAAGAGAACATGTGTGAAAGAGGATGTGATGCAACTTTCATGTCCTGATTGACAAAATATGATGCAACAATTTCAGGGTCCAGAGGTTTAAGAGGAATAAAGATGATGAAACTTTAAAATGAAATGAGAGGTCAAAGGTGATTCTCTGTATGACGGTCTGATGCAGAGCGGGAAAAGGATATTTTTC
The DNA here is from genome assembly GCF_002922805.2 of Oryzias melastigma. Taxonomy (NCBI): domain Eukaryota; kingdom Metazoa; phylum Chordata; class Actinopteri; order Beloniformes; family Adrianichthyidae; genus Oryzias; species Oryzias melastigma. The sequence continues at coordinate 9,748,480 of NC_050512.1, read as the reverse complement.
AGTTTCAGATTCTGCAAGTTGTCCCTCCTAAATATATGTGAGAGGTCTGCAAGGTTTATCATATATAACTACGAGAGACAAAATGTGGAAAAAAAAATATTAAAATTATTAAGAGATCTGTTAACACCCTTAAACAGTCAGATTGCAACTTCGCCACCATGACCAAAGACCAAAGAGCTGTCGAAGGACACCAGAAATAATTTTTATCCCCAACATTTAGGGGATAAAAGATCAATTGCCGGAACAATTATTTAAAAAAGATAACCAGTTTCATATCATTATTCATTTTGTTTTTTTTCTTATGTATAATGAAAGTTACAATGTTTGGCAAACAGATGTCTTTCATTTACACCCTCCCTCCACACTGTGCTGCGTTTCAAATGTTACTTTTTTGTGTGTCTTCCTTGTCATTGTAGCACTTTGGGTCCATAGCAATTTGTTAAATGTTTCTTCTTTTTTATTTTACAAATAATAGAGACATATGCTTTTAGCTGTTGATTTGTATGATTGTAAATCAGCAAAATCAGAGGAGAACAAAGAGAATTCTGTGTTTACTATTTCTGACTATTTGTGATTCTTTCCTCAACGAATATGGCATAAATGACACTAAGCAACATAAATAACAAGTCTTGTAAAATGATAAGATATGACTGTGTCTTATTCTACAAATTTTCAGAAAAATTAAGTGTTTACGTGTCTGTATTGAAAAAAAAAATCTAAAGCTAAGTTCAGATCGCCATCTGCAACATTTGCTCAAGCAGCCACTTTCAATAAAACGTCTATGTAAACGATGGTAAATGTGCGTTTTGGGCTTCAGCATTCAAAACTCTCACATTCACGATCATTTTCAGGCTCTACAAACAAGTGGCCATTAAAAGTTAAACCAGGTCAAACATAGACCAATCAGGGACTTGGTACTGACGAGTAGATGACACAGTAGAAAAAGAACAAGAAGAAGAAGCCCCTCCCTGCTTGTTTAATGTGAACACCATGGGCTAAAATTGCTATCAGGAATGCGTGTTTGGCACATTCTTGAGCCGCTTCACATGCCTGGTGTGTAGTACATAGCTTGAAGGCAATTTAGAGAAACACGTATAAAAGGTTTTTCAATGCAAAAGCAGCTTTTGAGGAGATTCAGTCCCAGAGCTCTTCCCTCCTTTCTCAGATGCTGTACATCTTTTACTGTACTATCCAACACACAATGTAATTAATACCATTCAGAAATAGATCTGTGACTGGTCCTAGTGAGTCAGATTGCTTGGCTGCCACTTACTTACAGCAGTTACACTATGAATAGCCCTTACTTGGTTTCACACGTGTGGACAGGGAAATGCCGTGAAGTCCTGTGATGTGAAATATAGCTCAGATGGCCACACACCCGGCTCAATAGGTGGCTTAAAGTGCAGGTTTAAAGGGGATACAAGTCAGAACCAGTTCTACTGGAAAGGTGGCCTCTAGGACTTTTAGAACTTTCATTTTGAGAATGTGTCCTCATTTTAAGATCACACACCCAAACAGACCACACACATGAGCAGCTGTGTGACTGTGATGAGGGATGCGAACTCGGCCTCTGCAGACGCTTTCCCAAAGCAGGTGGGTTATTGTGGGTAACACAGTATACTCTGTACTCAGGACAGACTAAACACTAAAACTAGTCCTCAATCCCATTCATCATTTGAAAGTGGCAAATGCAAGAGTATGGTGTAGTTTTAAATACAGTAACTCTAGAACTTCATTGTAAAAAAGCTACATTAGCAGTGTTAGCCATTTCTCAGAAATTTCCACAAATTCTCTGAAAAAGAAAAAAAAAGTGCATCAATGCTCACAAGATATAGGAATATGGACCATAATGTATTGTATTTGATCAAATTTTGGGAAAAAAAGTATTAAAATGTAAGTTTTTATAAAGCTTTAACTTTTTCATCATCAGAAGTCATATAATCATACCAGTGGATTTATAAATAGTGGTCATAAAATGCTTGTATTGATTAGGTTTTCACTTCTTGAAATCGATGACTTCCTATTTACCGTTAAAAAAACAACAACAAAGTAATGACCATGGTGTCTGGATTGCTTTAGAAATCCATGTGACTAGAAAATCCTGTACTATGTAGTTTTTTAGTAGTTCGTGAGTAGGAAGGGAATTCGGATAAAGCCTAAAAACCTGAAAACAGAGCATGATCTAAGAAAACACAATTAAGATCAAACCAACCAAACTACAGGGCACAATCCTCACAGTCATTACAAAAGTTCCAATGGTTTCCCTCAAATCACAATGCAACACTACAAACAAGTTTTGTGTTGGGGTTCACTGTGAAGGGCTTTAAGAACAAACTTAAAACTCACCTTCTTAACGCAGCTTAGCTTTTAATTTGCATTTACATTTCCCGTGTTTTAGTTTAATATTAATATTATTTACCTGTTTTTTTATTTTTTTTTTCTCACAATTTGTGTGTGTTGGTAAGTTTTTTCTTAGGATTACTATTTTAAATGTTTTTTCATTTTTTTTTATTTATGTTTGTTTGCTTGTTCAATGTAAAACACTTTGTTGTGTTTTGTAACAGGAAAAGTGTTCAATAAAGTTGACTTTGAATTGGAGTGGAAGCAACACTGCAGTTCATAGTAATATTTCTGCTAAAAATGCATATCCTTTCCAATTTAAAAGGATTATCATACTGAAGTGTTTTCTTGATGTGTTCTTCATTTTCAAAGCATTTTACAAATGTGACCAGAACACCGTCACTGCTATTATAAGGCTAAATTGTCATATTTCATTGAAATCTCCTTTCATGCATATTTATCTAAATTTTTATCCTTTTTTTACTTGCTGTTCTTTTATCCAGTGCTTTGTTGGACAATATTGCAATACATTTTACTGCATATTGTACTACAATATGACAACTAAAATTTGAATTTGAATATGTTGTCCCAATCACAGATTTGTAATGACCCAATTATGTCAACACAAAGGTAAAGTCGTGGAGGTGAGATAAAATGAACTAAAGTGTCTTAATTTGAATTCCAGAAAGAGAATGTGAAAAGAATAGATGTTACTTTCCTGTCATCCTTCATGCCTTTATAAACTCATGTGACAAGGCAGAAAAGTTCTTTTTAATAAATCCAAAAATAGATTTTCCCATACGTATGAATGAAATCGAGTCCACTTAGAGTTTTAAAAAGGACTTTTCGTCTTAGTATGAATCAAGTGAAGCACAGTCAATACTCTAGTTTTAGGGCACTTCACACTAAATTTGAAACACTGATGAAGCTACATTTGTGTTTAGCGTTGAGTTTCAAGTGGACCGCATGAACTTACATACAGTTGAGAAAACCAAGAACAGACTGTAGTGTTTATGGTCTTTTGGTGTTTTGGTTGTGGTCTTTTGTTTGTTCTGGTTTCATTGGAGTCATCATTTTGGTCAACTGTTTGTTGTGGTTGAAACTATAAGTAAAGACTGTATAGACGTGAGACTGCAATCTCAGCATCTACTTCAATGACTACTGTGCCTTATTTAGAGCCACTGTCTTTTTTCTTCACTCTTTCATCTTTAACAACAATTCAAAAGGATAAATACATTATAGAATGACATCTGCAAAAGTGAAAAAAACTCTTTGATGAAAACCCATTGATTGTATATGAGAACTGAACTGAGTAAGAATGACATCACCCTTAGAAATTGACTTGTTTCTGGTTCTAACAAACTTAAGTTAGTTCAGTCGTCATATTTTCGGGATGCGGACTCAACCATTTTTCAAACCAGGAATCGCCAGTGAGCGGTGTTGGTCTAAGTCAGGGATATGCAACTCCAGGCCTCGAGGGCTATGGTGTCTGCATGATTTCCAGATATCCAAGCTCTACTCATGACTGATTACCTGCTTCAGGTGTGTCCAGCCAATAAGAACCCGCCAGAACAGGGTATATTGGAAAACAAGCAGGATTGTGGCCCTCGAGGCCTGGAGTTGCCTATCACTGACCTAAGTCAATGTTTTTATGGCAACCACTCTTACCAATCAGGAGTGAGATTGGCGGAAGGCCACACCCCTACCACTTAAATGGGGGCTCAGGAGAATTTGTCAAACATTTCGAATGTTCGACAAGGGAACATTGAGGTATTTAATTGGTCAGTTTATAACTTGAATAACTTGAACCAAAGGGGAAAAAATAATGAAAAAACATTAGAGTTAGCAAGAATGAGTTCACAAAAACTAGCAGAGAAGTCATGGTTTAAATGACAACTTTAATGACTGAGTCATAGCTGTTTATTTTTCCATAAAAGTATATGAGATTTTGTCTTTTTGGATCCATTGGATTCATCCTTGAAGCTTGGGGGGGGAGGGGCTCACCCACTCCAGATCTCTTTATACAGTCAAAGTGAGAAACAAATAGTTGCTCTATTGGCTTTTAGTACAGAACAGTAAAAAAATGTAACAACGGTCAGTTGGGAGAAGGAAACAGAACACCCTCTCAGTGTGACGTTTCTGGTTGTTGTACCAAAAATACAACACAAAGACCCATTGGAAAAAAAAGGTCATTTTTCGCTGACGTGAAGAACCTCACAAAAAAGAAGGTGTAAAACAAAAAATATTTATTTACAAATGCAAGTTATCTGATGGTAGTTTAGGACAAGCAATGTGATCACATTAAATCCACACCTTTTTTTGTCCACACACAATAAAACTGAATCAGAAGACACATAAAGACACACTGTAATCTCAACTCCCGCCACAATAAAGCTTTTCTTTTTTTGGATGATAGTAGTCCTCTGAAATGCAGCTCAGTCTTCTTATCTGCATTTCCTCAGAAGGGCAAGGCCTCTCTCAGGCAGGAGCAAGGGCTTAGAAACGTGTGCAAGCCTGCAAGATTAGCTGACTTTAATCTTATTTCATACACTGAATGAAACTTCTGCTGCTGCTGAAACACATTTAGACTCAGATTTTGTTACCTGATATCTTTGGAAGTCTCCATTCGGTGCCAACATAACATGCATGTTTGCCTGAGTGGCCCATAACATTTTACACACGTGTATGTACATTTCTGGTATGCAAGCTTCCACACAAGTGTTTTAAGTCCATAAACCCAGTGCCCCCTCACATGCTTCCCCTTTCCAAACTACCCACTTGTGTCAGACACCATGTGAGACCAGTCTGGTTTCAGAAGCTTCAGATGTTTCTGTTTTTTTGTATGCAGCTTGAATTTCCCCTGACAGGAAGCAACCTTTTCCTTGCAGGTGCTAGCATGTGACGTTGGTTATCTTCACTGGTGTCCGTGGCAGACATTAAAAACTGACCATTGTCGTGGGAGAAATAACACATCAACATAAGGGTGGGGTCATCTGGACCCCATAAGAGAGCACAAGGAAAGTAGAATGTAACTTATTTACATTACGTTTTGCTTAACTTTAAATGTTTCCTTTGTTTTCAAATGTTTTAGAAACTATCAAACTATCAAATACTAATTCTCTCCCTTTAATTTGTAATCCAGACTTCACTAGATTGACCTACTTAGTATGGTGTTTGTTTAACAGGGTGTGTTAACGTTTTCTCAGGTTACTTCAGTGTTTGTGTGCATTACTTAACGCTGACATTTTGTGTAAATGTAGCAAAAACAAATAAAATGGATTCACATTTTAGGATTTTTTTTCTTTCAAGTTTCTTGATTCAGTTTGGTGGTTTAGTCTTTATTTACGCCATGCATTTGACACTGTATGAGACTCTGCTCTGCTGGTGTGGTTTATTGTTCTACTGTTTTATCCTCGTTTTTATCTGGTGTTTTTATGCAACTTATTTATGTTTTATTCTTAAAGTCTACTTGTAATTGTTTTTTAATATCTTAACTGTTGTTTTTATTGTTCTTTTAATGTACAGCGCCTTGTTTGGCCAATGGCCATTTGAAGGCGCTATATAAATTAATAAAACTGAAACTTAAACTATTTCTTCCTCAGTGCCATGTTGCATCTTCTCAAAAAAAAAAAAAAAAAAGCTAGCTCCTTAATGCTTAATAACTGTGACACATCGGTGTGTAAATACTGAAACTATGACTCAGGTATACAGCATGTCTTAGCAATAGTAGTCTCGCCATCAAAAGCTTTGGTTTTACTCTAGTAAAAGTTTCTAGTAAAGGTTTCACTCTGTAATTATGTTCCAAAAGACGTTTTCACTTGATTTAAAAAATGTTCTCTAGATTTTATTTTTTTATATATAAATGAGCTTTGTTTCTTGATTTGCTTTAGGAAATAGATAAGCACTTGTTTACAATTGCTAAAATATACAAATTAATTTTAATGTAATTCCTAAAGAAACTGCAGCCTTTTTACCGTAGTTCTATCACCTCCAAACATCTATCAAAGCTTCAGCACAATTAAAAACACCTGTTTTGTTATTCTGCTGTGAACTTTAACAGTCTGATTAAGATCAGAGGCTACACTCAGAAATTAAAAGTATTTTTTTAACTTCTCATTATTCGCTGATAAAATGTTTCAAAGTTTAACTGTTTCTTTATATTTATATACACACACTATTAACATTTTTTTATAAGCATAAAGAATTCTCTAGCCACTTTTTGTAGCTTTGAAAATCTTGCTGCACACAGATTGATGGTGTAATCTTTACCATGTTGAACTTTTTGAGTAGGAACTCAAAATTGTTCAATCATTTGTACATTTCTACAGTCATCTTACGAAAAGTTAAAAAGAAAAACAAAATACATGTGTCATCTGGGAAGTAATATTTATTAGAAATAAAAAAAAAAAAAAGAGCAAAACATTTTACAAGCCAAACACCTTTTCCAAGAGTTACTGGGCAGATGATTTAAAGTTACCTTGCATTAAATAAAAGAAACCGCATTAGCAATAGAGGAGAAAATTATTTACAGAAATAAAACTCTTGACAGCAGTGGAACATCAAGAATTTTTCAATAGGCTGAGGCCCCTTTCTGGACTTAGATTTAGAGGAAGGTCAAACAGAGGTGAGAGGATTAAAAAGATGAGGACAGGGGAGAGTTTCTCTGTGAATTAAAAAGGTAAATTTACTCGTTGGGATCGTCACTGCGCTTGATAACCAATTAATAACATCTATGATCTATTTATGACTGTTGCTTTGTATGCCTCGTCTATAATACCTGTCTGTACGGCTAGAGTCTGTTAATCAAGGGATATCCAAAGGAGATCATACAGGGGGCTGAGAGACAAGCATGTACAGATGCTTCACCTTACTACCTCCCAGCCCCCCTTATCTAATCTAATCTCATCAACTTCTACAACCTGGTTCTACACACTCACATACTGCACTTTCAATCTCCAGCAACAGTGCATGAGCAAATGAGGAAATCAAACTACGCCACGTCAACCTTCTGTCGTCTACGCCACCAGGCTGCTCTTTCCTCGCCGGTGCTTGCGGACTTCCTCCATCAAATCCTTCAAGTATTGGATCTCCCGAGAGATGGACTCTGCTTTTTCTTCCAGCTCGTGGTTCTTCTTCTCTAGCTCTTCAAGCTCTACATTCAGCAACTCGTGCTCGACTCTCTTCTTCTGCCGATAGCGGGTGGCCGCCGTCTTGTTCTGCTCCATCTTCTTCAGCTTCTTCTCGACCACCCTGGGAGCGCCAGACACCGACTTGACCTTGGCCGCTTTAGGGGAGGATGAGGAGGCAGACTGGGGTTTGCTGTAGGGCTTGGTTCTGGAGGAACCGGGCATAGGGGACGTGGGAGGAGAGGGAGGCGATCCGGCGACTGAGTCGATGCCAGAGTCGCTGTCGCAATCGCTTGACGAGGACGTTTCGACCAGCTGACTGGGTATAGATATTGAGGGGGCCTCCTTGTTGGTAAGAACCACCACTAAGTGGCCAGATGAAGGAATGGAGAGCACGATAGGGCTGGTGCTCCGAAGGACACCACTAGGATCTGAGAGGATGGTTGCAGCGAGGGATGCGGCGGTTTTTCCAGCATCTACAACATCCACCTCACTCCCCAGCTCAAGCGTGAAGGAGGGAGAAGGAGATGAGGGTGTTGAGGAGGGAGACCTGTTGGGTTTCTCAGCAACCTCTTGGACACAAGCCACTTCTTCCCTTTCCCTCTTTGGTGAAGAGATTTCTATGGGGGAGGACTGAGACGTAAGACCTAAGTTGGAAGTGTTGGGCCGGACGCCAATGGTTTCTTCAAAGGAGTCCAGATTTAGGTCAACGTGGGACTCAAGGGAGGCCAGGAGGTCCTCAGGAGAGGATGCAGGTGAACAGGAGTCAATTAGAGAATCCAGGTCAAATTCACTCAAGTCAACTTTTTCTGACATCCAGTCCATGTCCTCGAAAGCATCATCTATTAGAAAACACACCATTAATATTCAGTTTGTTGATTAAAGAGCAACATTCTGAGCTAGTAAAGTAAAAATAAGAGCAATCTTCACCTTTGCCGTCTCCTGCTACGTCATGGGTGTCAAGCAGGTCATTGGCTCCCAGCAGGGAGAATGGAAGCAGGTCCACTTCGGCCTTTGTCCCCAGGAATGAGGAGTGAATTGGAGGAGAACAAGGTGGAGAGGCAGGGGAGAATGGGGAAAATGACATGGTCTGATACGGAGAATGGACAGATGCACATGAGGAGAAAGAGAGGGAAGGTGACATTGGCACCTTCACCTCTAAGGAAGAGGAAGGAGAAAGAGCTTCTTCTTCATCTTGGTCCAGAAGGGGCCCAATGGGGTCAGCCATCAGAAACGAGGACCCTGAAAATGAGACAGGAAATCGTTTTTTACCCTTTGGTATCAGGTTTTTGGTATTAGAAAATGCAAATCTATAAAATTGACAAACAATAGAAATTCTTGTTGTTTTTGATACGTATACGCCAGGAATGTGACGGTGGTTCAAGAACACCCTAAACCAAGGTTCATGAATGTGCTTTTAGCATACAGTGTTAGCATACTGGACTGTCGCTCCCCAATACTAGCATATGTAGCAACAGTTGGAAAAGGCTTGTGCAAAATGTCAAAGCGCTGCAAATATGTTTCGCATTTCGATATATGAAAAACTTTGGGTCATAATTCCAACCGGGCACAAACAGCGATTATCAATTGATCCTCCGTGATCAATTTGATAAAATCCGAGTCACTGATTTGTCAAAGTTTACTTGCTTTAACTTTAAGTGCTCATTCAGTGACAACATGGTTTGTATGTATAGCCCAAAAACGGTTGTAGAAACTTGCATAACAATTCATGATTGAGAGAGTTTGGAACGCAAAAGCCCTAAATGTGCAAAAAATAAACAAACATACAAGCATGTGTACATTATGGGTGGGTATTGGCTCAGGTGGTAGAGCGGGTCGGCTAATGATCGAAGGATAGGCGGTTCGATTCCGGCTCCCGCCAGTCAAGTGTCGTTGTGTCCCTGGGCAAGACACTTAACCCTCCTTGCCTCCAGTGTGGCTCCACTGGTGTGTGAATGCGTATGAATGTTCCGGTGATGGTCAGAGGGGCCGTAGGCGCGTACTGGCAGCCACGCCTCTGTCAGCCTGCCCCAGGGCAGCTGTGGCTACAATTGTAGCTTACCATCACCAAGTATGAATGAGGTGTGAATGAATAATGGATATACAATGTAAGCGCTTTGAGCGTCTGGAAAAGCGCAGATAAATCCAATCCATTATTATTATCATTATTGGCAAGACACGATACATATCCCGATATATCCCAAGACAGTGCCAGAAAACTTTTCCCTATTTTTTAATTATGTATTAATAATTATCTGAATATTGTTATATTTTTCACAAAAGTAAAATATTTTGTATCTAATGATCAGAACATTTAAGTGCTGCAACTGTGACTCATAAACAAGATGGTTTCACCCAAGAATATTCATGGTGCTTTTCTTCTGGTAATTGAAGAAACATTTAAGTGGAAAACAAAACTGAACTACCCGCTTGCTTTTAAATAACAATTAAATATCACCTTGGCAGTATTTAAAATTGATACAAGTATCATGATATTTCACTGAATCGATATTTTCTTACACCCTGGTGTACATAAGACTTTTCATTGAAAGTGCAAGTTTGTTCCGAATTGTGGCAACTGATCTGCACGGATTACGGATCAGAAAATGATCCATTCATTGAAAGTGGTTGATGGAATGTGCATTTGAGTACGACACACAGCACTGCCACTGAAGAATTCATAGTTCCAACACCAACCTAAGCACAGGGCCTCCACGTCCTCCAAAGCCAGCTGGGAGAGTGTCATGGCCATTGGTGGTCAGTGATATTGGTGAAAGCAAATACGAAGGGAAATCTGTCAGGGTGGACAAGTCGAGAGGTTCGGTCCTGCTGTCGACGGCAGCAATGCTGAGGGTGGTTGCCGAGAGAGACCTGCCAGACAAAACGATGAAAAGGACATTTTAATGAGGATCTTTGAATCAGGAAAACCTGTGAGATTATCTTTAAGTTAATAAGCATCAAGTGTTTAAAGAACAATGAATCTGTATAAATGTCGTACAAATGATTTACAACAAGCATGACTCAGCGACCAAGCCCTCCTACATTCACTTCCTACAAAGAGTTTTTGACTAATGGCAGCCATAAAAACAGACGTGTCACTTTTTAAAGTTACAAAAAAAAACTCTTTTTTTTAAACCAAGAACAATTGTATTTGTAGTAGTAAATATTTTTTCATTTATGCCATGATGTTCTGTGTTCCTCTGCTTTGCTGAAGAGACACCTTGTCCCGCCCCCAGCGGACAACATTTCCTAATTTGGTCATCTTCTGACCGGTAGCCCCGCCCATCGCCGGGAGTTACCGCCGAGAAGTGGGAGGACTACCGCCATTTTCACAACAAAGCCATCCGCACGAAACGCTTAGGACAGGCGTAGACGGCAGTCAACGCCATTTTGAACTTGCCACGTTGACAATGTTTAATAAGTTTAAGCTCTACATCTGACTTTAAATTAATAAACAATATTTTGAATTCGTGAGAAAGTGTAAAGCCCTCGTTAAATTAGTAAATGTGACCTATCCAGGCTTGACACATCACTCGCATATGGCGAAAAGAACTTCCAACAGCTGACAAATAGTTCCACCGGGAAGTAACCGGTTCTACGCATGCTTTTTAATATTGTAATCAAATTAACTTTATGTCCAGACTAGTCTTTTGCTTAACTCTTAAACAGCTAGTAAAACTGGCATTTTAGTAAGTTGTCAAAAAAATAGAGTCCTATATTTTATCTGTCAAGGAAAAAAAACTTACGCCATTTTGCCAGAAATAGCCAGTGCAATAAGCCGTTGCACTGCCGGGTTGTTGCCGCTGCAAAGATTGCTGCCGCGCTTTCACACTGCCATGTTGGTGCGATTACAGCTCCCAGTTGGTCAAACACTCGTACAATCCTGTTGGTGAAGAAGAACGGGTGGAGACGATAACACGAGGGTATAAAGAGTCGCAGTACTACTGAAAGGTATTCATCCGCCACACATAGCGCTTGTTCAGTTAGAATCTATGGCGCGAGTGGGCGGTGCTACTTTTTCACAATGAGTTTCTGGCTCCGACATTGTTTGTCAGGGTGTACTGGTATATTTTACAAACGTATCCTTGTGGATGGAACATCTCCGCCCCAGAATTCAGCGGAACTAAACTTAATGTGTACATTCCTCATGTTAAATGTAGGTCAAACATAGCTTGTAAACAATGAGTCATTGGCGGACTTTACACTCAGTGACTATAACAAGACCACAGTAAGGTGTATGCTGTATGATTGTGATTTACTTTTCCCAAATACAAAAATAAAATCGTCTTGTGTTTGCTATTATCCATCAAGAAACCAGATGGTTTGGCGAAAAAACACCAACCAGTATTTCATGTGTCCTAAATTGATACAGATTTTATGGAAAATATTTTAAATATGGTTGAAGATTTATTTATCAATGGTTAGACATATTCGTTTTTTTCTTAAGTAGGGTTAAGAGGTCACTGACACTCTCCTATTTTAGGCGAAGTCTGGTACGCCATGGAAAAGTCTCCCGACAGTGCACACTCGTGACCAGATGAACGTGTTTAGGGTGCCCTCTAGTGGTTACCTGCCGCTAATAACGTATTTTCCCACCATCCACATGCAGTTTTAAAAAGTGGAGCATCGAATCAAATTAACTCGAATAAAACAACACTTTGAAAAACAAAACATAATAAGTGGTTAATCATACTCTGCAGTGAAATGTTGGTTTTCGTAAAACGCATTAAAACAATCACATTTTATGTCAAGTGGTTTTGCATCAATTAGGAATAAGCATGAAAGAAACTACCAGTATTTGGATATAAAAATCAGCATATCACCCTTAAGTGCACAATATCTGAAAACAAATGCTGAAAGAGCAAAATATGACCTTTTTCAAGATCAATGTCTTTGGTCCTCTGGAAGAATGCAGATTGTCTTTGTAAACTTGGACCTGGAGCTTTTTTATTTTTAAGTCTTTGCCTATTTTTTTATTTTTTTTATTTTTTTTTATTTTTTATTTTATACTTTTTAAAGAATTGCTTCAGTCAAAGAAGTGTTTCTCCTTGCAGCTATGACACTCATCTCCCCTTGAACCGGCCCCAGAACCTTTGTTGCCTTCCTTGAGGGTGTCTTTTTGTGTTTTGGACAATGGAGAGTATGCAGCCTCCGCTGGTCAAATAATGCCCTCATTGATGAAGATCAGATTCATACATATAGATACATTCTGCTTGATTATTTTCCTATCATTGGAAACATTTGTTTGTAGGTTTGTTAGTCCCTAACATAGATCACACACACACAAAAATATGGCAGTCAACCTTATTATAGTATTGTGTATAAACACAAAAAAACTGAAAAGGGAGAAAACTCCAGAAAATGTTAATGATACTGATCGCAGCATATCTGATCTCCGTCTGTCTCTTGTTTAGGATGGCTGCTGGTCCGGTGGGGATGCCTCTGACTGATGCCTTCTTGTTTTGGAGGTCATTGCAGAGATATTTCTGTTGCTCAGCAACAAAGATGAAAACTCATTACAGGGTTTTTAGCAAGAAATAAACATTCATTCTCATTTTAAAACCCCTCCAAAATAAAATTATGCATTTTTCTGAAGAAACAGTATATATATAAAGAAGTGTGTTGTCATCAAGAGTGATTTTTGGTAGCTTGCTTGGATGTGAAGAGAGATTGTGCTTTTTACTGTCAACCAGCATCAGATAAAGTCAATCACTGACTTAAAGCCTTTACTTTATCTTAACATTTGTTGAATTTCTTGTTTAAATGTTCCATTTCCCCTGAAGCATGATGGTTTGAAGAAACTGATAAACTTTAAGCTGAATTTTTGTTTTTTGAGTGTAGCAAATAAACTTCATTTGGGCTGCTTTTTTTAAAAGTAGGATTCATTTTAAACTTAAATTGTAAAAATCAATTAATATGAGGAGTGTTGTGAGAGTAGAAGTGTTCTCCTGTTTGCACATTTCATTTATCAGAGAATTCACAAAACAGTGATGTAACCTGGAGTTTTATCTGGACAGGTTATCACGTGGGGACCAGAGTTCCACGCAGATCAAGATGTTTTTTTATTTTCTCTCAAACCCCGTTTTTCCAGTCAAGCAGGAAACATATTTTAACTGGTGTTCGTGACTTAACACAAGATCCCTCTTCATTTAAATGAGTCTTTTGCTGTCATAGTGCTATCAATAGAGTCAAAAAGAAAAACGATAAGAGAATAAAAATTTTATCCTAGAGGCAACATTTTTCAAAAAATATCTGCATGTCTCAACCAATGACATCTGTGTGGGTTGCTTCTTTTATAATGATGATTCTCCAAACTTTTATTTTTTAAATATCTTTATTTTAATTTTGACAATGGAAAAAACAGATACAAAAGTTACAAAATGTAATCTATTATAAATTTTTTTGTTTTATTCTGACATTTTTAATGTTTGTGTAAATTTACCAGCAATTCAAACCAACATGTCCCACATAAAATGTACCAAAGGTAAATGCAAAAATATGTACTTAAAAAAGCAACAATAAACAAATTACGAATCACATGAGCGGCTTAATAATGCTTACCAAACAAAACAAAAATGTCGGAGAGCTCTTTGAAGCCTTCCTCAAGATCCTCTGCGAGCTTTTCAATATTTTTAGCAAACTTTGACTTGAGGTCTTTTTTCAGCTTTTGCCCGTCTTTCCCTTTGGTGAAGTATAAATCCATCCCAAGGGCAAACCCTTGAATGGTCCCGGAAACTTTGGTGCATTTGCCTCCAGCCATGGCACTCATGTCTCCGGTAACCATCTTCAGCATCTTCGTCGCTTTCTCTGACCTGGTCTTGGTTTGGCTCAGAGTGGACACACCGTGCAGCTTCAGCTGATCTATGCCCTCGATGATGAACTCCAGGCAGGAGCGAATTTTCTCATGGTGATCCTCAAAGTCTTGCAGGGTCTGCTGAATTTTCTTCTTGTCACTGGAAAAATTTGCCTGCAAAAACAGTCAGAGTTACCAATAAAGAAAATCTGACTTTTTTCTTTTTTTGTCTGTATTCCTTTTGTCTTATGACAGATGTTCGACTTTCTAATCTGTTACTTTACATCAACACATGTTGTGTGATGGTCACTGAGTCTATTTCTGCTGGAAGTTTCTTCCTCATCATCCATTTCGATGCATTGTTGATTGGTCAACATGGGAATTAAAACCTTAATATAGTAATTTCTCATTTATAGGCTATTGCTACAGCTGTGTGTGGAGACGATAACTGCTGCTCATCCCTCCTTGACCTCGGCATTCCTGCAATCTCCCTCCCCTCCCAAGCGTAGTCTGGATGTGTGCTCCTGGAAGCAGCTAAAGGACTATTGCAAAGGTGTCCCCCCCCCTCCGCCCATCCCACCCACCAAACCTCATGTATTGTGTCTTCGAATGTATTGTGCTTCTTTGTTATGGTGTATTTTTTTGCTTGTATCTAAACATTGTACACAGTGTTGAGATATGACCTTTTTTTGCCACCCATTAAACCCCCCCTCCCCCTCCCCCTCGTGGCCTTCTTCTCCCAAGCTAATAAGGGGCGCCGCTCAGTGGACGCTTCCGCAGTGAACCTTGAACTGTCTGTTTACTTCTCTCTGTTTGTCTTGTTCTTGGTTGTACTGAAAAACAATTAATTTCCCCCCAGGGGATTAATAAAGTATCTTGATTGATTGATTGATTGTACAAAAACAATCTGGCCTCATTGGGCTGATGTGGAATCAAATAAATCCCTACTGTTGTAGTGTTTTATGAAAAACACTGATCTAAATTGCACCATATCTGATCCCGTTGTATCACCTTGTTTGTTATGGCTGCTGATGCTCCAGTGACCCCGCCCGCTGTAGCCACGCCCACTCCGATTGCAGTGAGAGCCAGTGAGGATCCCATGGTGAAGGGAGACAGAATCACCCCAGCAGCTGCAGCCACGCCTCCTAACGCTGTTGTAGCTCCTCCTGTGATGCCAGCAATCTTTGTCCCTTTAGAAACCTAGAAAGAAAAAATAATTTTCTCCAAATTTTTCTGTACATAATCTGGATTTTCATGGTTTCATGTTTTCTACCTTATTTAAGTTCGCGGCAATGGAGCGCAAATCATCGATGGCTTCCCTGAGACTTTTACCATCCTCAGTCATCAGGCTGTTATACTTCTGGACTTCCTCATACAGATATTCAGCAAGGGTTTCAATGATTCTGAAATCATTGATACAGGTCACACACACAAGTTTGTATTGTTCTGCCTGAAGAGAACATTTCAAAGACACACTCCAATCATATTTTAATCTATTGTAAAAGTGTTCCCAGAGGTATTTTAATAATAATTATGCTTTGTTTTAAGCTAAAATAACAATTTAAAAAAACTTGTGTAGTTTTCTAGGAGATGATTTCTTCAAATCCAATTAAATCAAACCAAATCAGATCAAATTAGATGTAATCGAATCAAATTAAAACAAATCAAATCAAGACAACTCGGATCAGATTGAATCAATTCAAACCAAATCAAATCAATGTGTCTTTATACAGCTCTTCTGATGTAATTAGATACATCAGAATGGAGCAGAGCAGGGGGCTTGCCTGACCCACCAATTTTAGCACCTGTGTCCCTGCTACAGGCTTTTGCCAACAGCATTTTTTTACCTGCTTCTGATTCACAACAATTTTAATAGAAAAGATATTCAGAAATCTGATTTTAAGCTTAATTTACTTTATATATGTCCTCAATCATGAGAAAAATTCCACAAGAATATGTTTAAAACACCATTTTGTGGTGGAGTGTTTTAAATTGTACATCCTTCACTGA
The DNA here is from genome assembly GCF_002922805.2 of Oryzias melastigma. NCBI lineage: Eukaryota > Metazoa > Chordata > Actinopteri > Beloniformes > Adrianichthyidae > Oryzias > Oryzias melastigma. Next base: position 9,732,211 of record NC_050512.1, on the reverse strand, counting down.
GTTATTTGTGAGTATCCCAGAAACTTGATTTAAAGTTTAGTCAAGATGAGAGAGTCAAAACATTCAACTTCAAATGAATAAAGTAAAATTTTGGGGATTTAAACTGTTGAAAAATTCTTAAAACTGAATCAGCTACAGATAAATTTGTTTAAAATTATCATTGTATCTCTAAAACCTGTACAGAATAATAATGTAACATAACCAACTCACCTTTTCTCACTTGCCCCTTTGTCCTTAAGGTCATTGTAGCAATCTTTCCAAGCTGCAAGTCAATAGACTCCAGGTTAAACTTCAAGAGTGCAAATAATGAAATGAGAGGAATCATTCACAATTTACTTACACATGTTCATGCTGGAAAGTGGCTGGTCAATCTGATAAAAAAAATAATACGTTTATTGAACAGTTTGTAGCCCTTCACAATCATCGTTAGGACTGGCAGTATTTACCGTGGCGACTGTTTGAATATCAGGCTTGCTTTTTGGGGTTTTAATTGGGAGAGCCGGAGGTGCTCCATGGCCATTCTTATAAAAGTGTTTGTCCATGTCCTGAAAACAGAGATTTTCTTTTTTGCTTGTTATGTCATACAGCAGTGGATAAAATCATAGAGTGACATGGCGTTTTGGCTCTATCTTTGCATGTGTCTACTTCCTGTCTTGATCGTTCCATGACCCCTGACGATCCAATCTGAATCAGCTCAGTGATGTAACAAACACTTCATTCTTCTCTGTGCAACAAATAGCTCATTTCAAACTGCTGGTCTAGAGATCATTCATGTTTTAGGATTAAATTTAAACTAGAATTTTCCATCCTTGTGTGGAGAATGTGACACACAGGTTTTAATGTGAAAACTTAAAGACCCACTCCAATCAAAAATTGTGTTTTTAACATGTTCTTGCGGTGTTTTTTCAATGATGGAGGTCATATATAAAGGTTATGTCTGAATTCCTTCATTACTCACTATATAGTGTGTTTACCATTTTGTAGAGCTGTTGGAATCTACAATGAAAAAATCCAGAGTACTGGAAATTTCCCAGTAGTCTCTGAGAAAAAAACTAGAGTTCATTAATGCTCTCTAGACTGGCAAATATATACCACAATGCATTGCGTTTGAACAATTTTTGTGATAAAAATGTATTTTTTTTATAAACCATCCATATTTTCATCTTCATAACGTAATGTATTCATAAATATTCTCTGTAATTTAGCTTGAACTTATTAGATTTTACTTTGGTAAATCTGTGATGTCATTTTTGCTGTTTAAAAAATGGGGTGTCTGAGTGCTTTTAAAATACAGGGCACTGGATAGTCCCACACTATATAGATTTTTAGTAATTAGGTAATAGGGAAGGAATTTATACAAAGCTAAGGATAACTAGGAATAAAACTGAATTTCTGAGTGTTTATTTATTCAAATCAATGTCAATCAGGAGCGGATGAAAAAATGCCATTTCAGAAAGATGGACAGGCCACAAGCTCCCCACTATCGTCTTCGTTTTCCTCGTCTAAGCTGGTATCAGACTCTTAACCAGGGGTGTTAAACTCATTTAGGTTCAGGGTTAAACCAGTAATGTAATAGCAAACTAACTTAACCTATAGTCAACTAGTTATATGTAGCTTTGCATTTTTATTTTTATTTTTTTTTTTCAGTTGGAAAAACGGCTTTAACCAATCCAGTAGGCTAATCACTTATTATTACATTGTTTATTATGTTTATTTATTGATCTATTGTCATGGCGGTCTTGCTTTTCCTTTGCTCCCCCTAGTGGCCAAATTGCGCATTGCGATAATTTCTTAAATGAACCACTTTATGTCAGCTTGGGTCTATAAACCAGTAGGAGAGCATGTAAACAGAGAGCTCTCAGTTATTGGTGACAGGAAGGGGTAATAGACTTGGGCCAAGTCCGAATTCTTCCCTTCTCCCTCCTCTTCCATTTGAAAGGGCATTTTTAGTGTAAGTGGGGTCTGGAATATATATATTTTTTAAAATCCTTCAAGCAAAGGGATACAAAGTCCACCATTGTGAGAGTTAACCGGATTGGGCTGAGATGCACTTTTATTCATATGGGTGCGCTCTGATCCACAGAAGTTTATATTTAATTGTAAGTAATGACTTTTTGTTCTAGTATGACCTTTTTAATATCATAAAACCACTGCTGTTATGTATATTTGAGCGTTGGAAGCTCCGCGCTAGCGGACCGGCAATGACTGGTGATGTCATCAAACAAAAGTGACGTCCAAATTCTGAGACACTATTTTTTCATAACTCCCCATTTGGAAGGCTAAATGAAGGGGAAGGAAGAAGGGAAGAATTTGGATTGGGCCTTATTCTGCACCAACAGAATATCCAGTGAACTACTGCTGCTCTGGAGAAACTATGTCCTAGAAAATGACACATTTTTAAAATTGTGGCTAAAAACAGCATAATAATAATTCAAGTTTCCGTGGGAATGCTTTTAAAATAGATCAATAGATGATTGAAGTGGGTTTTTAAGCAGTGCATTAAGGTTCCTCATTGTTAAACCAAGAGACAAGGGGAATACAAAAACGTGTCTTCATGTAAGCATGTGAAGTCGTCTTCATTTTTCTCCTGCACTGTCATTCATGCAGAGATAGTATGCATCCTCATTTGTGGTTGCAATGCAGTCTTGCATCACTTCTGAACTATCATCACATACTTATAGAAGTTACTCCGGTTTCACCTGTTTAACCTCCTCAAGACAAGAGTTTCTGAAATGTAAAAATCAATCCAAAGAACACCACCTTCAACACTTCTTCATACGTTGGCGGCTGCATTTCTTCATAAAGTGGAAAAGTTTGAATCATTTCCGATTTCTGCCTGATGATCTTTGTTTTGGGCAGCACCGGGGGTGGTTTGGTCGGACAGGGACTTGTCTGAATTCAAGCAAAAGAGGTCAGTGTTTTCACGATGTCATGTCAAAAATGTTTCACTGCCTATTGCTGAACCCGAGCACGAACCTCTGCCGGAGCCTCAGGCGAACGGTTAGAACGTAGCTGCTCCTCGTCAAGAGATGTTGCCTTAGAGGTCAAGTGCTTCCGTGGAAGGGGAACAGGAGGAGTCGCCTGCCAAAACAGAGACGTCTCGTGTGCCATTGTTGCAACACATTGCTTAACACAACTTTTCAACACAATCAATGCAATTTCAGTAGATTCTAAAGCATAGAAAAGTGACCACAGTATGTTAAAAAATGTGTTATTTAGGCGTCACCAGTCCATCTTATTTTTTATGATTAAAAAGCTTGTTAATTAATGAATGAGAAACACAAATTGTAGCTTTAGATTCTTTTTCTTTCTCAATATCATAATAGGGAATGTGGGGCATCACCACTTCACAATTTTTTTGAACTGATCCGTCTTTGTTTCAGGAGGAAACCAGAGAAATAACGAAACAGATTCCATTTAGATGAAATTGTGTATTATGTGTCATGCGTGTAAACTATTTCCTTTCTTTTTGCACAGAAGGTTACATGTGCACCCTGAAAAAAGGCTTCATTCTGTTTGAAAAATTCTAAATGTCTGATATCAGACCGAAACTATTTGTATTCTTTAAACAAAAATGATTATGAAAGTATTATAAAAAATATTAAAGATTAAAAAATGTATCAATTAATAACATAAAATAAATGATAGATTTGCAGGAAACAATGTAAAACTGCAATGTTGTGAAATAACCGAAACAATCGTTCTCTTACCTTTGTTTGATGCATGATGTCTTTAGTTCTCTTCTCTCTTCAGCTTCTTGCGACTTGTTACTAAATCAAGGAAAGAAATGAAACTAAGAAACCAAGTGTCTGCTTATGCATTCTATCTCAGGTATGCAGCTTTCTGATTTGCATCTTTAGGTAGATATATACTGTAGGTGTGGTCTGAAAAATCAAACAAGACTAAATCCCTGTCCTGAAAGACTATTCAATCGTGCTATTCAATGTTTCTAAAACTGCCATTGAAACACCTTATAGAAGTAAAAAAAACTGGCACAGATTGAATGATTGAAGACTCAAGTGAGTCAGTCCAGAAGTATTAGAAGCTTAATAAAAACAGCTGCAATGCTAATTCAGGATCAGGGGTGGGGATTGAAAGTTACATTCCTGTGTGTTTTCTATCATACCCTGCACTGTCGTGTTCTGATTGGCTGGACACACTAGAACGAGTTAATCAGTGGTGGATTGGACAAGAATATCTGGAAAATATGAACTGGCTCTTCAGGCCTGGAGCTGCCAACCCTCGATCCTTTCACATCTCCTTGTTGTCACAATATTTTCTATTTTTAATAGGGTATTATCCTTACTGCAGGCCTGTTTTATATTAATTCATTGATATGGGGGCAGCAGTCCAGGCAAACATTCCCAGATTTCCCTGGCATTCAATTATTCCACCTCCTCAGGGAGGAGGACCTCGAGGAATTCCAGGGCTGTCCAAGAACCATAACATGGTTTGAGAGCTCGAGTGATCTCAAGAGCTGCGCTGTCTGGGACTTATGCTCCTGGTTGGGACTCTAATGGCAGACAGGTCCTAGGTGACCATCCAGACAAAGAGCAGTTCATAACCCCTGTAAGAGTACTACCCATCAAGATACTTTTGCATCGCCTAGATTGGCCTCACCGGGGTTGGGGCTTGCACTATAAGACATTTCTAGTGGACCCACCACCTGCAGGAGGGCTCAAATAGGGTCTGTGCAATGTGGATTGGGTGGCAGTCTAAGGTGGGTGCATCAGATGCCCCAACACCGGTCATGGAATATATACTGCTCACAAAAATTAAAGGAACTCTTTTTTTTTCTTGGGCCTGTCATGAATTGAATTAAACCTGTCTGATAACTTTCTGGTTGGTTCAGCAGCTGAGGGCTTCGTTAATCAATTTCAGCTGTATTGGTGTTCATGGAATTAACAGCAGGTGCTCTTCAGTGGCAACAATTAGAAAACCCTCAAAACAGGACTGGTGTTACATGTGGAGGTCATTTCAAGTTTCTCCTCTTGATCTTTTTGGCTGGTTTTCCACTCGTGCTGATTTTGGCTTGATAATTATCTCTACTGGCAGTATGAGGCGATTCCTTAACCCTACAGAAGTTGCACAGGTTGTCCAACTTCTCCAGGATGGCACATCCTCACATGCTGCGAAAAGAAGGTTTAATGTGTCTCCCAGCACAATCTCCAGAACATGGAGGAGATTTCAGGAGACTGGTGGTTATTCTGGGAGAGCTGGACAGGGCCGTAGAAGGTCCTCAACCCCTTAGCAGGACCAATACCTGCTCCTTTGTGAAAGGCAGAACAGGCTGAGCACTGCTCGTGTCCCACAGAATGACCTCCAGAGGGCCACTGGTGTGAATGTTTCTATCCAAACAATCAGGAACAGACTTCATGAAGGTGGCCTGAGGGCCCGACGTCCTGGGCCCTGTACTCACTGCCCAACACCGTGGAGCTCGACTGGCATTTGCTCAAGAACACCAGAATTGGCAAGTCCACCACTAGCGCCCTGTACTTTTCACAGACGAGAGCAGGTTCACCCTGAGCACCTGTGATAGACGTGAAAGAGTCTGGAGAAGACAAGGAGAACGTTATGCTGCCTGCAACGTGGTTCAACATGAGGTTTGGTGGTGGGTCAGTGATGGTCTGGGGAGGCATATCCATGGAGGGACACACAGACCTCTACTGCCTAGGAAATGGTGCTCTGACTGCCATAAGGTATCCAGATGAAATCCTTGAACCCATTGTCAGACCCTACGCTGGTGCAGTAGGTCCTGGTTTCCTCCTAATGTACGACAATGCCCGGCCTCACGTGACAAGAGTATCCAGGCAGTACCTGGAGGATGAAGGAATTGAAACAGTTGAATGGCCTTCACCATCCCCTGACTTAAACCCAGTAGAACATCTCTGGGTCATTATGTTTGGGTCAATTAGGCACCGCCAGGTTGCTCCTCAGACTGTACAACAGCTCAGGGATGCCCTCACACAGATCTGGGAGGAAATGCCACAAGACACCATCCGTCGTCTCATTAGGAGCATGCCGCGACCTCTGTATGTTTTTCTAGCAGGGAAGTACCAACAATTTGGTCTGTAAATAGGAATGAATGACGTAGAAGAAAGTCAGGAAACTCAAAACGAGTTCTTGTAGATAAGGTGAGTTTAATAAATCTGGAAAGGAATGTAAGTTGGTTTGAGGTTAATGAGTCATGTTCAAAACTATTTTTTAATTACATGTTCTAAATTCTGATTAAAAAAACAAACAACCAAGCAAAAAAAACACCACAATCAAAGTTCATTCTAACATAATTCACAGGGATTAAGCTTTACACCCCAAGCTAAATTTACACTGTGAGAAGTAGCAAAAATGACCATATTTCAATTTATAACTTCTGAACAACTTTAAATTTTGGTCAAACCAAATTTTACTAAAGAATGAAAATATTTTCAGTAAGCGTTTGTTGAACCAGGGGCGGCGCTATAATACGGCAAATAAAGGCAGACCCCCCGGGCCCCCCAAATTATTTGCTACGCCCCTGTAGTGTGCATGTCCCCTTGTCCTTAGCCAAATTATGAACAGTTTCCATGCTGTGGTAAGAGCAAATTCTTTTTTTTTGGCAAACTTATGATTTAAAAACTCATCAAAAATAAAACAATTGAAAATACCTATTTCACTTGTGATGGTTTTCCACTCTGCTGTTCTCATTTCCCGCCCTTCCAAAGTTTTTTTCCCCCATGTAAAGCACTTTGGCACCACTACTGCTTTTTTGAACAATACAATGAAAAGCATTCTCAACTTGTTCTGAAAAAAAAAACTTTTTGTGCTAGAACATATTAACTTGTCAAATGTGATGAAGTTTAGATTGAGAATTAATATATGCAACAATTACTAATTTCTGTAGGATGTGTACCGTTCATGCTGCCACACTCACTAAAGCTTCTGTTCACGGCAGAAGACTTTAAGGCTTCTTTTTACTGGTTATTAAAATATGTTTATGTAAAGATGGCAGATAAAGGGAAAACACTCTCAACAAAAACCTGTTCAACGCCATACCAGTAAACTCCCAACAAAGGCAAACTGTTTTTTGTTTATTTTCTCTTTACATGAATGCCATTTTTTTATTTTTTTATTTTTATAAATCCATTACAATGACCTAAATCCCAGTTAAAGGGCCTGGCCTGTTTTTCTGTGTGACATTCCTAACATTTCAGTGTTATACAAACAGGTAAGTATTTCCTTGAGCACATGTAACTGAAATGCCGTCAGCTTGCCTGTAAATGTCAAATGCAACCTTACCAGAAACCTCTTAATTAAATATTTTAAGAATTAAATTTAATTACTTACTAATTCTTAATAAGTTATACTCTAACCAAACTTGAAACCAGTTGATGTGCAGGAAATAAAACTACAATCT
>NC_050512.1:9716494-9724692 GCF_002922805.2 Oryzias melastigma | reverse complement strand
ATTTATTCCCTCAAACGCAACACAAAGTTGCTCACATGAAAAAGGCTCTTGCATGATCTGTGACATCTGCATTGTTTAGTTAACAAAAACAAAAAAAATCTCTTAATTCTAATCCTTCTGCGGCAACAGAAGTTGAACATTTTCTGTTTTACTCCAAAAGTTTTACAATGTAAAAATAAATCAAAGAGTAATATGTTGCAGGACTAAAAGCAGCTGACCGGCGATGACTGGTGATGTCATCAAACAAAAGTAACGTATAAATTCTGAGACATTATTTTTTCCTAACTCCCCATTTGGAGGGCTAAATGAAGGGGGAGGAAGAAGGGAAGAAGGGGAATACAAAAACATGTCTTCATGTTAGATAGATTATAGAAGTTACTCCGGTTTCACCTGTTTAACCTCCTCAAGACAAGAGTTTCTGAAATGTAAAAATCAATCCAAAGAACACCACCTTCAGCACTTCTTCATACACTGGCAGCTGTACTTCCTCATAAAGTGGCAAAGTTTAAATAATTTCACATGAAAAAGGCTCTTGCATGATCTGTGACATCTGCATTGTTTGAGTAACACAAACAAAAAAATCTCTTAATTCTAATCCTTCTGCGGCAACAGAAGTTGAAAAAAAAAATCAAAATGAATCAAAGAATAATATGTTGCAGGACTAAAAGCAGCACACAAAAATGTGTTTAAACAAAGTCTCTTTTTATTTAATCATGCTCTAAAATGAACAGAATATAAAGTTAATAATAAATTAGCTTTCTTAGTATTAATTTGGTGGACTAAACTTGATGAAATAAAATTTGTGAAATAAAAACCAATATTTTAAATTTTGAAATATGTATCATATAACATTAAGATCCCATTCTTTTTGAAAGAATTATCCAATATTACAATTCAAAAAATGCTGTCTCATCACTGTTTCTAGCATCTTTTTTTATTTGATTCCATTTTGCAGCAACATTTTTTGTTGTAGATAAAAACTATCATTGTACTCTATTCATGTACTGAGGTCGTGCTCATTGCAAACCAAATTAGGAGAAAAGGAAAACAATTCAAAGGTGCTGCGATTTAAATTAGAGTCTGCAGGATTAGTCCGACTTCAAATTGTCCAAGTGTTATGGCACTAACACAGATTTGAAATTAAATTTTAAAATGTAACAGAAATTCCACATGATAAATGAGAGATGGACTTAAAAACCAAAGTATGCCGACATAATTATTAGCACATTTTTAAAGTTGTTTTTATTCCCTTACTACAAAAGGAAACTAAAAAAAAAAGAGCGGTTGAAACATTTGTGATTAAAACTAAAATATCATTAAGTATTTTCAAAAAATTTAATAATTTGAAGTTATAATGAAAAAGACCCTTTTTTGGAAATGAGACAGATTAAAGTGAATTTAATGTGTCTTTTTACTACATTATGATATGCAGGGAGAGCCTAAACCTGAGAATGATACAAAAAATATTTTTGATATGAACCAACTTGAATAGATATGTAAGAAATACCACAACATCGACTGCAGAAGAACTCCCTCATGGAATAAATGATCTCCGCAGAGACTGCTGACAAAAAGTCTAAAGAAAAAAAACAACACAGCTGTCAAAGTTTTTCTGAGGGCCTTCAAAGATATATAAAGCTTGATTGGATCATTTATTTAACCTTAAGAGAAAAAGAAGACACAATAAGGAAAAATAAAGATAACTGTAAGTGAGGCTTCAGGAAATTTGTGAACATCTCACCGTTTAAAAACTGAAACTTTAATTTTTCCTGTGCAACAAGGCAGTTCTTCAGTCCAGGAAACAAACTTCTAGAATATATTTCTGACAAAAACTAATCCCATAGAGGTGGAAATGCTGTGTTTTGGTGTTGCAGTGTTAACTGCTCTCCTCTACAGTCTTTCCAAAGTATTCTTTCTGGAACTGCTGGAACTCCTCCTCTGTGAACAAAGACTGCGTCTCCTTGGGCTTCTTGGCGGGGTTGTCGGGGCGATTTCTGGACTGTCTTCCTTTGTTATGGTTCTGGATCTGAGAAAGTTGAGACAAAATGTAAAGAAAAAAAATGCTTCCAATACACCTTCAAAACAAAAGTTGTCTAAAACCATGACGTCATCATGTATCCCACTAAGAACTTCAACGGTGCACGACAAGAAGTTAACTCTTGAGGAGAAGACATTTAATATACTTTATGGTGTAAAACAGCCAACTTCAACAATATTTTGATCAGCCTTTAACAAGCAGCTCATTTTTGGTGCAAATTTGGCATTAGAGTCACATAGAAAACAAAAAATAAATAAATAAATCTGCAAAAAAAATGTTGATGTAAACTCGTGAATGTAAAGTCTTAAAGTCCCACTCCAATAATCTATTGATGTATTTTGAAAGGTCTGTTAATCATAATTGTGTCGTCATTAGCCAAAATGAAAAAAACTTGTCATTTTTTAGAACATAGTTTCTGCAGAGCGGCAGGAGTTCCTTTATTAGAAACTTCCCTCTGAGTTGTGGGAGGAACTATTGGTCCGCCGCCACTTCCCATCACCCATCTGTGTCCACGTTTTCGCACTAGCTTACAGCCCCTAACACCACAACTTAACATTATTGGTGCAACAAAAATGGTGAGAAATATTATAGCTATCCACCAGTACAGTTTTGATCCAGATTCCAGCTCGGACACGGAAAATGAAGTGGATGGATCAGAGCAGGGAGATTGTGGAACACCTGTAGTGTATTTGAATGAAGCACATTTCTTTTGTCTGCCCTGATTCACTAAATTTGAGAAAATAAATACTATTTCTTTATTCTTTAGAAATGCTACTTTGAGCTTATTTTTTTTTATACATGTCCTTTATGATTAAAAAACAAGTTAAAAACACAATTTTGATCGGAGTGGGTCTTCAAAGACGGATGTAACAAAATTATGGCAATGATTGAATTGTCCTCCTCTGACAGTCTTTGACAGATTTTTTTTTTCTTACCTTGAAAGTATCTGAACCTGTGGGTTTACTGGTGGTTTTTGTGAAGTACTTGAGGTTGGCGCTCAGGTTAGTCTTTCCCTGCTTCTTCCTGAACTCCTCTGCACGAAATCACAGAGGGACAAGACACCATTTGCTTTTAAAACAAATTTTTCCCCATCATATTGTCATTTACTTAAAATTCTGATATCTAACAATTCCATTAGCAATTAAAGCAATTATTTTTAAACCAACAACATTTTCACAGGCTTAATTAACAAACCTTAAGAAATGCTTAGCTCTTCGTTTTCAATGAAAGTAAATCCCCTTACACATAAAACGCTCACATGGTCAATTTCACACAAAAATGTAAATTATTAACTTTAAATGTGAACTGATTTTGCTCATCAGTTGGTTCAATTTTATGGAGCTTCTGCTTTTGAAAGTGCCTTAAAAACATAAAATCAAACTACATCCTAAAATACAAACAAAAGAAAGATGGGCCAGAGCAAACCAGGAGAAGAAGTGGAATTCAAAACTTAGATTTAAAAGTAGAAAATGAATCAATGTTTTAGACGGAAAAGAGTTCCAGGGTTTCCTCATGCTGTTGAGGCAGACAGAGGGTACAGAGAATGGAGGTGAAGGAGCAGAAGTGAAGAGGAGATTTGAAAAAAGGTGTAAGACCAAGAGCCTGAACGGATTTTAAGTATTCATTGAGCAACTTGTAGTCAATGAATTTGACGTAGCATGAGGGGGATGAGATTAAAAGATGAAAAAGCTGAATTCTGAAATAGTTGGGGTATTATTGAGGGACTTTTAAAGGAGAAGAAGTAGTTACATAGCAAAAACTAGACTAGGTACTGGATTGTGGACAAGCATGGATGCAGAGTAGGGACTACAAACGTAGAATTTAGTGCAATTTTAGAAATTTTGAAACGATCCACACTTTGATGCCAGATGAGGGAATTGGTAATAGAAAATAGTGGACAAGTTGGATTGGGTTTCCTATAAAGTGAACTGACCAATAGCTGATTTGATCCTCTTGTCCTTGACTGTAGCTTTGCTCTTTCCCGGACCGAGGCGCCCCTGCAGTCGTTTGACCTGCCTGGTGACTCCCTGTCTGTTGGTACTGATCTGCTCCATCGCTGCGGCCGTGTTGGGGGTCGTCTTCTTCTTCTTCACTTTCAGATCTGCTTAAATGCAAGAGAGAACAGCACAAACACACAGCTTTAGACACAGTGCTTCTCTCTTTTACACGGTACATTTGGTGACACTTGATTACAATTAAACCAATTTATGGTTATGAAATAAATGTTCTGTCTGCAAAAGGTGTAATTATTGAAAAAGGTTTGGTTCTTTTAAAATTCCAGCTGAAGATAAAGACATGACAAAAAACATCCTTTAAAAACCACATTCAGAAATATTTTATTGTTACTTAGAAGTTAAATATTTACTTGATGATTTTTACATTGACCTTTAACAAGGGCTGCTAAGATGTTCTTTTGAGGTTTGAGGAGAAAAGCGTACATCACAAATTACTAGAGGTTTTTTATGCACAAAAGGCAGTTAAGTTTTATATATATATATATATATATATATATATATATATACAGATTTTCCCACTTGTTACAAGTTAATAAAATTGAAAATGTGGCTAATTCTGGATTTTATTATTTTATTTACCATTTTGAAACTAGACCCTTACAAAAAAATAGTCTACTTAAAGGCCCTTACTTCCAACTGTGACAAAAAAAGTGCATATCTTACAAATGATGCTAAATAAAAGTAAGTTTGGAGTAGAAATGGTTTGATGTATCAATACTCCAAGTATACTTAGTCTAAAAAGAGGCAGTTAACTTTTTATATACTATCTATATGTTATAAATTTCACATGTTTCTAATTTAGTCTGAATAAGTATCCAGCTGGTATCTAAAGTACATGTAGGCTAACATTGTCTACAATATTCTTGCTATAATTTATTCTTAAGCATGATTAATGGAATAAATGAATACATAAATACATACTTCAAGTGTACCACTTTTCGCAAAACAAACGAGCATTATAAATAAGCTACTGTAGATTTTGTTTTGTTTTTTTCAAAGAAAAAAATAATAGAAATAAACTTTGAACTGTATTAATCAGTTAAGAACTTCATGTTATTTATTTTTTTTTATTGTTTACTTGTAAGGCTTCAAACTAAAATAAATGTGTTTACTTTTTAAATGGAATAAAAAGAAGTTTAAGGTGAAATGCTAAAACGTGGAAAGTTATAAAGCAAAAATCATTTTACCTACTTTATACGTATAAGATTATTTTCTTTTTGAGTTTAATCGGAATGATGACATTATTTACAGCTGCTGTAGATGAAGCTAATGCTAGCTGAACTAGCATTCAACAAAACTGACCTTCAATATCATCACTCAGCAGCTCCAGACCTCTCCTGATTAACGACACTGACATTACGACGAAAAATAGGAAGTTCGTTACAAATATGTAGTCTACAAATGAAGTACCGGTATGGAAGCTCCTCTGCCTCTAACATGTGAGATGATCAACATCCGCTCTTTAGTGTGCGCTGCCGGAAGAAGTCCTCCGAAAAACAGACAATGCTGCATATAGTTCCTACCATAACCACACACAAAATAAATCCATCCATCTTCCTGACCGCTCCTTCCCTTTCGGGGTCGCGGGGGTGCCGGAGCCTATCCCGGCTACTGAAGGGCGAAGGCGGGGTACACCCTGGACAGGTCGCCAGTCCGTCGCAGGGCCTCAATCACACACCCATTCACTCTCACATTCACACCTAGGGGCAATTTAGAGTCACCAATGAACCTATGAAGCATGTTTTTGGATGGTGGGAGGAAGCCGGAGTCCCCGGTGAAAACCCACGCATGCACGGGGAGAACATGCAAACTCCACACAGAAAGGTCCCAGCCGGGATTTGAACCGGGGCCTTCTCGCTGTGAGGCAAGAGCGCTAACCACTGCGCCACCGTGCAGCCCACAAAACAAAATAAAATAAAATAAAATAAAATAAAATAAAATAAAATAAAATAAAATAAAATTAAATTAAATTAAATTAAATTAAATTAAATCAAAATAAATTAAATCAAATTAAATTGAATTAAATTAAATAATAGTTTGAAAACAAACAAACATAAAAATTAGGTATATTTATTTGAATGTCTGCGGACATGGTTTTGTGCCAAATGCTCGACTTAACATCTATTTTCTATTAAATTAATAAATGCAAATAGAAATGAAAAAGTATAATTTCAAATTTTCCATAAAACTGACGTTACACATTTTGTTAAATATATATTACATGCAACCACACGGTTTTCTATTCATTTTTTTTTTCAATTCATTTTTTTACAGATTCCCCGAAATTAAGTTATTATTGAAAACGTTTTATTAGGCCCACAACGTCTATTATCTGCTTATATGTATTACTTGTATGCATTACTATAGTTATTTCAATTTCAGAAAGTCCATGTAACATTAGCTCTAAGATATGTATTTATCTTATCACCAGAAATTTATTTTAATTTGTTCATTTTTGTGATTATGCTTAAATTTTCTTAACACAATTTCATTATCTATTTATAGTAACTTGGTCAAATAATGAACACGATAAATTTAATATGAAAGTTATAGCTGTTAAAACAATATTTTTCGACAACAGGCTCATAGAAGTGTCTGTGAATGTAAGACACTTATATACACTTTTATGAGCCTGTTGTTGAAAAATATTGTTTTAACAGCAGTAACTGTCATGTTAAATGTATTAGATTATTAATGTCAACCCCCCTCCCCCAGTCTGTGGACCCTCGTGGACATCAGCCCCCCCTGACACAGACAGCAGATAAGATCGATGCAGTAAGTCAACCATGTAAACTTTTCGCATTCCCAGGACTGACCATGGCGCGTCAAGCAAGCGCCCTGGTGACCTCCAAATGGCTCGCCGACGCTTTCAGGGCTCAACGAAAAATGCGCATCCTGGACACGTCTTGGTATTTGCCCAAACTGAAGCGAAATCCCAAGAGTGAGTTCAAGAGGAGACACATCCCGGGCGCAGCTTTTTTCGACTTAGACCAGTGCTGCGACAGAAGCTCTCCTCTGGATCACATGCTGCCCTCGGAGGAGCTTTTTGCTGACTATGTCGGGAGGTTGGGGATAGACAACGACACCCAGGTCGTGCTGTACGACTGTAGCGAGTTCGGTGTGTATTGCAATCGAAAAGTATCATAGATGACCAAGAACAAAATAAAGAACGGCGTAATGGGGATCAGAAACGCCGTTTTTACGCACGGAATTTACGCGCGTCTTGTGTTGTGTTCAGGTGCGTTCTCGGCCCCCCGTGTGTGGTGGATGTTTCGGGTGTTCGGCCACGGCGCCGTGTCTCTGCTGGATGGAGGTTTTAAAAACTGGGAGCTGGAGGGTCGACCGGTCACTGAGCAGTACACCAAACCCTCTTCTGCTGAGTTCTGCGCCTCTCTGAACCGCGCGTGGGTGAAGACCTACCAGGACATCCTGGACAACCTGCATACCAAGAAGTTCCAGGTGGTGGATGCCAGACCTGCAGGCAGGTTCAGAGGTCTGGACCCTGAACCAAGACGCAGTAAGTGGTTTATGTATCAGCAGCTTTCAGTGATTCTGAAAGCCTCCACGTAAACTAAAGTTTCATTTATTTGGAATTTCTGACACATATTGAAGGTTGTGTCACATCTTCAAATGACTCAGCTATATGCGCACTGAACTGAGAAAAGCTCAGATGACAGTAACCGTCTAAGTTTGGTTAGAAACCTCAAGTTAAGTTGCTAATTCCTGTGAATCGCATTGATGTCATAAACCACCCGCCAAGAAAACTCAGCCCAAAAAATATGTTAGAATTTAATCAAAATGTCTGATTAGAGGAAAAAATAAGTTAAAATATTTGGCAATTCCGTTAAATATTAATAATATATGTCACATTATTTATGTGACACATCTAAATAGATGTGTTTTTTCTAAACTAACTTTTCTATTTACCACAAAAAACTAAAGATTAACTGCTGATGTGATAATTTGTTTCAAAATGTATTTCTACTGTAAAAATAAAACAACCCTTAGCAAATAAATAAATAAATAAATGGTACACATAAAGTTAATTTGACTATTCTTAAGTAAGTAAAGCAATACTACTACTGGCCATATATGTGTATTTCAGAAAGTATACTAACTGAACACTAATTCAGATCAAACTGGGA
>NC_050512.1:9710504-9716383 GCF_002922805.2 Oryzias melastigma | reverse complement strand
GCGGTGAACTCAAACATGAAGAAAATGAATGAAAAGGGGACAAAAAGAAAAAAAAAATTATATCGTCTTTCTCTTTTAGCAAATAAATAAATCAGTAAAATATGGCAAAAAAAATCTTCTGATTTAGGATACAAGGAGAAAAGATTGGGGGAAAAAAATAATAAAAATGTACAATTCCAAACATCAACCAGGAGGGCAGAATGAACACAATACCTCGAGTATGACTAGTACACTTGAAGTATTCTACCTCACTTTTAGAATGAGCACTTAAATAGACTTTTTGCTAATGTATCCCAAGCCTTTTTACAATACGTTAGATTTTTGATTAGGAAATACATAATTTAACAAGTTTTCTGAGAAATCAGAGAAAGAAGGCACAATTGGATTTTATTATAAGTGAAAATCAAAACTTCTTGTTAAATAAAGCTTGCACACTGAAGGCACAAGTGAGAAACAGATCTGTTGGACTCCACTTTTGCAGCTACATTATGGTGAGGTTGCACTCCACAATGTTTGTTTTTAGAGTTTACTCTGAACAAACATTCATGCGGTTGGCTATAAGGTTCACTGGGCAACACAAGCATGCTGGGAGAACGAGCTGTGATTTTATCCGCAGCCTGCTGGAGTTTATCTAATGATCTGGAGTTCAGATTTTTTTTTCTATAAAATGTGTTTATCTGATCAGGTGCTGATAAGAAGACTGTCATGTGTCTTGTCACATTTCACCATCTTTCCCCTCCTGACTGTCACATACATGCAGAGTCAAAGCAGAACAGACTGAGATTTTTCCTCTCTGGTGTTTGGTTGATATAATCCAATTATATATGTCGTACGTGATGTTGGTTGTTGTGCATTGAGAAACTCTAATGGAGTAAACAATCTGAAAATGTAGCTGCATGTCTTCTGTTTCTTTACTGACAGACACAGAGCCAGGCCACATCCCAGGCTCCATCAGCCTTCCATTCCACTTGTTCCTGGCGCCTTCGGGTCACTTCCTCCCTAAGCAGCAACTGGCGGATCTGTTCTCTCGTGCCGGCGTGGATCTCCGTCGCCCCATTTGTGTTTTGTGCGGTTCTGCCGTGACCACGGGCCACGTGGCTCTCGCGGCTCATGAAAGCGGACATCCGGGTGTGTGGGTGTACGACGGCGGCTGGTCGGAGTGGTACACCCGCGCAGTTCCTGAAAATGTCATATCGGAGGGAAAAGGGAAGCACTTGTTGTTGTTTTAGGACAACGGACTTCAGAACTGGACCAACGGGATCACACAAGTCAATTTGGGGATTGTTTGTCGTTTCACGCTAAGAAGTTGTGGATTAAACTGAAAAACTTACTTTGATGAAAATTGTTTTTGGTGTTTTAACATGTTTTTGTTGCATTCTTCTGATGATAAAGGACATATATAAAAAAATGGAGCTCATATAATTGCAGTTCAGAGTATAATGATTATGAATCAGGAGCAATACTCCAAGATCTCAGGGAGAGGAAGGGGGGCGGGATTGCTCTGCGGCAGCAGTCCCGCCCACAACTCAGAGGTGAATTTCTAATGAACTACTACTGCTCTGCAGAAACTATGTCCTAGAAAACTAAATTTTTTTTTTTTTAATTTAGATAAAAAATAACATAATGAAAAGATCAACACTTTTCCAATGGATCAAAAGATTATCAGAGTGGAACTTGAAGTCACAACAATGCATAATGAAAAGGATAATATTCACTCTTTTTAGAAGCTGAAAAATAAACTTTTAATTAACTCTAAGGCTCTACTTACACTACAGGTCTTAGTTTTTCTCAACCAAACAAAACAGGTTTTGGAGAGGAAACTTAAAGTGTTATGTAGTTAAACTGTGTCAAAACCCAAAGCAAAGAGCTGATGTTTCTAAATCGATGTATTTCAAAAGTTTGGTAGCCCTATTATTTTAAAATGTCCAAGCTGTGCTGCTCATAAACCAAAACAAAAAAACAGTCAAAAAATATGACTCTTAAAATCCTATCATCTTTTGATCCATTTTAAATGCATTCCCAGTGATCTTTTTATTAGGATTATGTCTTTTTTAGCCAAAATCTAAAAACCTTTCATTTTCTAGGACATAATTTCTGCAGAGTGGCAGAATTTTATTAGCAATTAGTAGGTGTGTAGTAAAATCGCTTTAGTGATTTATCGCGATATTTTATTTGCCCACAGTTGTATAAATTTAAAACGCTGACAAGACGATATTTAATTAATCATTTGTCAGCCTCCTTCATTGTCTTACTTTTGTTTTCTACCTAAACCCTCAACCTGTATGTGACACAAATAAGCTTTTTCCTACTGATTTTTTCTTCTGCTCCTGATTCACAACAATTTTAATTAAAAAAATACTCAGAAATATATATATGTATATATATATATATATATATATATATGTCCTCTACCATGAGAAAAATGTTATAGGATCATGTTAAAAACACCAAAAACACTATTTTGATCAGAATGGGCTTTGAAAGCACTTTCACTTGATGTAAAAACTGAACTTTTGCTCAATTATTTCTTTCAAAAGAATTTTAAAATTTGTTTCCATGAATACTGAATAGTTTCCTATAATATGTGTCATGACTATCAGCTTTACAAAGATACTAAGCTGGACTTTCACGAGATTTGTTTGCTGATGTGGAGCTTGTGTTGGGACAACCCAAAGGTCAACCAAAACTATGTCATGGGATCTACAAATATCCAAAAATATTGTGTTTTATTAAAAAATACTGAGCAACAACACAGAACAAGCCATTTTTGGTGATATGTTTATAAAGCACAGGTCAGAATTCAGTTATTATAGTTTATTTGTATAAACGGAAAATTAAAGAGATGGCATCTGATGTTTAAAAAGTGATGTCAGAGAAATCAAAAGGAACTTCCTAGTTCCTCTTTTAGCGGTTTTATAGGAGGTTCGTTTTTACTCCGAGTCACTACTCAAAAATACAGTCAGCATGCTCTTCACGGGTGCTGTGTGCGTACCACAAAGTAGGGAAAACCGGTGCTGTTGGTCTGTAGCCAGGGGGAGTAGTCTTCATGGTATGACCCAAGCTGGTGAGTGTGTCAATTTGATAAAGATATTGTTTCAGTTATCTCGCTGTGCGCAGCAAAAGCATGCTTAATGCAGCTTACTTTATCAATCTTCAAACATTTGAGGACATTTTACAGCATAAATTGTGTCAGATAGTTGCTGTGTGGTCAAGAAATGCTTAGCAGAAAATATATTAAGAAACATTTTTGGTCATACTTGTCTTTCAAGTGTTAAATTCCTAAGAAATGAATAAACAGAATGAATTGTCATGAAATTAAATGTATTTTGGAGCATGTTGGTCTTATATCATCAGGAAATTCTCTGGGCTGTCCTGCTGAGGAAAGTCCAGATCAGAGTTTATAGTCTGTGTTGATGCTTATAGACAGCTTCCATTAAAAATCATAGGTTTTCTAGAAGGGAGTTATTTATATTTTTTTCAAAAAACAAGATTGAATATTAATTTATTACATTTATGTAAAAACAGTTGTGTTTGTGGTTGATTCTCAGTTGATTTCATTCTACCAGGTAGGGTCATTCTTGAAAAAAAAATTAAATGAACAAGATTTATTCTAAATTTACGGTTGGAAAACAATTAAAAAAAGGTGACATTAATTCTAATGTAAGAATTTGATAGTGTTTCTCTGTTCACAGAGGAAGACGAATGTTTCAGTCACATGATGACCTCCATTGTAGAATGTCAACAAGTTCTCATGTGTTTGGCCCATTAACTGTATAAGAGAACTGGACTGAGTGACCCCCCCCTCCAAATAGGAAGTACTTGCTGGTTCCAAAAAGCTGAAATCCTAACCCTCCCTGCTCTTTTTAACATGTTCTTTCTAATTCATGATATTTTTGCTGTAGTGCAAATCATTTAATGCTCGAAACATTTCATTGACAGATTCTCCTGAGCTCGTGCTCAGTGGAAGGGGTGTTGGGGGTGAACATATTCACTGCAGATTGGAGAGAGTGGTTGCCATAGAAATGTAGACTCAGATGAACATAGACGGATCATGGCTTATTAAGGACACCTGGTTCCAACATGGCAATGGACATACCGAGAGAAAAATGGCGACTGAATTGACCTCATTAGGGTGGAACAGGAAGGAAGTGAGAGTGATGTCTCACTCGTTTTGTCCAGTTTTCTTATACAGTCAAGGGTTTGACCATGTGGCTCATTCAAGGAAGGCAGAGAAATAAAAATGTCAAGCAGCACAGAAAGAGACTGTTATCCAGTGTCTAAAAATGACTATATCTATGCTGGATAAATGAACTAGTAAACAAATGACCGACTGACAAGAGAAGCAAACTGAAAGTGGCACACATCTGGAGAAGAAAGCACAGATTTCTGTGTTAACGTGACAGTGCTGAGCTGTACATTTATTTGATAGTATTCCATTCAAATGTTCTTACTAATGCATTATATGTGGTTCTTTTTTGGATGTTTCTTTTGGCAATTCAACATAAATTTCCCAATGTTGGAATAATTAGTAAACTTGAAACTATTCTTACAGTAGATCATGTGATTTTACACTTCTCTTTAGGAAACTAAGGCCGTGTCTGAATTACCTCTTGACTCTCTAACAATTAAAAAGTACACAGTGTGGGATTATGTAGTGCCCTGGAATTTAAAAGCAATTCAGACACCATACTCATTACTTTAATAATTTTTTTCAAATGACACATAAGATATCACTGATTAACTGAAGTAAAAACCTAATAAATATTAACTTTTTACGACCATTTACGATTTATGAATCCATTATGTTCTGGTGATGAAAACTTGGAAGTTTTTTTTTTTTAAATAAACTAAATTATTTTTTTTCTCATAAAAAAATGTTCAAACGCAATGCATTGTGGTCTATATTCACCAATTTCTTGAGCAACAGTGCACACTGGCTTTCTACAGAGACTACTGGGAAATTTCTAGGACACTGGATTTTAGAACCATATATGCACTAAATAGTTGATCTCTTAGTGTACTACCTAGTAAACAAAGTAGTGAGCAGTGAAGGACTTCAGACCCAACCTCAGGTTTAAGTTTCCACTGGAGGGCAGAATTGTTCAGGTTATTCTGCGGTATTTAAGGAGCATGTAAGTCAGAAGGCAACACTTGAACATGTGAACAGGTGTCACACTAGTGTTTTTCTTAAGACATATAAAGTTGATCACATGTTTTTTGTCAAAACTGAAGAATTCAAGAGTATTTTACTTTCATGCTCTAAAAATAATAAAGTAGCAGAGACTCTGTTCTCTTCTCTGTGCTCTCTTCTGTGGGTGGACAAAAGCTGAAGTTAAATTTTGTGGTGCAAGCTGCACGAGCCATGTGATATTTCACCTTTTTTGTCCCGACATAGAAAATAGATCATGGAAACAGATGCGCAGCAGCTAAAAGCTGCAGATGAACAAAAGCTCACTTCCTTTTCTTTAAGGTTAAGATTTTTTTTAACCTAAAGAGGCTCATGTTAGTTAAAACCTTTAGCTCATCATTGCTGATTTGCACGGATTCTTCTAGATATCACCTTTTGAGGGGAGGGGGGAGTCCCTCAAAGATATAATTTTGAGCAACATATGTGTTAAAATTCTTCAAACAGCATGTTCAGAATTTACAGAGGAAGGAAACATGTAGGTGACAAACGCAAGTTTAAACCAAATTTGGTGTTAACATAAAGTTTTGAAGATATATAAACTTATCTGCTATTGAAAGTTGGCAAAAATGCAATTTCTAATTTGGAATGGCAATTACAGTGTAGGAAAATAATACTCTAGTGCTGGACAACATCCTATATGGGTTAGACTTAGCATGATAAGCCACCACTTTCAATGAATCATCTATGTAAA
>NC_050512.1:9686336-9710289 GCF_002922805.2 Oryzias melastigma | reverse complement strand
CTTTTCTTTAAGGTTAAGATTTTTTTTAACCTAAAGAGGCTCATGTTAGTTAAAACTTTTAGCTCATCATTGCTGATTTGCACGGATTCTGCTAGATATCACCTTTTGAGGGGAGGGGGGAGTCCCTCAAAGATATAATTTTGAGCAACATATGTGTTAAAAATCTTCAAACAGCACTTTCAGAATTTACAGAGGAAGGAAACATGTAGGTGACAAACGCAAGTTTAAACCAAATTTGGTGTTAACATAACATAAAGTTTTGAAGATATATAAACTTATCTGCTATTGAAAGTTGGCAAAAATGCCATTTCTAATTTGGAATGGCAATTACAGTGTAGGAAAATAATACTCTAGTGCTGGACAACATCCTAAATGGGTTAGACTTAGCATGATAAGCCACCACTTTCAATGAATCGTCTATGTAAAAACACATATATGCATGTTTCGAGAGAGTATATATGAATGTGAATGGTTCAGAATAAATAATGTCTTGTACGGCCCCTCATACTTCAGCGTTCAAAACTCTCGTGTTTACATGCAGCTATGCAATTTTTTTACGTCCATTTTCAGACTCTACAGGCAGAACACACAGCCACTGAACGGACATTGAAAGTTATTTTGAGTCACGTCAGTTAGAAAAGTGCCATACAAATAAAGTGTTATTTGATTACACCAGGCTGAACTTTGACCAATCAGGGCTGCTGACATATTTATTGTGTCCCTTTTGATTTGCAGAAGTATCAACTGTTTGAACATTAACCATGAAGGAGGAATTAATAATTGTGGTCGGAATTCTATGACAGCAAGTCTTTCATGTGTCAGAATAGAGCTGTGAAAGATAAAACCTGGTGTAAGATTGCTGAGATTTAACATTTTGCAACAAACTTCCAACTGTTGGTGGTGGACATGCGCTAGTATCAGGTAATGAGTGTCCACTGTGAACACTGGACTAAACGCACATTCTTGAACATGAAATGCAAATCTGGTTTGAACTTGTATGGCAATCAAAAAGAATCATAAATCGCCAGGAAAAGCAGCATAAAGAATGGTGTATCAAAAACACAGCTCTTTACACACGTTCTATAAGTAGCCCACAATTTACACCCTCTGTATTGTCCCTAGAGTAAAAAGAGCATCCATAACACCATTCTAAACCACTCGTCCAAAGTGCCGTTTTGTTGGGTCCCATTGTCAGGAGCCAGAGTTCTGTTTCCCCTCTGGTCACTGGATGCTGCTCAGTTGTCTCTCATTGCCAATCAGGACTCTTAAGCACTGCACAGAGCTTCACTCAGGGCAAAGTATTCTGCCTGCATTACACAGCGTTTCTACCTGGACCTGCTTATTCTCTGTTTACCTGCTGCCTCCCCTGACCCTCACCTGGAGTCTGACTGCTCTAGTCTCTTCTTTGATGCTCCCATGCTCGTGATTGACCTCTGCCTGTCTGACCCTGATTTAGCTTTGTGGACTTTTAGCTGTGCTTAGTTGTTGTCTGAACTAATAATAAACCGGCTGCATAAGGAACCAGCTGTCTGCTTGTTTGTGACATCTATACAGGCATTGAAAAACACAGTTTTGTTTCTATAGAAAGGCTATGGCTGAGGGCAATGCATCATTGTCTGCTCTTGTTTTGCCTTTTTCACATGTGAGAATTGTTGAGTTCAACTCCAGGATATACGCAGCAGATTCTTTGTGTTGGTGACAATATTATTTTGATTGTACCCAGTGTTTGGTTTTTGTTCTTCCCATTCTTTTTCGGTTTTACATTTTTTATTACATTAAAAATTAACATTATTACATTAAAAATGATCAACTTTGTGGTTGATGGGGTTAGGCTGTGCAAAATCAATGAAAATCAAAACAGTATCTCAAACTTGGTGGCTGCACAGACTTTGTGTTTGTGTGTGTGTGTTTGTGTAAGGGGGAGGGTTGTGTTTAGAAGCCCTAAGCAGGTGTGTTTGAATAGGACACAGAATAAGAAAACAGGAAGTAATAAATATAGCACAGCCTCAAGGTGGTTTCAATTACATGTGTTTTGTTATGGCCACATTCAGCGCAATAGACTCCACAGTGAAACTATTCAACAAATCTAACTAATATCCACTGAATCATTTACACAAAAATTCAGTTGACATAAAAATACTACAACTAGCAAACAAGTTGCTTCATTACTAAGTCATTTTAGATAAAAGTGCTTCCTTAATAAAGTCTTAATCGCCGTTAAGACTTTCATTGAACTGGATCGTTCTGTGCCAGACCAGCTATGATGGGATTTTTACAAGTATTTTTTTTAAAACAATGATGTCTGAGGATATCACAGGATCATTAGTATTGTCTTTTTTAGAAAAAAAAACTACTTGCTTTAAATATTTACGGTAATAATTCAAACATAGGAAAGTTTATAATTTGGGAAGGGGAGGGGAAAAACTGTGTATGTAGGACAATACCTGAGATTAGAACATCAAAGCAGCTGTATTTTCTGAAATTTAACTCTTTAGCACCAGAGCTCCAGTGTTTCTGTTCTTTGATTTACTGTAACTTTTCAACCGTTAATACGATCAAAGTAATTCTGAATTACGATGATCGTGTTAACAGTTGAAAAGTTACAGCATGTTAAAGATTTTGGGTCTAAGTGTCTCCAACAACGCCTCAGGTGTTAAAGGGTTAAAAGGAAATATAAAAAAAAAATTGAATTTTTTACACATTTTCCTAAAAGAGTGACATTATAGTTCACAGTGTGAAGGATCTTTGCTTCAAGTTGTGTTGGCGCTGAATCTTAAATATTTTATTTTAAACATTGCACTTTGCATCCTCTTGAATTTTTATTGTTGAGGAGATAGTGATGTGAAACTTATGTAAATGCACCAATATCAGACTTTCCAAAGAACCTGAGCATTTTATATGTGCTGGTAGAGTGAATTATTTTTCATTTAACAAAAGTCGTAGAGGTCACTCAGGGTTTTATTGGCGTTTAAAGCGTAATTTTGACAAAGTCACAGTCAAATAAGTAAACCTGTCACCACCCACATCATTCTGTTATTGTTCATCACTGTCTGCTTCTTGGTTTCAGTTTAGTCAGTGATCATGTAACAGTTAACATCAAATTAAAAATGTACAAAAAAATAAAAAGATAAAACAATACTAAATGTGACCCACAAACAGTCATTTTCACTCACTCAAACTACTGTCACCTTGCAAGAACTATTATTTGTTTTCTGTGGCTTCATACAGTTATCATATGGTATACTATAGCTATTTATTTCATTTTATAGTTTGGAATTTGTGCCCCACATCAGTTCAAATTTCTTGTGCTGTAAAATTTTTCATATTCTGATTTGAAAGCAAAAAAAACAAAGGGAGTCGGAGCTTCTGGGGAATGTGTGAATTCCCGTGAAAATATATTTTGATTGACCTTCACTAAACCACAAATGAGAATCACCTCTGATCTTATATCAATGCAAACTCAATGCAAAAATTCCCCAGAATTATGATTTAAGCATTTAAAGAAGCAGTTTAAACCTGTTTCCTTTGCCTCAGCAGACCAGACAAAAAGAGACAAAACGCAAAGAAATTTAGGGAATTTGAACTGAATCAAAGACTTTTGAACTTGGGAATCAGGAGCAGACAAAAAATTCAGTTTTACAAAAAAATGTAACATTAAAATTAGGTTGGTTGGGTCACAAGTTCCCTGCTCCGCTGCTGCATTATGATGCATTCACTTGTAGACGACTGTACATATCCATCTTCATTTTCCTCGTCTGAGCTGGAAACTGCCTCGAGAGGCTGTGAGGTAGTGGGGGAAGAACAGATGGATGACGGGAAGTGTGGGTAGGCTAACTCCACAGCAGCAGTCCAGAGGAGACACCAAATCTGCAGTTCTTTAAAGGACCACTAGGACGGTGTCAGGAAGCAGCAAGTTTTCATTAAAGCATGTGCTAAAAAGTCAAAGTTTTATTAGCAGAATAAAATCCATGGACTGTGGAACCCCTGATGGTGATTTTTCTATTTATTAGATTTTTTTTCTTTTTTTTTTTTATAAAACACAAACTCTTTATCCCCTTCATGTCCGACTAAATTTCCAATTATATAAGGAAATATAACATTTTTTGTAAGGTAAAGCTAAATTTTCACAGCAGTCCTGGATTAAATTAAATTGTACGTTGTAAATTAGCGACATACGCCGTTGGGGGGTGGAGGTGGGGGGTGGGTTAAGGGAACCCAGCAGAGCTGAAAACTTCACTTCATTCTGCCAAACTGTCATTTTTGGCACTTTTTTTCTTGCGGAGAGAAAAGTTCTGTCAAAATGTGCTAAAAATGTACCAACTAAGTTTATGAAAACAGCTTTTTAAGTCAAAGCAAAAAATCAAAAGTTTAAAAACTGCTTTATTGTCACAGATTAGTGTGGATCTCATTCATGGTAAAAATGGAAACTTGGGATTGTGAGGAAAAAAAAAAACAAATTTTCAAGTTTATATACAGTTTCGACTGGAATTTCTTAAATAATGCTATAAAATCAATTAGAAAGATGCCAATTAAGGACGCCATGCGCTTGTTTGTGGTTTTCAGAGCTGCTCTTTATCCTGAATAAAGTGGAGGATCTGCTCCAGTCTCAGCTCAACATGAGCTCTTCTCTCTCTGTCAGCGCCTAATCTGTTCACCAGAGCGTGAAC
Organism: Oryzias melastigma; assembly: GCF_002922805.2. Taxonomy (NCBI): domain Eukaryota; kingdom Metazoa; phylum Chordata; class Actinopteri; order Beloniformes; family Adrianichthyidae; genus Oryzias; species Oryzias melastigma. The sequence goes on along the minus strand of NC_050512.1, from coordinate 9,705,622 downwards.
TGTGGTTTGATACCACTTTTAAGACAAGGGGTAATCTTGAGCCAATACTTTGAAACAAACAAAGAGCAAACTATAAAACTCTGAGATAAAAAAGTCCATCTGTGACACAAACGAACAAGAAAAAGGTTTTCTTTGAAACAGAAATGATTGGTCTACTACTATCAAGGAAACCACCTTAACCACGACGGGTTTTTTTTTCTTCTCTGCGTCAGTTAGTAGCGGTAAAACAGTCTTCAGTGATGCACAAGCGAAAAAGTTTTTCCACCGGAAGATTTTCAGAGTAAAGGCTTGTTTTCTTTTTCTTTTTTGAAAAAATCAAATTTAGAAGAAGAAATCACAACTCAATGAACACTACTTGGCAGGTAAGCTCTTCTGTTAAGTGACTTAAGCTTTGGGCTGTTTTTGAACATGGACAGGTTATTATGGTTGATAAGAAATGAATGAACATGTGGTGAGAAATGATGGCAGATTACTTAGGACCAGCAAAACAATGTGTTTTTTTACTGAGTGACTATTTTTCATGACAAAACAATATAAAATGGAACATGGAAACTTCATTTTTAGGCATGACATCATCTTGACCTTAATTAAATATTTTGCTCTTGCATTAATTTAACCCTTTAACAGGCAAATCCAGCCGATTGTAGACACACTTAGAAAACATATTATTAAAAATGTTGTGTAGATTACTCCACCAAACTAATAATATGTTGCTTGGGTTGTATTTTAAGAATATCCAACTGGAAAACAGGAATTATTTAGACCAAATAAAACAATAATGTCAGATGAATCATGAGGTTTTTTCGTCATTTTTTGTTGTTTTTGACTTAATACTAAGGCTTATCAAATGTTTTCATATGCAAACATAATTTGGACACAAATAGTTCCTAAAAATGAACTAAAATAGGTGCACATGTTTTTGGATAATTGGCTTTGAAGGACTGGTCTGTTTTATGGGAAATGAAAACATCAAGAAAGAAAGTCAGAGAAGTGAGAGATGAAATATAGATGACACAAATCAAGAAAGCCTACAGATGTTTGCTGAAGACTGTGGAGGTGTGATGAGACACAAGTAAACAGACTGGCTAAAGGACTCCATTGAACCTGCTGGTATACCCTGATAGATTAGTGCTGTTCAGATGAATAATCCAATTCCTTTATAATTACATTCCTAATCCCATCCAAAGGAGACATGATTCATTCAAAATCAGTTTATTGAGTTCTATTTCCCTCACACTTGGTTGTACCAGTATGATGCCAGTCAAATGATAGAATCAAACCCCTGTGTTTAAGTCAGATGTTATCTTGTCACTCTTTCTTTTTAGTGGCATTTTCAAAGAGACGTTTTGCTTCCCGTGACATTTGGATTTCCCCTCCTAGAGTTCTACGGCAACAAGAAAAACCACACACTCTTTAGTCATTTTCTCTCCCTCTTCTTTCACTCAGACGCTTAAAAAAAAGTCACCTCAAACTAGATAGGTGCAACTACACTCATCAGCCACAACCCCTTTTTGGGTGACAGAAAGCTCTTTTTGTTTCCATTGAGCCAGAGGAAAAGAGAGAGAGAAGAAAAAAGTCAAGAAATGGTCGGTGTTCAAAACAGGATGTTTGTACGTCCTCTTTCTTCACATTTTCCCCACCCATGTGGTTGTTTGCTCTTTTTTCTGGGTTTGCAGCTTTCTGATCTGTCTTAGTACACCTCTCTTTGTTCTGTTGCTTGTCCGCGGACTTGTTTCAACACACCTGAAGTTTATGAGTTTAGTCTTCAGCTTGTCGTCTTTGATTTCACATGGTGTTTCGCTAAAGGGCTGCACGGTGGTGAGGTGGTTAACACTTTCGCCCCACTATGAGAAGGCTCAGGTTCAAAACCTGGCTAGGACCTGGGAGCCTGCACCTTCCCCCAGAAGATGCCTGGGTTTTCTCCTGCTTCCTCCCAGTGTCCAAAAACGTGCTTCCTAGGTTTATTGAGCAACCTATCCAGGGTGTCCCTTACCTTTGAGCCACTGGGATAGCTGGGATAGGCTCCAGCAAACCCAAACATTTGGGATTCTTTGGGTTCAGAAAAAGCTATTCAGCTAATATTCAATGCATTTCTTAGGCTATAAGTTCTATCTGTTTATTTTATTGGGGAAATAAATCCTCTTCTGTGTCTAAATCCTCCAAAACAAATGCCTCGGGCCAAAGAGATGCCCCCACATGGCTTTATGATCTGTGTTTGGAGGTTGTTGGAACATTTGGATAAAAGAACATGCTGGCTCTTAAACCTCATTTATATTTACACCAATCACGACCTCCAACCAAGCAAGCAGCTTTGTGTCCTCATTTCTGTTTAGAGACTGACCACAAAGTTAAACCTGACCTTCAAAATTGCAGAGAAACCAGGTTTCTCTGCACTCCGAGATCAACACTTGCCAAGTAGACAACAAACATGATAAAAGATGCTAAGAGATTACTACAGACCTTGTTTCGACTCTATAGTAATGTAGTTTTATGGATGTTTTATGAATGCAACCTGAGATTATCTCCTTTGTTTGTGGGGATACTTAAGAAATACAGATGTAATAAAACTTTTTTAATTCTTCCTTGAGCCTCATTACACAATTGTTGCAATCTGTAGAAATTAAGAAATAAGAAATAAAGACGAAGACGTGAGCTTTTTTTCTCTTCATTTTCACTCCAGTTTAAGCCTGTCTTTGAATGCATTTGACATCATCTTCATACTGGTTTTCTAAATGCTAACACGAGTTTGCTGCAGCATCTCTTAACTCTAACTGTCTGTAAAACGACCTAATTTTTGTACAAATATGAGAATCTGATCATTTTTTCTCCAAATTAGATCATTGTAATGTTTTTTGATAAATCCTCATTTTTTTATTTTCATGAAATTCTTTCCAGTTGAACAAAACATTATCAAAAATTTTATGTTTTCTTATTTAAATATACAGTATTTATTATTTTTGGTCCTGAGTTGCGAGAATTTTTTTAAGTTATTTCCAGGTAAAAGAAATATTCTCACTGTTGCAACTTCTTCAAAAATAACCCATCAGACATATATCTTTTTAGCCTATCTGATAGCGCGTAAAGTACCCATCACAGCACTATCGTCATCACACTTCCTTGACCTTTTGGAAGACTTAAGTAAATTTTATCACTATATACTCAAGTTAAAATAACCAATAATCTTTTGAAGGTCAACTTACTGGAAATAAAGTTTTTCTTTTCTACTTTACTGAGGTTTGATGTAAGTATTCACAATCCTCCCCTAAAAAGAATAGAAAAATTGGTCTGAGTGTTTCAGAAACTGCTGATCTACTGGGATTTTCACACACAACTATCTCTAGAGTTTACAGAGAATGGTCAGAAAAAGAGAAAATGTCCAGTGAACAGCAGTTCAGTGGGTGGAAAAGCTGCCGGCAACTGCATGTTTGGAGTCACTATCTCGCTGCAGGATGAAACTCCTGACCAAAGTTGCATACAGAGAATAACTTGAGCTTAATGGGTGGATGAGATCAGCCTCTCAACCCTGTCAGACTTAGTTCAACATTTTTTTATGAATTAAAAACAGTTTTGTGAGCAACAATACAAATGCAAAGCAAATACAGTACTCTATCAACTTCCTGGTTACTATTATATTTGAGCTGTTTCCTAGAACACTCTTATTGAGAAATGCCTACTTCACTTTTTTTGTTTAAACTATGAATTGATGTTAATCAGTCTGCATGTTGAGAAGCATGGTGACTAATTCACCCACCTTGACATGAACACCCATATTAAAATCTTGCCTTAAAACACATCATGGATTAATATAAAATAATTTCTTGATGCTTTTTCTCGGTGTTCTAATGAATCATTGTGCAAGGATTCAAAACAGGTTGTTTTTTTGGACGGTGCAACTGTTGTGATCCTTCTGTGGTGGGCTGCAATAACCACACACCAGAAATCCTTCATAAAAACCCACACACATTTTTTTTTTTTTTTTTTTTTGCATCCTGTTTTTACAAGACTAAATGTCAAACTCGTTCATGTATAGGAACTACCATCCTCTATTTGTCTTAAAAAGACACCCAATAGGGGTTGAGGCACTTGTTTAAAAATAATTTACATATAATTAACAGTTAAAGGAAAATAGACAAACCTTGTGCATCAGTGAGTATTGATACTTCCACACTGTAATAATTGAATATTTAAACTGGTAAAAACCCACAAAGAGGCAGGTATATTTCGGTTTTCTACCTACTGCCTTATAGTTTTTCAAATATGTTCACAATAGATATATTATTATAAACCGCAGGTCAGCATGTGACGTGGAACAAGTTCTTTTTTTTTTTTTACCAGTAAACACTAATGTTTTCTAGAAAAGGAGGTTGGGTCACACAGGAAGGCGTAGTGAGTCATTTTGCTGAATGTAACCTGTAGACACTTCAACCATTTCATCCTTATCTACTTTAGAGGCTGGTAGCTGATGCAACCGCTGATATTTTCACCACTAAACGACTGCTCTGACGCTCTTTTTACAGTAGAAATGACATCCACAGCTTGAGGGCAGATCCTGTGTGGCTGTACAGACAGGTAAGGCATTTAAAGATGCATTCTTCCCTGTTTTGTCTTTTTAATAAACTTAACAGGAGTGACATCTTTTGTTGCAAGGAAACAGAATGAATCCATTGTAGTGCTTGAGCTCTGGTGTCAGATAAACAAGGGTGTCAAAGGATGTCAAACTGGGGGCAAAATTGAAGGTTTTATTGCAGTCAGCGCTGAAAAGGCAAGCAGGAGACGTTATACCAGGCAGGCAGAGTCAAAGAGGGTCACAAAGATAAGATGCAGGATGGCAATGAAGGAGCATTATAGGTATTATAAATGAGCAGCACCATGAAAAATACAGATCAGGCAAAAAAGTTTAAATATTTGGATCATTTCAAGGACATTTCAAGGATCAGTATTTATCGATTTTATTGATTCAGTTACCATATTTCAAGCTGAGACAGAAAGTCATTTATGCAAATGGGAAGTCTAAGTTCCCTTTCTATTATGGTGACACACTCATTTCTGTCAGTCATTATGACTGTAGCAAAAATGCTGTTTTGATATCTTTATTTGGTCGTTTTTTTGTTATGAAACTGAGGTATTTCTTTTTCTGTTTCTGTCTGAAATAAATTTAAATCTTAAATCTAAACATTTCTTAAATTCAATAATCACAACTGCCCTACAGGTACAATACAAAAACCTGTAGCACCTGGTGCTTGAGTTAGTCTGATTGTTGTCCATTTTTTAATCAGCGCCAAGGTCTTTTAAGAAGAAAATTACAATATCAACAGACAATGTAAAAATGTAAAATGCTGCTGAGTAACCAGCATGATATATCTAACAGATTTAAAAGAATAAATTAAAATGGACAAACTGCTCAGCTTTTCAATAAGCATCTAAAAAAAAAAAAAAACACTTAGTTTTAGTCAGGCCTGCATTAATACGCCCACATTTAGTGCCTCTCACTGAAAATAGGAACCTGAACTCCCACTGGATGAAAAATAACCCTAAAGCAGCAGCAGAAAGTCTGAATTTGTCTATAAAATAGACAATTTCACAATTATGTGGAGTGTTTTGGTTTTCAAATGTAAATTCAGACATGCCGAAGAGTCAAAAACATTCAGCACTGTACTGTTCTAAGATGACCTTGACTTCTCTTTGTACCAAGAATTCTTGAAATTTGATGAATTTAGTCACAAGACATAATTTTGTTTTATTCATTTTGGTTTCTGATTAGGGTCAGAAGAACTGGGCAGTGAGTGATGCTCTTCAGTGGGTGCAACTGGAAACCAAAATCCCCGCTGGGTTCATAATCACCCAAGAAGATCACAAACGACAGAAATGGAGAAAACCCAAGACATCCTGTCCTTGTTGCTTCTTCTCTCTGTGTTTCAAATCGGGAGTACTTCAAATTGTTCCCCTCATCCAGATAATAGTAAGTGAAATTTAAAGCCTGTTCCATCCCACCTTCATCAATAAGAGTAATTATATTCATTCAATCTCCTTTCCTCATTTTTCCAGCGGACTTAAACTGCTACAGTGACTATGACAGTATCATCACATGTATGTGGAACAGCACATCTGCATCCAAACACAAGGACTCTGTTTGTAGAATTGACACCAAGTCACCCACGTAAGAATCGTGACAAGAAGATGTATTAATGAACCCTAAATGACACTGAGAACAGAAAATTATATCACCATCAATTTTTCTTTTTCGTTCCAGCTCATCAGAATTTAAGGCATCCTGTGTCTTGGAGCCTGTAGATTTGACCAAACCGGATATAAAGAAGTGCTCCATGGTTTTCACGAGAAGCTACTCTGTGAGTATGCAGACCGCCGTTGATGTCACTGTGAGACATTTCCATTTGGAAATCAAGGAATACTTTAGGGAAAGTTTCAAGACTGTGTTGACAAATTTCTAAGTGAACTTTTTTTAGTGAAGGAGAGACAACAGACTTTCTGAGTCAGTTTCTGTCATTTTCTTGGATAAAGTTTCTGCAGGAATTCATTAGAAATTCACTTCTGAGCTGAAGGCAGGACTGTTGTTTTAGTGTGATCACAAACCCTCTTCCCGTCCCCGTTGATGAGAGCTCGGAGCGGGGAACTTGTGATCTGCCTAAAGTATTCTCTTTGACACAAAGAAACTCCTTTTCAAATGTCATTTTTTTATCTGCTCCTGATTCACAACGATTTCAGTAAAGAAATACTCAGAAATGCAAATTTGAGCTTATTTTTATTATTTGTGTCCTACATCATCAGAAAAATGCCACAAGAACGTCTCAAAAACCTACAAAAAACATAATTTTATATAAGAGTCTTTCTATCTTCACATCATTTCCTTCCTCTTATTTCTATTTTCTTTTTGATTATAAATTATGAGCCAGATAATGATAATTCATGTATAGAAATAGCAACCCAGGGTGGGATTATATTTTCTTCCTACTCCCTTTCAAGAAATCTGTATTTCGATGCCTAGTTACCTTATGCCTGGCAAATCTTTGAATGGTTGTAAACCTCTGTTGATTGTATTACACATGCATTATTCTTTCATTGATTGCTTAAAATAAACCCTTTCAAGTCAGAATCAAAATTTCTACCACAATTTTTGCACTGCATTTGCTACCATATGCCTGATCATAACGTTCTCTGTTCAAATCTGCACATTTTTTTAAAAAAATACACCAAGTCTCATAAAGGAAAACACACACAAATCCCAAACTCTTATTGTTTCTTATACAGATTTATTAATGATGATTATTTTTTACTCTTTAATATCAATTAATTAGATTTACGATTTCATTTTTCTGTTTTCATTAAGTAAGTTCACACAATTACTTAAATTAGTATATGTTGGCCTTTAATCAAATTACTTTTTTTCTCTCTACCTTATCTTCTTAAACAGATTAGGCTTTGAATTAGCAGGTTTTTTTTATTTGTGTACAATAATACAATGGTACATAATGATGTTAAATAGATAACTATCAGACATCTACTTTCTGTTGGAATAAAGTAAGCAAACTTTATATGAATATAACCATTTTTTTCAAGTTTAATTCTAAGTAATTTGCTGAATTATAATTTTCTTTTTTGTTTTACAGTTTACCCCATTGGAGGTATACTATATCAAACTAAACTGCAGTTCCCTGAGTAAAATTCAGACAAAAATACACAAGCCATCCTGCCACGGTGAGTATTGACCTAATGCAGCATTTCCCAACCCTAAATCTCAGAGAACACTGTCTTGCAATATTTTCCATGTCCCCTTGCTACAGCACACCTGATTCAGCTCATCATCAAGCTCTGCAGAAGCCTGATAATGGCAGTCATTAGGAACAAGTGTGTTTTGGCTGGGTGGTATGAAAAAAAAATGTAGGACAGTTCCCCGTGGACCTGCTCAGAATGCACAGAGCTAACGTTTACAGTGTCACTACTCATTACTTAGTGCACTATTTAGGGTGTTCGCTACTTTGTAGAGGCATCTGAATTTACAGTTCCCATGAGGGCTCGGTTGATTAATTTAATTTGAATCAATCTAAGCTTAAAAGAGCAATAATCAGTCCAAAAAAATAGAAATTAATCAAAAACATAAAGCTTTAATGGAATTTCCCATAGGAGGGCTAATGCTAATGCTCAGTCATCATAAACATAGATTGCTAACTAAATGAAAATCTTTATATTCTCGCAGGCATGAACTTTCCAAACTCTTTTAAGGAGAAAAAAAAATTAAAGTTAAAATTTGTGGTCTAAAGCAGTGTTTTTTTTTGTTTGTTCTTTGCTTCTTCTTCTTCTTCTAGAAAAAGGTGTACTACTATAGCATGAGCTCCACCTAGTGGCCAAACTGAAACGCCCTCCAGGAGAAGCAGAACAATGTTTACAATGTTAATGATCTGAACATTTTTGTTAGATTTTTTCCTCTTGAGAATCCGTGTAACACCCTATGAAATTAACTATCTCATTATTTCACTAATACATTTTACAGTGTGTGAAACAGACTAATATAAATACATTCTAAATATATAATTGATTGTTCATGTATTTCTAAACAAATGTGTCTAAATGTGTAAACCGTATAGACTAAAAATTGAATTGAGTGGATCGAAAAAAAAATGGGAATTGAATCAATCTAGGCTCTGGAGAACCAAATCAAATCAATTCTGGAAATTTTTATTCATTATATAGCACCCGGGAAAGCCTCTGTGAGAAGTTAGTGTGCATTGAAGCTCACTGGTTTGGTGAATATAGACCACAATGCATTGCGTTTGAACAACTTGAAAGAAATGCATTTAAATATATTCATCATAAATCAGCACACAGTGGATTTGTAAAATAGCTTTCGCAAAATCTTCATATTTATGGGGTTTTTACTTCACTAAATGGTTAAGTGAGTGAGGTTGTGTCCAAATTACGTCAAAATGCAGGGCACTGGACAGCTTTGCACTACAATCTTTTAGGAAGTAGTGAAGGAATTCTGTTGTAGCCTCAATCTGACCTGAAGAGCAGCTACAAGTGACTTTAATCTCTTTTGTTTTCAGTAAAAGTGAAGGCTCCAGGGAAACCATCCATCAATTCGACGACAGTGTCCTGGTTAGCTCACGTTCCAGAGCATGCCCTGCTTAACAAATTTACCACACAGCTGGAGTGGAAACAGCAGGATCAGTCCTGGAGTGTACGTGAATTTCTTTGATCACGTGGTGATTGCATTTTGGTGGGAGGATGCTCGCAGTTTGATTGTAAAAAGTTGAAACTATGAAACACTCAATTCCTGGTTCTTGCTAGGACCCCCTTGTGAAGAAGACAGAACTGAATTGTGAGCAGAGCTGTGAAGGCCAGCTGGACCCTGAGATGTTGACACAGGGGGAAACTTATGAAGCACGGGTTCGTGTGCGAGCCGCCGAAGAAAGTATAGAAGGAATTTGGAGTGACTGGAGCCCAACTCTAACCTGGGTGTCGAGTGAGGGAAGACCTAAACCTCCACCAGGTAAACATCTGAGATTGAGCAAAGATGGTTTATTGAACAGAAATTAGGTAGCATCATATTTCATTTTCAATCGTAGTATTTGTAGCATTAAAGTCTGTTATCTATCAATGAACCCTGCTTATAGTCATTAAGAAAAACCCAGCGGTCTGTGAATTGCCACATGCTGCTTTTTTTACCCCTCTATTGTGGCTCTCTGCTTAAAGAAAAACAAAAGGTTATTTTTTTAAAGTAACTGTAAAATAAAACTTAAGTAAGTAGTACAGTAAAAAAAAAGTTAACTTTATTCAACTCATTCACAAACAGTTGAAGCGCTGTGCAAATCACAAGCTGCCTAACTAAAACATATTGACAGATTTGTGCACCATGCACTTAAAAAATCCACAGGAGGTCAACCAGAATGAAGGAGGCAGATTTTCTGTTTTTGAACAAATTTAAGGATTTTAAGTGAACTTTATGGTTTGAAAAATATGATAAGGGACACTTAATTAGCTCTGATTTGATTTTTGTTTGTTAGATTTATAAATTTCTGGCTGCAGATACGCCACAAACATGAAGAAAAACAGTTTTTTTTTTTGTTTTGTTTTGTTTTTATAAAGCACTACTGAGATGACACTACCTACTACTACAGTACATTGGCTGCATTGAGATCATCTTAAGTGACACAGGGTGCTTTTATTTTGAAATGATGACACGCAAACCTTGGTCAGCATTATACACTACTACATATTGTGAAATAAAGTTATTTTCTCCTTATTTTTTGGGTTTTATTTATGAAAAATAGCAACAATTATTTTATATTTATTATGATAATAACAATAAGATCAATATAAATCAGTGTCTTATTTTGACTCAAGACCTTGTGGCTCCTGCTGGCTACTGGGTCTTTACATGTTGAAGGATGCAGACTCCTGGTGTGACCCTTCAACATAATATACTGTTTCCTCTGCTGTGAGTAATTTGATGTTCCTCTACTTTATGTCTGTCAGGAGTATCTATGGCTGTTTGGAACATAACCATAGCAGGAGCTGTGGCGTTTGTCTTGATCTCTATTGGCGTTTTTCTGAGTAAAGAAAAAACCGTCTGGTAAGAGGACAAGTTTTCCAAATGGATTCATTATTAGGCAGAATCATGTAAATTTATATATTTCATGAGATAAATATTTTTCTATTTCTAGGATCTACGTTGTGAAGAAGATAACAGGTCCACCAGTGCCAAATCCCTCAAAATCTACTTCTATCCATGTAGGCATTTTATTGATTTTTTTTTTTTTTTTTTATAAACTTGGCATAACCATAAATAAAAGTTGAATAAAAGTTAAATTAAGTAAAAAAAAATATGTCTTTGGCTAAATCTATGAGTGTATTCATACTTGAAGAGTCAGCCTTGTAGACAGAACATCAGAATCACCTTCTGATATTTAACAAAATGTCACCCAGATCACATATTAACATTGTACAAATCTTTTTGTTCCTCAGAAATGGTCAAATCTGCTCTTCACTAGTGAATCCTTTGACTCTTGTTTAAAGGAGGAAATTGCCTCCTTGCAGTTAATCCCCACTATTGATGCTGTCCAGGTCATCAGACCAGAAGAGAAACTCCTTAAAGAGAATATCAAGTATGAGTCCGGCAGCTCTGGCTTCTCCAATCCAAGTTATTCTGCACTCTGCCCGGCTCCTCTTCCTTTGCTCTCTCAGACGTCCAATGATCGGCTACTCTGCCCACCTTCTGGACCCGCACAGGATCAACAAGAAACAAGAAAAACAGAGACGGATAACAAAAGAATAGAAGTAGCGAGAGAGGAAATCTTGGAGTTGCTTTTGAAGGACAGCAACATCGTCACGGCAATGCCGGTTTCCGACTATGAGAAAGTTGAGCATCTCAGGCAGCAGAGTGTGGATTCCGGCACGTGCTGCTGTGAAGTGGTCAGTCCAAAAGATGCAGAGGCTGACAGCTTCACTTTGATGGATGGCCTCAAAGAGGGAACTCTACTCAAGAAGGAATGGGACAAAGGGAAGGACGGAACCATCGACTTTCACGAGCTGTTCGGAAGCAGCAAAAGTGATTCTGGCAAGCCCTCCATTCAAGTTTGTTTTGAATACGAGCGAGTCTCGACGCCCCACGCAGACTCGCCTGAACTCCCCAGCCTGGATTCAGGCCTCAACAGCACAGTAGAGAGTCAAGAGGAGAGCATGGAGGTTAACGACACGTCAACCCGCTTCCCATTTCCATGTTCCTCTCTCTCATTACCACAGTATGATCTGAACTTTTGTGGATCGGGTTTGAATCCAGTCTTAGAATCCCTTTTAAGTCCTGGAAAACTAGACAGTTTCTCTTTGGTCCCATCCAACATGACTATTGAACCATCTGGTAATGACTACATGCCGGTGAGGCAAGAACAGAGCTGAGGAGACAAGAAGACTGAAGTTCTTCAAATGGCCACTAGAGAGAGGTTTCAGAGGAGAATAGTTTTTCATGGACTTCCATGTTTAAAGACTGACTTTACACCCAAACTAAATGAATGTACAGCCTGGTTTCAATATTATAGTCAATGTTTTTGCTTCAATTCATGATATCTATAAGCAGAATGGATTTTATTTTGCTTAATTTCTGAGGTGTTGAAAGCTTGTTTTTAATGTATGTTTAGAGTCATGTGTGGGCTCAAACATAACATTCATGTTTCAGCTTCAGCTTTTGTTTTACGTTTTAAGAAACAAATTAGAGATTAGTGTATAAACTTTACAGTTTATAGTGTATCTCTTTAGTAAAATCAAATCAGGTTGAATTATTAGTTTGAGTCGAATTAAAAAAAAAATTTAAAAAAAAAAGAAAAAGCTGAGCAAAACCAAAATTATTTTAGAAACTACAGTTTGTCAGAGAGCGTCGACACATGCAGACTCATCCCTTCTTTTCCACCTATAGAAACAGGCTACTTTTAATTTTATCCTCAACTTCTCAATATTTACTTCTTAGCTTTGCTTTTATGAGCAGTGCAGTGAGATGGAGGTCTTTGATGCAAAATGATGCAATTTCAATGAATGTTTTTGCATAGATTTTAAAAAATATTTATCCAACTTCTAAGTGTTATTAGAGACATATTATCATATTATTATGGTTTCTGAATGAATATTCTTGTATGTTGCTTCTGGAGGTTGAAATATCTTTCTGTGTGTTGTTGTTTGATGAAAGCAGTGAATGTAACACTTGAATCGATGTGTCATGCTGTGAGCGAAAATAGATACTAGTTCTCAATAAAAAACAATCAAAAAGAAAGTTTTATTTTTTGTAGTTTTTTTTGCATTTAGATGTCAATTTTTTTATATATAAAGAAAGTTACATTTCTCTTGGATCGATGATCTGTCTAGGGTGTGGCCTGTCTTTTGCCCTGTGATAGCTGGGTAGCTATAGACTGAGTGTGACATCACCATAGTGGCAGGCTTAGCAGTTTGGGGGTGCAGGACGATTAAGATCGATTAAGGCCTTCTGCAGGGGTTATACTAATTATTATTATTTTTTTTTTATTAACACATAATGTATGCAATTTTTTTAATTTGTCAAGTTTTTAAATGATGGAACGAAGCAATACTGTATGGAGTGGAATAAACAAAATATTTTCTTTTTCAAAATTACCCTTATTTATTCTTTCTTTTTTTTCTGTCTCTTCTCATTCATGACTTTGATTCTGTTCTTTTTCTTGTTCCGTCTTTCTGACTGCACTTTTGGAGGTGTAGCAACACGTTTTTTGTTTTCTTTTTGCTTTTTCCTTTTTTCGCAGCTGTTTTTTTACCACTTTTTTCTTTTCAACCTCTTGTAAGAAAGAGTCTTTCTTTCATTGCTAACTTGCTGTTGGTGGAATATTCCATTGCGGCAGATTTATGGGGGAGGATGAAACACTTACATGATTAGTCTTATGCCATCTCAGAGATTTATTTTTTTATTATCATTATGTGAAAGTCAAAAATTGATAGTGCATGAAAATTATTTTGGAAATATTTTAAATATTCAGCTCGGGGCCCCAAAGTGTTGTGGGGCCCCAGGCATTTGCCTATCTTTGCCTAATGGTAAGTCCACCCCTGCAACACCCATAGAAAATGTTTTACTTCTGGCTCCTTTGAAATGAGGTAAATTCAATTGCCCCTTTCTCCACGATAAGGATGGCCTCATGTTGGAACCAGATGATGTCAGCAAGCAGTGATGGGTCCGAGTCCGTCTCAGTTAACGTCCTTATGACAGCCACTCTTGCTAATCGGTAGTGAGCTTGTTGTGCGCACTGACTGACAAACTGGGTCCAGTGAATCTTTCAATCAAGCTTTTTATTATTTAGAATTGTATTAAGACATCCGATTGGTCAGTTTATATCTTGAATACCCTGCACTACAGAAAAAAATGAAAAAATATAATGATCAGTTAAAACATGTTAAAAAATGTAGCAGAGCAGGAATAATTATTTATTCAATCCTTAAATATGATGACTGAGTAAAAGCTATTTATTTCTCAATACATGTTTATGGGATTTTGGCTTCTTGGCACTTCCTAACTATACAGTTAATGGGTGAAGCAGATGTTGATGATGGCTGGATGTAAACAATAAAAATACAACAAAAATATATAGAAGCCAATATAAAGACTTTTAATAGATCACAACATAGATAGTTGAATTTCAGTCCATACCTCCAAAAGCAGAGGACTCACACTCAGTCTCATGGGGATTTCCTGTTTGTGTGGAAAATGAGCGCCCTCACCAAAACGCTGCACGCTCCCAGTAGACTTAACTCCCTGTTGGGAACTTACTAAGTCTGGGATTTAACTGGTTGCATCACTGTTGCCAGGTGGTAACAGAGCAACTCCCTGTTGTTTTCTGAAAGGAGTCTAACATACAGGTGCGTGATGCCTTTTATTAGGCGTTCCAGTCCTTTGTGAACCCATAATGGTAGCGTAAGTTAGTGAGCAAATACCAGTGAGATCTGGGAACCTTTGGACCTACAAACAGAACTGGAGCTGCCCTCTGTCTGTTGGACAATCGTCTTTGGCCAGTAATGCACATTGAAAGTTAGAACAATAGCAAACTTTTACATCAGTAAGAGCTGATGGACATTACAATGGTTTTGGAAGGAACCCGTCATCTGGAGTGACTCTATGGCGCTGGGGCACGGCTCAAAGAAGTCAGTTTCATGCGACCAGGGGACTCCACCTGCTTCTCTGAACGATGGGGTCAGTAGTTTGTTTTGTATACATGAATTGTCTATCCTGGAATATGACAAAATATGTTGAGATTTGTGCTAAAGGAGTAGGCATTTGAATCGAAACACATAAAGGCTTTTTTTCTCTCGGTAGAGACTGGAAGAGGTTTTTGTTGTGGTCTTATATGAGGTGTAAGTGAGTGACTGTGAATGTTTCCTCTGCACTAAGACGTTTCTGTATGAAGCTTGAGTTTCAATTCATCTTTCAAGTTTCTTTGGCATGTTTTTTCCTCAGAAGTGACTTTAGTTTCATGCATGACCTTAGTGTCAAATTTAGGGGGAAACCCAGTGAGAACATTTACAGCCAAACATATCCAACATGATGAGCTTTCCTATATCGAGTCAAGCTGACTTCAATGTTGCAACACTGACTTTTTTGTATTTATATAAAAAATGTGTAAATATTTTAAAAAAAATCCTTCTAGTTTTCAGGATCACAAGGCAGCTGTGTCAAATCATGACACATCCGCTTATTCATTTTACTTCAAAACTAATTAGAGAAAACACAAAAATGTATGGACAAACTAACACACTGTTGTAATGAATGTTCTGAAGTAGGTAGGACCAACGGCTGTGTCAACAAATAAGTCCAGATCCCACAAATGTCTTCTGGCGGTCCTCATCCTCCTGATGGTGCTGATTGTAGCTGCAGGAGCCACACTAGCCTGGTACTTCCTGGGTGAGTATTCCTTCCAATTGTAGACATGTCCATGTTTTAACACTAGAATTCCTGAGCCTGCGCAAATTTACGCAGGGAAGAGTTCCCCCCCTCTAGTCCGAGAGCCCATTGTTGTGTCATGGTGGGTCACTGATGAGCCATTAACTTGCCCATGTATATGTTAATGCAGCATGTAGTACCTAATGTGCATTTGAACTAACAGGTTGTGTGGGGGTTGGAGTTACCTGATGCATGTAGACAAGTATTGGCTTTCCTGCTTTTACTCACATTTGAACTAAAGTTCCATCTCATTCCTAACCCAGAGTTCAATATGATGTTGCTCCACCTTTTGCTGCTATTGCAGCTTCAACTCTTCTGGGAAGGCTGTCCACAAGGTTGAGGAGAGTATTTATAAGAACTCTGGATCATTCTTCCAAAAGCTTATTGGTCAGGTCACACTGATGTTTGTGGAGAAGGTCTGGCTCTGTCTCTGCTCTCATTCATCTCAAAGGTGTTCTATGGCGTTCAGTTCAGGACTCTGTCCTCCATGTCTTTATGGACCTTGCTTTGTGCTCTGGTGCACAAAAATGTTGGAAGATGAAGAGCCCGCTCCAAACTGTTCCCACTAAGGTTTAGAGCATTGTCCAAAATGTTTTAGCCTCCTGAAGCATTGAAAGTTCCTTTCACTGGAACTAAGGGGTCTGAAAAACAAGCCCACACCATCATTCCTCCTCCACCAATGCAGTCTGAAACGTCCCGTTCTCCTTCAACCTCCAAACCCAGACGGGTCCATCAGATTTACCGATTGAAAAGTATGATTCCTCCCTCCAGAGAAGACATCTCCACTGCTCCAGAGTCCAGTGACGGCTTTACACCACTGCATCCACGCTTTACATTGTACTTGTTGATGTGTGGCTGCAGCTGCTGCCATGGAAACCCATTCCATGAAGCTCTCTGTGTACTGTACTCATGCTGATCTGAAGGTCATATGAAGGTTGCAGTTCTGCAGCAACTGACTGCAGAAAGTCTATAACCTCTTTAGACTTTCAGTATCCTGGCTGAGTTGTTCCAAATTCTTCCATTTTGTTCTGATAGAACTGACAGTTGACTGTGGAATATTTAGGACATTTCAAGACTGGATTTGTTGCTCAGGTGACATCCTATGACAGTTCAACACTGGAATTCACTGAGATCCTGAGAGCAAAACATGCTTTCACTAATGTCTCCAAAAACAGTCTGCATGTCTGAGGGCAGATTTTATATACCTGAGGTCAAACCAAGTGATTAGGGCTCCTGATTCTGATCATTTGGATGGGTGAGCTGATACTTTTGTCATATAGTGCATGTTTATGACTTATAAACATAGACACATCTTCAAGTCAAAAAGACAAACATCCCAATAGCAGCAAGACTCACACTCCTCTGAAACCCTTATCTCTATTTCAAATAATCCTCGATGTGGACTCTGGGAGCAGTGAAGACGATTCTTTTGTTGTGGAATCAGAGTTCATCTTCTCAGATTCCTCCTATGATGAAGATATGCCAGTACATGGATTTGCAGCCAGAATATCCTCTCCACATGATACTTATACATAAGAAGACTAATAAACTATTAATTGTTGAAGAAGAGAATGATGAGAAGCCTTCATCTTTAAAAAGACAATTTTCCCAATTCAAAAAAGGCAATCAGAATGTTGAAGACAGCCAGTGGTGCCACAAAACACAGACACACTGGAGAACAGTCTTTCTTGTAGGCCAGGACTGCCTGGTCCTAAAAAACCTGTTTCTCTTAGGTATGTGGATGGGGGGAGGGAGCAGAACTGTGTGCTGTCGTACAACCTAGATCTAATTTGCAATTTGAAGGTCATTAAATGCATCAAAAAGGAATCAAATGCTCCCCCCCCCGCCCCCCATGTCACCAGTTTGTCATTTATTGTACTTGTCTGTGTTAAAACTATTTCTTTCCCCTGCATTGAACAGCTTTGAGGTAAAAATAAAATGTAAAAGTAAACACAATGTTCATGGTTTAAAAGCATAGAAAAAGAAACCCCCACCCCCCCTTGTCACCAGTTTGTCAATTATTGTATTTGTCTGTGTTAAAAAAATTTTTAACTGCATTGAACAGTTTCAAGGTAAAAATATAAAAGTAAAAACAAATTTTTAATGTGGACTATTCCTGAGCGGGATTCGAACTCATGACCTTCTGAATGTGAGTCCGCAGCCATAACCACTTGACCGTCTAGTGGCGGAATCTGGAATGCATGTCAAACTTAAATTTAAACCGGACATTCTGCATTGTGAAAACAGGAAGTCATTGTTGATGGTTTAAAAGCATCAAAAATGGATCAAACACCCCCTCTGCACTGCACAGTGTAGTGGTGGAATCTGGAACGCATGTCAAACTTTCAACTGTCAAACATGTCAAAACTTCCTTGTGTTTTTTGGTTTTGTTAGTGAATTTTGGCATTTTTTTATAAGCCCCAAAGGAGATTTTGGCCCCTTCATTTTATTGTTGGTTTCACCTGCTGTGATGTCTTTTTCTTGTTTTGTCGTTCACTTCGTCAAAAATTCATTTTCACTGGGTGAATTTGGTGAGTTTTGGAGCATGTGGGCGACATTTTTGCTAAAAGTGCAGTATAAAATTAATTTAATCCTACATAGGATTTGGTCATATAAATGTAAGAGCAAAAATTTGGTGCTTAAATCTTTTTTCTTGTACAAAAAAAATCCTCCAAGCCCTCATCCAACATGGATGTTCACAAAAATGTACTGACAGGGTCTATAACCGCAGGAGTGTTACCTCTTTAATTCTTTGCTCTTGTCCATCTGCAACAACAGCTTTTTACTCCAAATAAAGACAGAGTATTGATCAAATCTTATTGGCTTGCAGTCTTGTTCCTTTCTCCAAACAAAATTAAGCAAATGTATATTTGCATTATAAGTAGCCTGTTGGTGCAATTAAAATTAAATTTTGGAGTGTTTGAAAACGTATTCAGTGGTTTTCAGTGGTTTTTAAGAACATTTGTAGACCAAAAAAAGACATTTTGTTGCATTTGGTTTAGATTTTGAGCCTCTGCTGAGTCTTTGCAACGCAAACCAACCTTGTGCACAGAGCTGAAAATGACATGTTACACAGTGTGCTTGTATTAGTAGGTTCTGCTTCAGTTTTATTACTATGGGCTCAAAAAAGGTCTTAAAGATTTGCAACCGTAACTGAATGGATTCACAACCACCACCTGACCGAGAGGAATGAAGACAGTACATAGGGAAATCCTTAAAAAAAACAAATTGAGATTTTCTTATTTAATTTCTTTAAAAAAAATGTAAATCCTTAAAAAAAAACAAATGGAAAATTATGCAACCAATACTGCCCTCTCAGTCTTGTTAACACTGATACTCGCCTTATAGTCTGCGGCAATGTGCTAACGACAAGAAGCCACCTCCTCTTTGATTGGACAGTTTGATTTGTGGCCATCCAATCATAAAGACGTATTAAAACAAGGGCAGAATTCCAACTACAACTTCAGGAGCTCGCACAGTTTTTTACTTAGCATTTGCAAAAAATAATGCTAAAAAATGTAGAAATTATTTCACAAATGCAAATCTTTTTTATAGGCATGCATACCCTTTTTACAAATTTGCAAACCTTGTTTTTTGGGTTTTTTTTATTTGTGGTATGATGAAACTTGATTTGTGTGCAAACATGCAATTGTCGTTGCAAATTTTTATGGCCTTATTTTGAGCCTATATTTTTCAACATAATTTCCATCCATCCATCCATTTTCCTGACCGCTTTGTCCCTGTGGGGGTCGCGGGGGTGCCGGAGCCTATCCCGGCCACTGAAGGGCGAAGGCGGGGTACACCCTGGACAGGTCGCCAGTCCGTC
>NC_050512.1:9629174-9686324 GCF_002922805.2 Oryzias melastigma | reverse complement strand
TTCAACTTCAGGAGCTCACACAGTTTTTTGCTTAGCATTTGCAAAACATAATGCTAAAAAATGTGGAAATTATTTCACAAATGCAAATCTTTTTTTATAGGCATGCATACCCTTTTTACAAATTTGCAAACCTTGTTTTTTGGGGGTTTTTTTATTTGTGGTATGGTGAAACTTATTTGTGAACCGGGGCCTTCTCGCTGTGAGGCGAGAGCGCTAACCACTGCGCCACCGTGCAGCCCCAACATAATTTCCTAAACCTTTAAATTCTCCAAAGTATCCAGAAATGTAGAAATGTCTTTAGTTAATATAAGAAACACTGAAAGATCAAATTTAAGAATAAAAATATATTTAGTAAATTTGAGTAAAACACTCCCTTAAATAATACAATAAGACGTGTATGCAGTTGTGGACTTACTTCATTAACACAGTCATGTTTCGTCTTCATCCATGACAGAGTACAGGGTCTGGACATTAGATCCTCGGGTGGAGAAGCAGTACACAGGGTCTCTAACCATCTTGAACAAGAACTTTTCCACTGAAATGTCCTCTCACAGCAGTCCTCTGTTCAAAAGAGAGGCCAAGGCAGTACAGAACACGGTGAGCTGCAACATCCAATGTTTTGTTTTGTTTTTTTCATACTGACTAACACACAAAAAGCTGATATTCCGAAGTGATTCTGACATTTTAAATGTGATTGATGGAAAACTCATTGATCTAGTCTTACTCCATATAGGAAGTCGTCTTTGGCTTGTGTCAAGAAAACTTGTAACCAAAACATGTGTAACAGTTGATCACTTTCCTTTTTAAAGTGCAAAAAAGGACATTCTACCAAATTCTAGAGATTCTGGAATTGATTTGGCTTTGTGGGAGTTAGCATGTCATCTTATCTCAAATGAGGACACAACTGATGATATCAGCTTTAGCATTAAACAATGTAACACAGAAGAATGATCTCATTCTCAATGGAACAAATAAATATCTGTTTGAAATCAACAGACAGCATGACTGTTTTCTGTCTTTTAGATAAACAAGATAATGAAAGCTTCATGCCTGTCCCGATACTTTAACTCCACCACTGTGTTTGCTTTTGGGTAGGTACAGAAATGTATTATAAATTATTTAAAAAAATATAAATTAATGTAAAAATATAATTGGAATCATTGACTTCTTCTCTTCAAGGCAGGGCAGTCTGGTGGCTCACTTCTGGATAGTTCTGTCTGTACCCAGCAGCCATGTTGGTAGAGTCACAGTGGAGAAGGTCAGCAGGACCCTGGAGGACGGCCTGAGAGAGCAATCAGTGACAGAGGACACAAGCAGCATTGATGGCTTTCTGTTCCACCTTCCCACACTGTCTATCAGAGGTGACAAAATAAACGTTTAGTGGGTGGAGTTGGGTGGGGTGTCTAGACCAGAATATTTTAATTTCATGTTTTTGTTCTGTTCCCACAGAAACTGATCCTAAAGTCATAGCTCTTTTAAAGGCTGCCTTTGGTATAAAACTTTTCTTTCTTTTCATTTTTTCAAACTTTTTGAATGAAAGAAGGGATACTTTTTTTTTTGGTTTAATGCAAATTAATTGCATGGAAAACAAGAATTTTACAGTTAGGGATAATAAGTGTTCAAAGCCATAAGGTAACATTGTAATAATTGAAGGAGATCCAGGTCTTTTGGTTTATTTTAATGTAAGTTAAATTTGTTAATTGGAGCTAAATTTAAAGATTTTGTATTGATTTATCAAATGAAATTGAGGATGTTTTGATATTTTAAAGAACTGCAGATGAGATTCCGTTCCCAAAGCAGATTTTTTTCCCTTAAACTCCTCCTCTGATCATCTTCTGATCTATTTTTAAAGCTTTTAGTTATGATGAAGATATTTTTAGCCAAATAAATAGAAAAATGAAAAAAACATGTCATTTATTGGACATAGATTCTGCAGAGCGGCATTAGAAATTGACCTCTGAGTTGTTATATTGGAGCTATTCAGCCATTTGAGCCAGATGATGAGGAAAACAAAGACGTACATGGATCTCTTTGTCTACTATGGGATGCATCAGGGAGCTTGTATTTGCTACAATGCGGTCCTTTTTAAACAGTGTTTTTTGTTGTCTGCTTCTGATTATCAAATATTTTAATAAAGAAATGCAATTTTAAACCATTTTTTAATTATATGTCCTCCATCATCAGAAAAAGGCCAAAAGATAATTTTAAAAACATGATTTTCATCAGTGTGGTTCTTTAAAAAAAACAACAACCTCCGTTTCATACTGAAGAGTTGCAGTTCTTTAAAAATAAACTGCATGAATTGAATCATGTTTGAATGGATGTTCTATAAATATTATGGGGCACAGTTAAAGAATAATACTGCATCAGGCAACAATAGCAAAAAATTATCCAAAGTGTAGAAAAGTAAGGTTAAAAAGTCATTTGTAATTCTACCAGACAGCAACTAGTTTAATAAATAACAAAGAAAAGGAAGTGTCGCTTCTTACAACCTAAAAGTAAATGAATATGTGCTGTTTTATGCCTCTTCTTTCTCTATAGAAAATGAAGAAAAACAATAAAATTAAACAAAAAGATATGTAAATCTCCAACTTTTGCACTTTAGAGGAAGAAAAACCCTAAAGAATAAAAAAGAAAAAACATTGCAAAGAAGCTGTGAGCGCTTTCTCTTAGTTCAGACGTCTTCTCCTTAGGAAAACAGACACCACATTTGTAAGATTTTAGCTGCCCTCGTTGTGAATTATTAGTGTTTAGTATGCTGCTAAATTGATTTAAAAAATATAGAATTGAAAACAGAAGCAATGTTAGGTCCGACATCTCGATATAGTCAGGCTTTCCCACCTCTGCAGCTGGCTGCTGACCTTTCCAAACCGTGTTCTCATAAGTTTATCTCTGCTTGAAGACTGCTACCGCTATCAGATGGTGGTTTCCAGCAGTCCCGTGGTTCTCCGTGGCCCTGACACGCAGCGCTCCTCCTGCCTGTGGCACCTCCAGACTGCCCCCAGCTTCCAGCTGGAGCTCCACATGGAGTGGCTGCTGCCGGAGTGCAGCGACCGGCTGGTGGTGTACGACTCCCTCGCCCCCTCCGATGATCATCTCATCACGTCGTGAGTTTCTCTGCAAAAGTCAGCCTTATTGTATTTTGCAAATGCCAGCTCTGAAATGTCAAATGCACTCCTATCAGTCTGTGATAAATCTATAAATTAATATATTTTTTGTTTTGCGGTCCAGTGCGGCCCATCATCGCCTCTGTTTGTCTGTGTAGGGTGTACGGCTGCAGCAGACACGAGCATGTGGTGCGTGTTCTGTCTTCAGGCGAGTGGATGACAGTGGTTTGGAAGCAGGGTCTTTACAACTACAGAGACCCTTTTTCTTTGTCTGCACAAGCCTGGATCCAGCAGGGTAAGATGAGAGAATGCATTTGTTTAATATGTTTGAAACAAGAACTCTGGAGAAAAGCAGCAGAAGTCTTGAGTCACTGATAAACATCCACATTTGTTCTTTCTGTTTTGAGACCCTCACTCATACTAGAAGAGCTGCAAGATGATGAGATTTCCAATGCATTATTAAACTTTTCTGAAGACAAATTCGATTGTATTTATTGAATTCAAAATGCAGTTTGATGTCTTGATAATTGTCAGGAAACAGAATACAAAGAAATGCTATTGGTTTTTGCCCAGTTTCAACACATACATACTGCCACTTTATCAGGTAGAGCTTGTTAGTACCAAGTTCATCTTAATCCTTGATGGCATAGATTCATAGAAAATAGCCACCACCACCAGCCTGAACCATTGCTAAAAGGCAAGATGGATCCATGAGGTCATAATGTTGATGCCAAATTCTGACCCTACCATCTCAATGACGCCGTTGGACAGGTGTGGCTAATAAAGTGTCCAGTGAGTGTGGATTCCAAACGAGACACAGGAGTCAAAAGCATATATTTTAGAGTTTTACCTGTGCAAAGACTGATGGATGGCTACATTCCTGTTTCCACACTAAATGTACATACACAATTTGTTCAGTATATACACAGATCGAAGGAAAAACCCTTATGAACAACACAATGCCACACTTGATGCACTGGACTCATTCACTTTCCAAAAATCTGCCTATCCACTCCATCTTCCGAGTTTCACTCACTTCCTCCTGCATGGGGGTAGACTAGAGACTTGTAGCCTTGGATTTGTGACTTCAGCTCTGTGAGAGCTGCAGCCTGTAGCTGGATGTGGTTAACTGCTTGTTTAGCAGTTTTGCAGAAATGAAGCATCAGAAGCAGACAACAAATCTTCTCACATTAGCTGTCCTTATTTTTTTTTTTTTTTCTGGTGCAGACTGTGACTTTGACATTGAAGTGAAGGACATGTCCGGGATGCAGGGGACTCTAAGGACGCCTTTTTTCCCCAGCTACTATCCTCCAAACACCAACTGCACCTGGAGGTTTTCTGTGTGTTTCAGCTGCTTTTAGAGAAATTCTATTGTACTTTTTATTATTCCATCATCATTTCTTAAATTGTCCTGTGTGTCTCGACAGATGCCCGGTGCAGGTTTGGGTTTGGCTCTAGACTTTGATGGCTATGAGCTGAGTAGAGCCAGCTACAATCAAGTCTGTACACAGGGACAGTGGATTATCCAGAATCGCAGGTATTTTTTTTCTGCTTGATAAACCCACACAAAGCTACTTTTCTTGTTTTTCACCAACTGGCGTCTTCTCTTTTCATATAAATCGAAAACATTCTTTCACTTGTGAAATAGTTTTGCATTGAGGCTGTGTTGAGTAGGCTGCAGGTGCCGATGTGAAGGTATTTTAGGTTCAGTCCTACTACCCTTTTGTTGTGCTTTTTTCCTTTTAGAAACCACACGCAGGTGGCAGCGGAAAATTTTAGACATGTATTAGGTGACAAAATACCTCAGTGTGCTACATTTATCATGTTCTTGCAGTCATTGGAAAACAGTGTAAGCCTGCAAACAGCCACACATGATGAGTTGACCTAAAGACAATAAAAATAATTAAATGTTTTGTAGAAGTGTTCAGAAAAATGCAAATAAGGACATCTAAATTAAATGAAAATGTTTATAAAAATGTTTCAATGATTAAAATGAGTTACTCTCCTATTATTATGAGCTAAAATTGATCCATTGCTTAAAATCTTGACCATATTTGATTAAAAATGCACACCAGGGGGCAGCATTGCCCAATATGAGATTCCCTTCCTTAGATACCAATTTTAATTGCGTAAAAATGCACATTTTGAACTAATATAAACCTTCGTGTTTTGTTTTCATCATTCTGAAACATGGCTGAGACTTCCCCTGAAAGGTTTCTTTCTTTGTTCAGACTGTGTGGTACGAGGGGCCTTCAGGCCTACTGCGAACGCCTCTTCCTGCTCTCCACAACAACAACTGTTATCATGACATCTGAGGTGTTACTCACAGGGCCAGGGCTTCAGCTGCACTATAGCACCTTCAACCTGACAGACCGTAAGTTATTGCTGGAAGGGGAAATCCAAAATCTACAAAGAAGTTAGATTTGTTATTTTCTTCACTGGGGTCTGTTTGCTGCACAGCTTGTCCAGGTCAGTTCCTGTGCACAGTGAACGGCCTCTGCGTTCCTGTGTGCGATGGAATCAAAGACTGTCCCAACGGACTGGATGAGAGGAACTGCGGTACATTCTTATCATCTTTCATATTCATAACTGAAAAGTGATATTTTTAGAAGAAGAAGAAAAAGGCTTGAAAAATGAAAGCAAAGTATTTTGAAGAAATGGAAACAGCAAAGTCACAGAAACAAAAGATCACTCAGTCCTTTTTAAATAGTAAATAAGCTTGTTAAATGGCATAAATTTATATAGTAATTTTATTTTGCTACCTCCTTTGAATTTTAATATAAAATTTATTCTATGCTTCTCTTATCTTCTTTCACTAGTTTAAGACCATAATCTATAAACAGAATGTTAATATTCAAATATATCACAAGGTCAATAAGAAATAAGGACATATACGGTCTCACATGGTTTTCATCATGTTTCAGTGTGTGTGGCTCAATTTATATGCCCAGAGGACAGTCAGTGTGTGGACTATTACAAAGTGTGTGACCAACACCCAGACTGCCCTGAAGCCACGGATGAGATGAACTGCACTGAAGGTGATCTCACACTCACACATTTGCAGGGCTCTGCAAGTTTTTTTTTATGAATGCAAAGATGTGCCTCATTCAAATACTTATTCAAAATACCATCAATGGTACCAACAGAGAGGACATAAGAGTGTGTTTTCTCTGGGCTTTCAGGTGTCCAGTGCACAGATATGACCTATGTGTGTGCTGATGGTACGTGTCTGAAAAAGCCCAACCCCATGTGCGACTCTGTCACTGACTGCCCTGATGGTTCAGATGAGAAGCAGTGTGGTGAGATTCTCCTTAAATTTACTTTGTTAATTATCAATTTTCTAGATTTATTTTTACTATACAAGCTATGATCTCTGTATTTTCTAGCTTCATTTGCTCTACAAACTCTGCAACAAAAACATTGTGAAAGCTGCATTTGTTTCCAATATTACAATGGTTTTCTAAATCTAAGGGTGTATTTAGAGTGGACACATTTGGTTTGCTTAAAGTAAACCAGAGTTTGTTTCCCTCAGTAACTCAGAACCAATTTTCAGTAGGAATTCACCCAAACAGACCCAATCTGGGACCAAGAACCGCTCTCTGACCCATCTTTGAGGTGGTCTCGGTCTGAATACGCTCTTTGCTCGGAGAAGGATAACTGGACCATAACAACCACTGTACCCAGCCATTATGGGATGTCAACAGAGAGCTGTGGACAAACATGGAGCAATGACAAGACATTAACAAAGAGAAATGTGGTTGGATGAATGTAGGCTCATTCCAACAACTTTTGACGTGATACACATCGCTTCTCACACGGCTTTCCTGACAAACTTTTGTATCCTCTTAGTCGCCACCTCCTCACTAACCACCCTGTAGCATGTCTCCAGCGTACCAAAATAGCAGTAAAAAGAGTTGTACCTGACGCTGAAACAGACATTCAAAATTGATGAGCGAAAGATGAAGTTTAAATAAATGAACTATTTCAAAAACGAATGGAAAGCATAGGACTTCCATCATTTCTGCCTCTAGTTGTTTTGTTCCACCCTGCTTATTCCTGACCAATGACTGAAGAGATCTTTAGTCACATGGTTTTTGTTTAAAAGCTTTGGTTTGGAACAGAAATGTTTGGCTAAGGCAATTCTGAATACAGATCGAACACAAGGTTCAGGACTGGACCAGGACCAAATTAAGCGGGCTCGTTTGGGCCAACCGACTTTCCAGTCTGAAGACAGTAAAACTGAAGCCTAACCAGAACCTTCAAATTTAGCAAGTGAACTGCATACAAAGGGAGAAAAAAGGATTTGACAATTCACATATTTTACAAGTTGTTCTACTTGAAAAGTTGGGAGAGGTTCTTAATCTGTATCCCAGATACACTCCAATGTGAGGAACAGCAGAATAAAAAAAATCACCCAGGAAATCCCATTTATGACTTTTAAGTATTAGTGCAGCATGAAATCAGTGACAACCTGCTGTTCTTTTTCTTGATTGTTTTTGGTAAATATTTTCCTCTACGTGTAAATAGTTACTTCACCCTTTAACACCTGAGCTCCGATGTTTATGTTTCTTTAACTTTTCAACCGTTAACACGATCAACGTAATTCCAGTAGATTCTTCTGGAAACACGTTGATAGGGTTAACGGTTGAAAAGTTACAATATGTTAAAGATTTTGTGTTTAAGCATCACTGACGGTGTAAAAGGGTTACGCATTGTTGGCTTCAGTGTTTGTGTACTTTCAGACTGTGGACTAAGACAGTTCTCCAGCCGCATTATCGGTGGAAAAGACGCCTCAGAGGGGGAGTGGCCATGGCAGGCCAGCCTCCAGGTGCGAGGCACCCACATTTGTGGGGGTACATTGATCTCCAGCCAATGGGTGGTGTCTGCTGCCCACTGTTTCTATGACGACCGGTGAGTGAAAGAAGCAGGAGTGAAGACTACAACTCAACAAAGTCAGAAGACACAGTGAAACTCAATTACTCAGATGTTATCAGAACATAAATGTCTTTAACCCTTGAGCTATCCTGGGCATGTTTACATTAAAAGTGGGGTCATCTGGACCCCAATTTGGTGAAGTTTCTTGGTGTTTTTAACATGTTCTTAGATTGAAATTATATTTCTGAATATTGAATCAGGAGCAGATGAAAAAAGAGCTTATTTATGAAGTAGAAAATACACTAACTGGGCCACAAGTTCTCTACTCCACTACATTCTGATGCATCCACTTGTAGACAAACAGAGCTGAATCAAATAAATACTCAGAAATGCGATTTTAGTTACATTTTCATCATATTTTTCTAATATTCAGAAAAAGGCCACGAGAACATTTTTGAAACATCATTTTTATTGTTTATTTTTAACATATTTAAATGGTTGTAGATCATAGTTAATTTTGACAACCTTAATTTAGCTTTAACCTTTTAACAAAATTATTTTTAGTCACAATGGAGTCATGTCTACAATGTAGATGATTCTTATTGCACCCAAAACAAAAAAAAGGCTGCATTACTGTTGTGCTTCTAAAGATAATTGTCTGGTTTCTGGGGAATTCACGAGAAATAAAGACAGACTTCCTTCATGACTCTTACACGGTCTGGATCTAACGTCATTGGAGCTTTTACAACTTCTCTTGTGCCTCCCACAGTGGGAAAACACACATTAAGTCTATTAGTAACTCTAAATTACACAAAGTAAGAGTCGTTTGTCTGTGCATGTCCCTGTGATGGATGGGCGACCTCTCCAGGGTACATGCTGTCTCCCACATGGCAGTCCAGTTGCATCCTCAGCCCTCGATGACCCTTTGACCCTGAACAAGATGAAGTGGGAGCAGAAAGCAGATGAGACTTTAGGGCACTTACATATTGTGCTTGAGTCCTGGTTTGGTCAACCAATAAGTTATTTTTATTTCTTCTAAAGCTGCTTAGCTCTGTAAATTGTAGTACAAAAGTACAGCACCAGATATTGGTTATTTGTTGGATGGAGAAAATAAAATGAAATCCCTCAATATGCTGTTTGAAACATTTTTGTAGCAAAAATTGCACCCAGAAGAAAAGTAACAAGACTTTTTTTTCCCGTCTGCAGCCTCTACTCCCCCACCATGTGGACAGTCTACCTTGGTAAGCTGCTCTTGAACCGCAGCAGCCCCACAGAGGAGGTGGCTCGAGTGCTGCACATTCACCTGCACCAGTATTATGACGATGAGTCTCAGGACTATGACCTGGCCCTGCTGAAGCTGGACAGACCTGCATCTGCACTCCTGGCTGAACATGCTCGACCTGCATGCCTGCCGCCCCCCACCCATCAGCTGGAACCGGGCCTGCTCTGCTGGGTCACCGGCTGGGGGGCGCTCAAAGAGGGAGGTGAGCCGGGTTACAGGAGAGGTGATGGGTTTCTGATGAATAATCACACTGTTTGTTTTTTTATTTAACGACTAAAAATCTTTTTTATTGCAATATCACTTGAAAAAATCATTTTTTAAATGTTCCAAAGTTTAAAAAAGGAACAAATAAATGCAGTTTTCAAATTTACCAAGTAAAACAATTTAAGTGTACGTCTATATATCTCAAAAGATCTTTTCTATCCTGGAATTTATTAAGAACCTAAAGCAAACTTTTAGAGTCGACCAAAGGCTGTTATTGAGCAAGAGTTATCTTGAAAGTCTTTTTTTTTATATAAATTATGTAAAAGTGCAACTGTTTAGAGCAAAGAATGTCAAGAGTTTTGTCTCTTCGACAATAACCCCAGAAAGTGCAGAAGAATGAACACTAACAAAGTCTGCCTTTATTAATGAGTTTGTTTCCGTCTGAGCGGGTGGAGCCAGTAATGTGCTTCAGAAGGTGGACGTCCGACTGGTCAGTGAGGAGGACTGCGTTCGCTCTTACGGCCATCTGATTTCTCCCAGAATGCTTTGTGCTGGTTATCGCAGCGGAAAGAAAGATGCATGTCAGGTAAATAAAAGCACATTCACAGCAGATTTTATTTTCATTTTCTGTTAACTTTAACCGTAAAAAAATGATTAAGTGGAATTGAAAGATTAACGTTGTTTCTGATGTAATTTAGACATTTTAGTTCAAATGTTTTACAAATAATTTCATTTTTCCTCTTTTGAAATAAATGTTTACCACCAGAGCTTAAAAAGCTTCAGCAAAAAAGTTTGACATATTTACCATATAAGCAGAAGACTGGAATATTTTTTATGCAATAAACAGTAATAATTGTAGGAAACTTTTGATGATGATATACACACTTTTCTGGTTCTTCTTTTTAGAATTCTATTATGGATTCAACCATAATCATATATTTAAGTATTAAAAGTATTTCCTGTTTTATGACTGAGAGACTGTGAAGGTCTCATTTCAAGGGAATTGTGCTGGAGTTCTGCAGCTCAGAATCGGGTCAGAGTTCACATCCAGCAGTTTTTTGAGTTCACATTTCACATTTTGCTTGAATTAAAGGTTCAAACACACGTAATCCCACAGTTCTCAAAGTCTTTCATGGATTTTATTTCCAGAGGCTTCGTAAGGTCCGGTGGTCCGAGTGGTTTTACAAAGATTCTGGAGTTCAGAGTCCACGTGCTGTGGATCTGTTTCCTCAATCGTAGGGATAGATTAGATGGAAAATGAAAAAAAAGCATTGAACAAATCCACTCAAATTTTGTTTTGAATTTCGTTTCACTATAGAACTTGATTTGATTGGACATTTTGGTTTATTTCTAGCAGTAAAAAATATTGAATACTGCAAAAAACATTTCAAGACACAGATCTTTATATCTATTTCAGATACAAGAAGCAATACATTAATTAGAAAATAAATAAAAAATTAAAATGTTAGATGACACAATCTTGACAGTGTAATTACTCACAATTATAACTAGCAATATTTTGCCGTGATGCATCCATTCAAATCAAGTGAAGTTTGATTTGTAGCTTGAAATGGAGCGTTACAGTAAGTGGAGAACTAATATGAACCCGCCTCCTCTATTGAGTTATTTCTTTATAACTGTATTTTGCATCGTGGCTGTAATCCAATCCTTTTCAGATCAGATGCAGATTATTCATCAAGTGACAAAATAGAGTGCTTATTGATTTTTGTAACAAATTAATCATTCACGTTGAAACCGTCACAAAGAGCAGACGGCTGGATCCAAGTACAGCAGGTTTTATTGGGACAGACGGGAAAACAGGAGTGAAGTACAGCTAAAAATCCACAAAGCTAAATCAGGGTCAGGCAGGCAGGGGTCAAACACGAGCATGAGGGCATCAGAGAACAACCAGAGTGATGAAGGTCCAGGCGAGGGTCAGTGCAGGCGGCAGACGAAGCAGGGTCAGATGCTGGCAGAGTGGCACAAACAAGACTTAACACTGAACTCTGTGCTTAGTCTAAATACTGGAATCATTTCAGATGGAAAATGGCTGTGGGTGAGTGACAGCAGGGGCTTGGGGATTCCCACAATCCTTAGCATAAAATCAATGAAAATAATGGAAATAATAAAGCAAATTTTAAAATAGAAATGATTAATTTCTTTGCCTCTTTCTTCATCAGGGGGACTCTGGCGGTCCGTTGGTTTGTCAGGAGCCTTCAGGCCGCTGGTTTCTGGCCGGTGTGGTGAGCTGGGGAAGAGGCTGCGGGCGACCAGACTACTACGGCGTCTACACTCGCATCACCAGACTCACGGGCTGGATCAAAGAGATCATCTCCTGAGAATCATTTACAAAGAGGAAGCTGAAGCTTGCTGACTGTCGATCAGACCTTTTGATAGTGAAACGTTTGCAGAAGTTACTGAAACTCATTGTTCAAACTGAAGTCAATTATACCTGTTTATTGCTGATGGAATCTACTATTGATCAAAATGTCTTGATAAAGCAGAGCAGGATCTAATAACAAAATCAATTAGACATAACAGCCAATTAAAAATATCACCACATAATCCTTACTTTTATTCAATCGACTATAGAAAGGCTGAGTTTTGTTCTTGCATCTCCATGTACCTCAAAGGACAGGAACTTTTATCCTTAGGGAATGCTTCAGTATTGCAGAATTCCCATTTTTTGTTAATTAGTTGTGTAGCCCTTTTTTTATCAGGCTATAACCCATAATCCAGTTCTGCTCTATTAGGCATAACTACAGTTTTAAGGTTGAACGGTTTTCTCATGTAGCTGCGCGAACGGTCGAATTCAGTGCTGTGAAATGGACAGCTGTGTTTCATTATACCTGCCTTTTAAATTTTCACTTTTGACTGACATTTATTATGAATACTGTGCAACTTTATATGACTTTGAAGCAGAGGAACATTTTTAAAAAAGTGAAGAAAATATCACTTCTTTGACAGCTGCTGTCCTTTTTTTTTTAGCACATTCTGGCTCTCAAATGTCACAAGACCTGGATGCTGTATAAAATGTAACTCCTCATTCATAAGGACAACTCAAAATACATGTATAAATCTAAAAATAAACACATGAAAAAATCTTTACCTTTTATTTGTCAGAAAGTGAATTAATTTGTTTTTGATAAATATATTTTACCCACAAGGTCAAAATATATTTAACCTTTAAGATGTTCTGCTAGTACTCTAAAAACATGCTGTCATGTCTCATCATAAAGTAACAGAAATGTTCTCGGGTCAGTGGCTCACCTCTGATGGAGGAAATGGCCAATATAGCTTTGTTAAAATACTATTAACTTCATTTGACCTTTGACGCATCCAGGGAATTTATAAAATCAAAATAAAATAGTAGTGGGTAACCTTAAGCAAGTGAAATCTAATATAAAAATATGATAAAGAAAATAATTTAGAGCAAAAATCCAGTTAGAGATGACTAAAAAGACAAAAAAATATTTATCATTTTGCTCAAAACAGTAAAACACAATTGCCATGTTTAAAACATCTATGAACCCATTTTATGTCTTTACATAAATGGGATATAAAGGATAATTGATTGATGATTAAATTGTGAAAATAGATACTCCAACCTGTAGAAACTATTTTGAGAAAAACATCAGTTTTTACATATAGAATAGAATAGAATAGTACTTCATTGATCCCACAAAGGAAATGATCTGCTGAGGCCCTCCTGAGGATGTCCTAGTCAGCTGGGATGGACGGCCTGATCCGGATCGGCCTCTAGATGTCAGTATATGCTGCTAACAGCTCCTTCCAGTTGTATATATAGTGTGCTTTTCTTTAAAAGCTGCAGCTCAAATCAAGGCATAAAACAGCATCAAGTGCTCCACTTTCTGCAGTAAAAACACTGATGTCGCTGCAGAGCTGCCAGGTTTACGTTGTGGATTTATGACATAAGATGTTTTTAAGTGCACTTAGACAGCATTCTTTGACGATCTGCTCTATTATTTGCATCTGCAGCTGTTTCTCTATCTAAATACACCACTCTTGGCAAAGCTGCAATGGGTGTGTAGTGACGATGAGGAGGTGATTTACAGGAGAAGATTGGAGCTTTGGTAGAGCTGAATTAGTTTGTCAAAGGTTACGACAAACATGCTAAGACCAAAACACCAATTTGTTTTAACAAAAATTTTGAAAATTGACCATACACACCTTCTGAAATGTTAGCATTTTTTTACTTAAGCCTCCGTTTGTAAAACAGTGAGTTTTGGTATCGTTGTAGTTTTTCACAAAATCCATCGACAGTCCATTTGCCCAAGTGAATTTTTTAAAAACATTTTTATATCCTTCTTTCATCAAACCCTTGAAGTCCCCCTGACAGTTTTTTTTTATTGAAAAAAAAATATTAACAGCAGTGTTTTAATTATGATTATGCAGTTTTTAACCAAAATCCCACAGCCTAAATGTCTCAAAAAGCCATTTTTCATATTGATCTGGGGCCTCTGTTTTCTAAATCTCCTCTGAGGGGGCGTGGCTTTTGGAGCTGAGCTGAACCCCCATGTCTGATTATTATCGCTCTGTGTCTCGCTAGCGTAAATCTTCTCCCCTGCTACATAAAAATGTTAAGCAATATCAGTAATGTCCAGCTGTATCATTTTGAGCTGGATGTCAGCTCGGATGAGGAAGTGAAGAACTTTGTGGACCGAACTTACTACAAAAGTGGTCACATCAAGAATAGAGTCTGGTAGAGATTTTCCAGCGTTCTTGGCCCTGCTACCATAAGTATTGTATGGAACTCAAACAAAAAATCCAGTGACAGCTGATTTGACTGCAGTCAGTGGAAAGATATCATCTTCTCTTCTCCAGCACCTGAAAAAGACGCGCTAGGAACAGATGAGGGTTTAGGACATGTGCAGCAGAGCTGTTGTGATGTAAAAAAGATCCTTAATTCAAACAGTCTGTCTGTGACAGTTTGATTGGCATTGATTTAAAAGGAGAAATACTCAGAAACACCAAAATGAAATTATTTCTTATTACATTTGCTCTCTTTCATAAGAAAAATTCCACACATACATGTTAAAAACTTAAAAAAAACATGATTTTCATCAGAGGGGGACTTGAAGGGAATTTACAGCACCCACAATAAATCCAACATGGTTTTTGTACAGGTTAAGTGTCTAATTTCAGGCTTCAATTCAAGCTTTTCCATGATGAGAGCACAGTTTGACACAGAGAACGATAAGCGCCTTATAAGGGCTGAATTCTAAAAACACAAGCAAAAGAAATGCATTTACAAACCATAACACATTTTTTAAAACAGCATTGTTCTGTTTTTTTTTTTTTTTATGAAAAAGTTGGAGGATTTAGATTAAACCATACAAAAAAGAGACTTTCTTAAAGTAAAAAAATGCATTTTTTGACCTCTCCTCATCTCTCTATGTTGCTCTACTCCCTTGATGATAGGTTTCAGCTAAAAGCTGCGTGTTTTTACTGTGGTCCAGATTTATCTTGGGAGTAGTGGTTAGACTGGAAGAGAAGAAGAACGTGGGAGGAGGGTGTTAGGGTTCAGCAGGAAATGTGAGGGCAGGAGGGACGGACAAAAGAATTTGCACAGACGGACATTCAAGCACAGAAACTGAAGTAGACGGGAGTTTTGGGTTTTTTTTTTTCCCCCCGTTTGGTTTCTCTTGTTGTTTTCCTTCAGTCTTAAGCAGAAAAATAATCAGATTTTTTTCACTTTAGTTCCTGAAAAAGATAAGTTCTGTTAGTTTATGAGGAGGATCAATGATAAACTGTATTAAACAGATCAGCAGAATGATTGTGATTTGACTGATGAATTGGGAAATGATAAAATATTTTTAAAAAAAGAGGTTCATGGAATTCTAAAATAGACAAGACAAAAAAATGCAGTAATTCCAGGGATAGATGGGGGTGACACATGAAAGAAAGTAATGAATTGGAAAGTGGTTAGAAAATAAGATTTGACAGTTACTTCAAAAGATGAGAAAAAAGGGG
Source organism: Oryzias melastigma (assembly GCF_002922805.2). Lineage (NCBI taxonomy): Eukaryota > Metazoa > Chordata > Actinopteri > Beloniformes > Adrianichthyidae > Oryzias > Oryzias melastigma. Next base: position 9,670,862 of record NC_050512.1, on the reverse strand, counting down.
GAAATAGCAGCTGAGTTTAGGATTGAATCAAACAGAAAATGACCTCCAAGCTACGGGACAGAGAGCTTCAGAAAGGCGCGAGACGGCTGCAAGATGAAAAGAACTAAATGGCCTGTGGAAGTGAGGAGAGTGGAGGTAAGAGATGAGAAAAACAAGGGAAGTGGAAAAAGAATGTAAATGTGTCAGAAAGATGTGAAACTAGCAGAGATATTACCTTCAAATTGCATTCAGTCTGACGTGAGCACCCAACTGCAGCATGAAAAATCCTTTTAAAAGTTAACATTAAGCATTTAAAAAAAGTAATTAAAATGACTCAGTTGAGCCAAAATTAAATCTCGAAGTTGTTGCTTTCATTTGTCAAAGTTCAGATGAATTTACTCACAATAAGCTAGAGATATTGTGGAAAACTGAGAAGTGGAGCCCTGCGAGTGACAGACCACAACTATGACTGATACCTAAAGGCAGATGTACTCAGACATGGTTTTACAATTACCACACAGCAGCAGATTTGTTTCCAGACTATCCGTTCATAGCAAACTCCACCGCTTTGACCTGATTGACAGACAACTGTTGCACTGACCCAAAGAAACCAACGTGACCACAAACCATGTTACCTGGACTCTGCAGCAATGGTCTACCATCCTGTTCCCTGAGGAGTGTCGGGTCTCTTTCCATAGAAATGATGGTCGTCAGCAATTCCCATGGTTCACTTTGGTCGAGGGAGTGACAGGTGACAGGCGTCACCAGTCCATACAATAGATGGACTTGTCACTGCACGTTCTTACCTCAGAGACGTCATAGAACCATCATCATCACCCAGTTCCACCAACACATCTCCAACTTTCTGTTCACGGGTGATAATGCTCCACCACATGGTGCCAGAATTATCTCAGCTGGACTTCAAGAAGTGGGAGCATCTCATTTGGTATGACCAGAAATGACCTCTGACCTGAACGCTATAGGCCTCGAGGGCCAGCAAATTTCCCAACATACCCTGCTGTGGCATGTTCTAATAGGCTGGACACACCTGAGTCAGACTATGATTAGGGCTTGGATATGTGGAAGTCATGTAGACACTGCGGCCCTTCTGGAGTTTGACTCCTCTGCTGTGGAGCATGTCTGCAACCAGATGAAGCAGTGACTGGGTGATTGTATCTCCAAGTGACTTGGTACTCGTAGCATTTGTGGACAAGTGGAACATATCATGAGAGAACAAAATCATGAGGCTCGTGAAGAGAAGGACACATTACTGCAATCATTGTATTGGTGGAAATACCTGCTATTGACATGGTCAATTTTTGTTATTTGGGGTTATCTTTATCCATCTTCTTCCGCTTGTCAGGAAACCAGGTTGTGGGGGGCAGCAGTCAACACAAAGATGCCCAGACTTCCCTCTCCCCGGCCACTTCCTCCAGCTCCTCTGACGGGACCCCGAGGTGTTCCCAGGCCAGCTGAGAGACGTAGTCTCTCCAGCGTGTCCCGGATCTTCCCTGGGGCCTCCACCCAATGGGAAATAAACAGAACACCTCCCAGGAGGCGTCCAGACCAGATGCCTGAACCACCTCAACTGGCTCCTTTTGATGTGGAGGAGAAGCGGCTCTACTCCCAGCTCTATGTGGGTGACCGAGCTTCTCACCCTATCTGTAAGGGAGCGCCCAGCCACCCTATGGGGGAAACTCATTTCAGCCGCTTGTAGTCGGGATCTCGTTCTTTTAGTCAAGACCCAGAGCTAATGACCATAGATGAGTACTGGAATGAAGATTGAACGGTAAATTGAGAGTTTTGCTCACTGGCTCAGTTCTTTCTTACCACAATGGACCAGTGCAGTAACCACATGATGGCAAACACCACTCCAATGCTCGAATAATATCGTCTTAGTTTTGAGGGGTAATAAACATATAACTAATGAACATTTCTTCTCATTTGGTATTTCGTTCAAATTAAGACCAAACAGGAAGAGTAACACTTTTTGTGAGTATTGTACGTATGTTAGAACTTGAGTATCTGACATTAAAACATACCAGCGGTTGATTTAACTGGAAGTCTCACATTTAAATAACTTAAACAATTAGTTATTTAGATATTATTGAGCATAACTTCTGAATCACATTTATGTCATTGTTTTTTGTGGAGTGTTTTTCTCTGACATTCTAATCCAAAGTTAGTTTTTCAGAGAAGAGATTGGATTTTGCTGCAGAAGTTTCACAGATGAGACTATAATATGTGCCCAATACCAACACAGATTCCTGCGTCACTTGAAAAATTTGATTTCAGCCGTAAGGGAATGAAAAGAGGAGAAACAACGCTTCCTGATAAACAAGGTTAGTTCCAGAGAACCTGCAGCTGGATTTTCTGTAGATTTTATCATTGGATTTAAAAATGTTGTCCCGCTGCAGGCAGGTTCAGAGTGGGGCTGATTTTCAGTCCAGGAGTTGAAGAGCAGTCGAATCTTGTTTTTATTAAGTTTGCAGATTGAAAAAAAGGCTTTTGTAATGCAATATATTTCTATTAAAGTAAGAGAAAAAAAACTTCAAACAAATAAACACACATAGTACTTTTAGTTATTCACCCAGCTGAAAGCATATTGGTTAGAGCTTGGGTTATGGCGAAAACTTCTGGACATTCACAGAGGGAGTCCGTCTGAACAGTTTGGAGCCATTTTGCATGAGGAAAATGAAGACAGATCTATTTGTCTGCTCCTGATTCAAAACAATCTGAAATTAGAAATGCAATTTAAGCTTAACTTTCTTAATATATGTGCTCCGTCATGAGAAAAATGCCACAAGAACATGTTAAAAAACAGCAAAACCACAATTTTCACTAGAATTTGTTTTGAATTTACCACTCAGCACAAAGTGAGTTTTTCATGTGAGCTTTCCAGCAGCTGCTGAACTATTCCTCCCTCTAAGTACAGGTAAATCATTTCCAGAGGAAGATTTTAATGAAGTTTACATCTGTCTGGTGGATCATTCTTTACCGTACAACTACAGCTGGTATTTCCATTTCAATCAGGATCAGTCAGCAATGGTGTAACCTGGGAGGAGAAGATCGACCTGACAGCAGCAATCATTATTAAACATGCACCTTTACTTTTAAAGAGATTATTTTCAGAGCTGTTGAAGATGTAGTTTCTTAGCACATAATACAGCCAAGCTAAAAGAATATAAATGTTGTTAATTCAGACTTACAGTTAAAAAAAATATCTGTTTATATTTTAATGTTTTAAAGTGGTAAAAATAAAGAACAAGAGGTTAACGTTAAGGATAAATGATTCCCTGTATTATCCTGTGAAATGCAGTAACAGTTTATTGTAATGTCCTCAAATAAAATAAAACCTGCATGGAGCTGGGTAAGAAAATACAGTTATGAGTTAAAGCTGCCATAGTTTAAACCAATACATACATTTTTTTTTCATTCAAAGGAAGATACAGACTAATTTTCTAGGTGGAAATGTTTCTACGCAAAAATAGCACCTTAGTAGAACTCTAACTTGATCCTAAATTTAGCTTCTCGATTTCTGTAGTGAGTTGTGGAGTGAATTTTAGCTCAGTTTTTTTCTTCAGTTGTTTGATTGTTCACTAATTATTCAATATCTCGATCTATCCCAGTCTCTCACACAGGTTTTAGATCCTGAACACACAATGATACACTGACAGACACACACGAAGACTGTAATTCCCCCCGTTCCCTTTAACCATCTGTTTTATTTTCTGTCCTGCTGACTTTCCGTATTTTGGATGGAAACGTATCACTCAGTGGTGGGAAATGATGCAGCTAGATAATTAAAAAACAGATGGTGCTCTCAAAAAGGTGAGTCTGATTGAAGGAGGATGATCTGAGACCCGCATGGGTTCAAACATGTTCTGTTAAGTCTCACCGTTAGTTACAAGTGAGAACCCACAGCGATTCTCATGCATTTAAAGGCAGACCTGAGAACAAAAATGTTTTTTCAAATTTTAGAATTATTTTAAATATGTAAGTTTTCAATTTGGGTGCAGATCCAGAGATTTCATTCTTTTTTTTTTTTTATCTGACTCTTTAATGTATCCTGTAGAGAACTAGCCCATCCCTAAACAAAGTTTAGGACATCACTACTTTGCTGACGACTTTTGCGGCTGGTTTAGAGGCTTTTCATGCATCAATTTCTCGTCTTGAGAAACCAGGAAGCCCTTGACGGGTTAGGTGCTGGGGCAACTAGAAGACCAGTAATAATTGTGGCAACACTATAGGTGTAACAAATATACAATACAAGATCTCAAAAGTTGCTACTCTGATTCTGTTGTTTTTGGTGTTTATAATGGGGTTTTAAAACATCCAAGCGATCAGAATGGAACCGTTATTGAGTAAATGTTGTATTTCATTAAAGTGCCATACAGTCCAAAATAAATAAATAAATAAAACAATTCTTTGTGTTTGCATCTTTTCCGGTCGTCCTCATGATGTTGCCTCTAGTAACCTGATTTTATTGCTTTAAAATCAACCAAAATTTCTTCATACGACCTAACAATAGTTTTCACATTTTTGGAATTCGACGAAAACCAAAGTTCAAATCTATTATGTTTGTGTCCTGACAGTGACAACACACACACACAACTGTTGCTTTGTGAATGTAATAAATGGAGGTGAGAAAGAGAGAGGTGTTTGAGAAGAAATTATCATGTTTGGTTAACAATCATCGACGCTCACTAGATTGGGGAATATAGATGACAAAGCATTACGTTTGAACAATTTTTGCGAAGGGGGAGGAGCAATAGATGGTGTAGCAGTATTTGAATGGGGCACCAATCTCCAAAGAGGAGGGAAAAACTCCCACTGCAGCAGAAGAACATTCCAAAAGTACAAATAAAACAACTTATAAGGCCTCAGCTGTAACAAGAATTAAATCTTTGCAACATCGAAGGAAGCTGCAAACTGTTCGATACATGTTTAGCTGTGATCAGCAGAGTTTGGGCAACAAGAAACTGCAAACAAGTCAGATTCCTGCAAAAAATGCACAACCCTTTTTCTGTTTCAGTATTTGTAAATCATGGGATTTTTTATTTTATCAACAGGCTAATATTTGCACAAATGCCATTGTTTGTACAGCAATAGTACACACCTTCATGCTCCACAATGAGACAACCATAGTGTGTTTTGCTGAAGGCCGTGTCCTGGTTTGTGATTGATTCCAAAGGTTCCCCAAAGGTCTCCTGCTCACTGAGAGGTCAGGCTGGAACAATATTATACTTGTATTATTTTACACTGCACAAGTATGTGAGGCTGATTTCATAATAGCAACCAGCTGTACTGGAAAAAATGTGCAGGCAACACCAAAACACAACTCTCCCAACACCCAGCGTTGTGCAGCATATGCCCCCCTCCCCACATACTGGTTTCCAAGGTTACTTTTAAGAAATGGGTCAGTAAAGATAATGCAGTTCATTTCATTTAATAAATTTATTTATAACTTTTACATCAAATTGCTTTTTGTTTTTTCGCTCATGTGGCAGACAAACCAGTCAAACTCACTTGAAATCACTCTTTTCACAACAAAAAAATGTCTTCAACTCTACTTTAGAAGAAGCCAGAATTAGTCTAATGTGGTTTCACAAGCTTACCTGTGAGGATCGGTGCTTTATTTAAACATAGTTTGCTTTTTTTGGTTTTGTTTTTGTAATTACCTCTTCCAGACTGTGACTTTTAAAGGTTTGTTCTGCTTGCAGACCATTCCTACGGTGGCCCTGAAGCACATTTTCGAAATCAAATCAAAATTCCAGAAACCAAAACACAATTTCCCGAAAAAATAAACAAAAAAATAAATAAATAAATAAAAACAAGATTTCCGAAAACAAAATTGATTCCTAGAAGTCAAATTGAGATGCTGAAAAACTAAACATGACACATATCATCATCCAATCAGTGATGTCTCGTAGTTCCAACATTTTTCAGTTTCTTATTGTGATTTGTTTTTTAGCACTTCATTTTTTCTGGAAAATATCATTTTTATTTTGTTTTGTTGTTTCATTTTTTTTTTTTTTTTGAGTTTTCCTCTGTTTTCTAAAATATAATGCTGTTTTTTATTTATGTGTTTATTTGTTTTCTTTTTTAGTTGTTGTGATCTTTATTATTTTTGTGTTGTGATTTGTTGGTGTAATTTGTACAACAGGGCCACCATAGTTTCTTCTTTGGTAACATTCATACTCGATTGCAGTGTTGTTTGTGTTTCAGTTAGATGTCTTTGGGGATATTCAGGCCATGCTTCTTCCCCCTGCATCCTCTTGTCTTCATCTTTTTGCTGTGCTATGTCTCTGTTATCATCACACTTTTTATTTTATTTATTTTTTGTAAATGCTTCAACTCATTTAGTAAAAATAAAACATTTCTACCACCATAATTCCTAGCAGTTTTAGATTTTTCCCCCAGATTCTGTTGCAGCATTCCTCATAAATGTGACGGTTGTTGATTTGCTTCATCCAGAACCATCTGGATAAGGTTTAGTCCCAAAGATTTTGTTTTCTACCTTGTTTGTTTACCTCCACGAGTTCTTGCAGACGTATGTCTGAGGGGATTATCTTGCTGCAGGATCAGACTCCAGACCAACTTGACATGTACCAGGCTGTGCTGCCTGGAGCTCTGACTTCTGAGGAAGCTGTTTTTACTCAGGATGCCTTTCACTGCAAATATGTCACTAACCTCACATTCTGCAAGAACATGAGGCTTTCATTTTTGAATGAATAAAGCTCTACTTTTTCTTTTCTTAATTTAAAAAAAAAACATTTCAATGCATAATGGTTTTTATATGTCCAAAGAAATATACCTTTGAGGGAAGTAAAGGTTGGTCTGCACAGCATAACAAGAGACTAGACGTAGTACTCTGTACTTTAATATTAGTAAGCTCCAATTTTTGAGTCAATATAACTATCATTAAAGACAAAGATGAAAAAATAATCAAGACAAGATTCTTTAAGCATTACAAAAATAACAAAAATCTTATTTTTTAAAGATAAAATCTTGAGACCCTCAAATTCTTTGTTACGCCCCTGTAGTTTGAATTCTGGCTCATCTGAGTCTTGTGTACCCTGGTCTAAGCCAAAATCTGCACTGATTACTTGTTATGTTGGAGGAAAATCTTATTTTTGGAAAAATATTATAAATAACTCATCGAAATTAACCCTTTTTGAAATGTGTGTTTTTTGTGATCCTTTCACTTGTAATGGCCATTCGCTCTTCTGTTCTCATTTGCCACCCTTCTTCAGCCCTCCTCCTGCCCCCCATAAAAAATATCGCAGCTCCAACAATGCAATATTGAGATCAAACTTAATCAATTTAATGATTGGGATTTTTCTGAAATATTTGCTTTATTTATTTTTTGTTATAGTGTAAGTATTTGAACTTATTCAGTGCATTTACTTAGACCCACTCCAATAAAGATTGTGCTTATAACATGTTCTTAATGTATTTTTCTCAGGATGAAGGAAGAAAATTAAGCTTAAAATTTAACTTGAAGTTATTTATTGCTGTGAATCAGGAGCAAAAAAAGACAGTTTGAAAAAGCTTGTAGAAAATAGAACTGTAAGTCACAAGCTTGCTGCTCCACTGCACTTTTGATCCATGGGCAGAAAAATAGATCCATGTACGTCTTTGTTTTCCTCGTCTGAGCTGACGTCTGGCTCAAAACTGTAAAGCTCCAATATTGCTCGCCATTTTTGCTGCAACCTGATAGATTGGGGGTGTGAGGGGCTGTAAGCTAGTGGGAGAGAGTGTAAACAAAAGGATGACAGGAAGTGGTGGCAGACTTGCTCTGTGCCATCAGTCCTGCCCACAACTCAGAGGCAAATCTCTGATGAACTCATGCCACTTTAGAAACTATATTCAATGACTATGACTAAAATTTGTAATTGAAAGACCAGCTGGGAACACTTCAGAGTGTGCATTTCTGAAACATTTGTATCCCTTTATTTTATAGTGTTATAAATATTTGAAAGAACAGCCACATTTATACACAACATGAGGGTTATACACTTTCCAAATAGCACCAAATGTCGGTGAACCAGTTCTGGTGTGCATTTTTCTGATAAAGTTCCAAGTGCATGAAGAGGATGAATAAAATTATATAAGTTACACAAAGTGAAGAAAACTATGTTTTTTTCTTGGGAGAACAATCCATATCATGTCAGTTTAAAACTTATATAAAAACTGTATAAACTAACCTTTAAGAACATGGGAGCAAAGAAAGTCAAGGAATCAAGTCACTAAGCAGGGAATCGTTTGGAGTGTCCAGAAAAGGAAACAGGGAGGAGTGACCTATATTTTTGGGAAGTTCCAGTCAACTCTTGTGACTCTTACATAAGATTTGCTTCTGTGAGAGGGAGGAGTGTGGGAAAGGTTTGGAGGTGATCACAGAGAGAAAGCTTGTGATGTGGTTCCATGATGATGAAGAAGAAGAGAACAAAGGCGTGTACATATGTGCGTCCTTATAGACGGGGGGCAGAGTGAGGGGGAGAGTTTCCTCCTCCTGTGTGGATCCAGCTCTCGGCCTGACAGCAGCAGCAGCAGAGGTCTCCACTCCTTACTCCAGAACCGCAGTGAGAAGCCGCCAGGTAAGAAGCGACCCCGCACAGTCACGTGACGCGACTTTTGGATCAAATACAAACAAGCGCAACTTTCCTCCAAATGGAAAAATGCGTAAAAAATGAGTTAAAGGAACAGCCGGCGGCGCGTGAGAGATCCTGCAGGGGCGTGCAGGATTAGATTTGTACAGGATCTGCCAACTCAGCAGATTTTTTTTCCTTTTTATTAAGTTGCCAGTAACGTGGCCGCGCGCGCTCTTACGCATTTGGGGTTTAGAGTGCGCCTTTACCCGGAGCGCATGTGCGTGCCAAATGAAAGCTCAGCTGTAGACGTGGCTCCTAAACTGGATCCAGGATGACTCCGTCTTGGATGTGCGTGCGTGTTTGCGCGCGCACGCGTGGAGGGTACACACTGTCACAGCTTTTGGTGAATGTTCCACATCTTGTGGGATATTTCTAACAAAAAGCAACAATATGATGATGAGGAAACAGTCTTAAAAATGCAGGAAAGAAGTATCAGAATCACTTGTCAAGATTTCTGTTTTCTGTTGCTCTCAGTTTAGGAAACTTTTTTCTTTGTCATTAGCTGAGAAAGTTTTTTTTTTTTTTTTTTCGCCATGCCATCACAAACACAAATGATAGCTTCTTTTCTGTGCAAAACAACCACATATACTTCCGGTATGAATACACACAAATACATTTATTCCTACCAAATGTGACATTTGCACTAATACATTTCAGAATGAAAACTACAATACAGAGACAAGTAGAGAACTGACATCAAATGAAAAATAGTGTTACTTCAAAATAATATATGTTTAAAAAAAAATCTTTCGCAAATTAAAAATATATATATTTTTTCAGATTTTTTTTTTTTTTTTTTTGCTGTTTGTAATATGCAAATCAAACCCAAGAGCCAATGAAGAGAGTTTGTTATTGCATTCCTTGTAAAAAGTAACTGTAGAAAGATTACTTCCTACTGACTCCATACCAGCTTGAATGTTTTATTTATGGTCTCAAATGAATGAAATTACAGGAAAAAGGTGAAGAATCTGAAGATTCAGATATTTCTAGATATTAATCATAGACTTTTTGAAAACATCAAAGCTTTCACTGAAGTTTGAAACAAAATAGGGATTTATGATGTTGTGTTTGTGGCCGGGTGTGGCTCAGGCACCCATTTGAAAGGATGGAGTTCTTCAAGTCACCTTTAGTTTGTCATCAATTAGAGAACCCTGAAACTCATCCAGGATGATCCCACCTTAACCCAACAGTGGCTGGGAAAGGGTCCAGTAACCATGTGACCCAAAAAGGGATTTGGCAGATTTAGAGGATGGATGGATGAATGCATGGATGGATGGATGGATGGATGGATGGATGGATGGATGGATGGATGTTTGTGTTTTGCCAATTAATACTGATATGCTGATACTTTTCAAACAGACTTTAGCTGACACTTTCAACTGATATTTATACTTTTTCATAATGCCTATTTGACCTTATTTTTAAATTAATGAGGCAGTTTATATTAAAAAAAATATTCTGTCAACCAATCCATAAGTGTATTACAAAAAACCGCAGGAATCCCCATTGTGTCATAGTTTAGGGAATACCTTCACAATGCCTATGAGAGTCTGTTAGTGAAGGAATGAAGGCCTATATCAGAGATAAATAGAATAGAATAGAATAGAATAGAATGCTTCATTGTCATCATACAAGGAGCACAAATAACTTAAAGGTTGCCATCATGTTATCTAAGAATCATAAGAATAAAAGACAATGATAAATGCAAAATAAATACAACTTAAAAGTAGTATAAATATGTACATACATAAAACTGTCATGGCACTTCAAATTCCATGTCAGGCTTCAGCCCGCTTCCGAGGGCCGAAGGGAAAAAGCGGCCAAGAAGAAAATGAATGAATGAACAAATACTGCAATTGATAAATGCGATCATGTTTTTCTGTCTAAGACGACTGTAAAGATGAAAATAAATACACAGATACGACACACAAATAACAAACAGACACACACAGACACTGAGACACACACATATAGATTCATGTAGTAGGCTGACTACATATTGGGGGGTGGTTTTGGGTGTCTAAAAACACAATTAACAAGAGAGAGGCAGAGAGCACTTGGCGACAAGTAAAGATGGACGATGTCAAATTAATTGTAGGAGCTCTAATTAACTTCAGCTGACCAGAAGCACCTGTTGATCGTCACGAAAAAATACGTGTCTGGTGTGAACTGGAGGTGAAGCCGACACCGCGCACACTATGCTTCGCCGGGGTGAACCCGGCGTCAGGTGGAGTGAAAAGTACAACTGGTTTAATGAGTATTTTTTTTCTCAACTGCTTAAGTAAATTACGACTCATTACTGTAAAAAGACCAGTAAAAGCAGGCGTGTCAAACCATCTGTACCCTCAGCAGATTTACTGTACTGGACTGAAATCCCTCTAAAAAGATGGACTTTTTTTCCTTTTTATTTGCTTTTTTATAGAGAGAGAGGAGTTTAGAAGACCTACTCTGAATCCTTTAATGTTGGATTTTTGTGACGTTTAGATTGCTGATTATGTAAACTATTCTACTGTGGAAAACGGTTGTAACCGCAGTGTAAACAGACAGGAGCCTCGTGAGACTCCTTGAAGACTCTAAAATGTAAATCTCTCAGTGTCAGAGAATGTTTCCACCAAAAAAAAACAAAAAATTCTAGCAGTCTTTTACATAAGTTTGGGCTGCACCTTCGTCCTTCCCTCCTTTTGTGAGGTTTTCAGTGTGGGAATAAAGGAATCTGATAAATCTGAATTCCTTTTCCAAACATTCACTGAGCACAAGCGTGTCCCCTGACATCTGGCCGACTATAAGTGAGACAAATCCAGATTATAACTGGAGCAGTCATATTTTACAGCAGTAGTCAGATAAAAATGTTGAGGCAGAGCTCCAGCCATTTGTTTTCTCACATCCGTGCTTCTATTATCTCACATCCTGTAAACATCCATCATTCACTGAAAAAAATAGAATCTATTTGGCTTCTCCTACAAGTCTCATCTCTGTTCATTGTACTGACCGACTTCAGCCTTGCATTTAATGGGTTTTTGAATGTTTCTGTTACACTGAAAATACAAATAAACTATATTGTAAACAGAAAAATACAACTGAGTAAACTGCTTTACAGTGAAAAATCCTTGTAACCTTTTTTTCGATTCTGTTATAAGTAGAAGTGGCAGCTGGAAATCAATTTAACCCTTTAATACCTGAGGAGTCGTCAGTGATGCTTAAGCACAAAATCTTTAACATACTGTAACTTTTCAATTGTCAGGACGATCAATGTAATTCCAGTAGATTCTGAAGGAGAAAAGTGGCTCAGCAGCTGTTACATAAACACTATTTTTCATTTGGTTACAGTTTTAGGTTCATAGATTTATGCAAGTTTAAAATGTCTTTTTTTCCACTGTTTTTCCATTATATTTAAAGTTTTAGATTTTGTTTTCAAAATTACAATTTATTGATTACAAATTACCAATTTTCAATATTTCATTCGTTAAATTAAATTAAATTTAATTTATTTTATTTAATTTAAATAAATCAAATCAAACTTTATCTATAAAGCACTTTAACACACCCAAAACTGCTACAAGGTGGTGTACAATGAAACACCGAGAACACTAATAGATGTAAAAAAAAAACATAAAAACAAGCAAAACAATAAAATAAAAGGAATAACTAAAAGTAGGCATCAAAGCAATAAAAAACAGAGCAGAGTCTCATGAAAGGTTTAAAAAAAGGTTCAAGTTAACATAGTGTACTTTTGAGTTTAAAACTCTTTATTTATTTTTTTTTTCAAATCTGGTTTTCATTCACTTTAAATTGATCCTGATTTGACTCCATAACACTGAACCTAAAATAACCTTGAACATTTTTTTTTTTACAAAAAAGTGGAAAAACTGAAGGGAAACGGTGTCTCCTCTGAATTTACAGTCAATAAAACTGCAAACACATCTGAGGTCTTATGGTTATGGGTTTCTATAAAACCCTAAAATGATCGAATCTTTCAGCATGACTGTCTAAAGTAAGAGCTCCTGTCGTCTCTCTGTACATACAAGCCTTTCCAGCCACGCAAAGACAAACCCCCTGAAGGAAACCGCTTCAGGAGAGCAGCTGTGAAGGTCACTCAGGGCTTTGTGAGGAGACAAGCACTTACTGCAGTTTGACGGGTCATAGAGTTCATTGTGGACTTAAGAAATGGAGGTTTGTTCATCAGAAGAACAAATAAAAAACACACAATACACATTTGAACATTGGCTCTGTTTCTAGAAAAATGTGTTTAAAATGTTTTCCTCTAAACAACTCAATAATGCTTCAGATGGAACATCCAGAGTATCTATTAAAAAAATCATAAAATTCAACATCTGGTTTGTTTTTAAACAAGTAAAGCTGAGCTAGCACAAAAGCTTCACTTAGAAGAAGAGATTTGAATACATCTTATTTTAGTCACTTTTACATAGATTATACCACAATAACAGAGCTGAAGCTGAAGAAAACAAACACAAAAGAAATGCCTGTAATATCTTGACATAAATATTTATTTATTTTAATTCACAAAAATTAAATAATAACCATTTATGAATTTTCTCTGTCGCTGGGATGCAATCCTCTGAGCTTTGCAATACTAGGCAGCTGCACTAACCACTGCACTAACATGTGATATATACATTATGGTAGATCTTTTGACAGTCATCTCCAGTGTTAAAGATTTGTTAAAGGTTTAAAGATTTCCATTGTAAAAGAGGAAAAAAAAAAATGATTTCCAGTTAATTTTTTTCTTGACTGGCCAAAAACAAGAGTATTTTTTGACCGAAATGGGAGGGAGGGGGATGACTTTCAAATCAAATGAATATAAATAAAACAGACAAACCTCTGCTTTGAGTCCGCTTTTTCCTCTTCCTTCCTTTTTTCACCTGAGATCTGTCCCTGACGGCTTGTTTAGCTGCGTTTTCATCCTCAAAGTTTTAATGAAGCAGCAACACTGATGTGGCTTAGACAGCAGCTGTGTCAGGCAGGGAGGGACGCGGCCCTGGGAAAAATTACTGATTATGTCAAACTTTTAAGTTATTTTATTTACATTTCTAATCATTACTCTTTCATTTTAAATTTTGCACAAAATGTCAAACAATAAAAAACAAATAAACAAATAAACATCATTGAAATATTTTGTCCCCTCCAGCAGATGGTGCCCTAGGCGGCTGCCTAGGTCACCTATTTTTTCCAATACGTAAAAAAAACAGACTGATGCTGATAAAACAAATATTACTTTGTCAAAAATATCCTTGCTAGTAACACATAAAAAAACACAGTTCAATATTGTCACACGTTAGTCGCTTTGGAGACATTAGCTACGTTATCGTACACACAAACTCAACCTTGCTTACAATACGTAAAAAGCAAGACTGATACTGCTAACACAAATGTCACCATGACCACGCTAACTACCATCCTTGTTAGTAACAGGTAAAAAAGAAAAACACAGTCTGAAACTACTATATGTTAGGGTTGGGTATTCACAATACTCACAATACCCAACCCTGTTAGCAACAGCACCACCAGAATTATTCCATAAAGGTGCTTTTTTGAAGAAAAAAAAATACCTATAAGGCTTTTAAGTGTGCCTTTGTGTAGTGTACCTTATAGTGTGGAAAAATATTAATAATGTATTCTGAAATTATCCCCATGTTAGGAAATGTGAAACAAAAAAAAAGAAGACATGGTTATTTATAGTCTTGTTTGCCAGAGTTAATAGTGTGTTAAAGTTAAAACTAGCTTGTAAAGTCACTGGGGATGTCACTAATTTACTGTCACGGCTTTAGACAGATCAGGAACCACGACAGATCTGTATCATGTCAGAGAACTGTGAACTGTGCGGTGGGCCCTCTCTTACAGCACGCTGATCTACACCTGAGTGAGCTCAGAACAAAGCAATCACATAAGTAACAGCTCTGGGAACTTACCTGAGGGGAGAATGACCTCATGACCTCATGGACCTAAAGGGCTACATCCATCCAGAAGGGTCTTGTTTGGCCGATAGGACTTAAACTTTCAAATGTTGAAAAATACATAAAGAAATTGTTGTCCAGTTTGTTTCTTACCTCTTTATATTGGTTAAAAAACCCTTAATGTGTTCTTGTGTGTCCATTTCTTTCTTCCTACAAACATTTTATGTAGTATAAATGTAGAAAACACTTATTTTCTAAGCTTATTTTAAATAAAACAAAAGTATCTCTGCTGAGTTTAGTTTAGTAAATGATTGTTATCTTAAAAGTGTGTCAGTGAATGAAAAAACGTGTTATTTGGCTTTGGCATTTACGGTGAAACAGCTTGTGTGTGTAGACAAACAACTGTTATCTTATCTTGAAAGAAGATTGGGCTGAAAAGTCCACATTTATGAGATTTAATCTAAAGCTTTAATGTTAGGGCCTGCATGTTTACCCTCATGAATGCACTTCCGCTTTTAAAATGTCATCTTTGAAGTGACGTTTTTCCAGGAGTCAAACTGAGTTTGAGCAGACTCATAACCATATTTTATATGTTTTCCGGACAATTTTCCGACTGAGGATTTTTTGCAAACAATATTTGTCAAAAAAAACCCCAAAGTAATTGTAAAAATGAGGTCAAGTTTTGGCTTATATATTCATGTTTAGGCCTTTGTTTGTCAGACAAATGTAAGCATAAAGATGCTGTTCATCTAAATAAACAGCTGATATATACTGACAGTCGAAACACGTCCACATAAACTTCATCTTATCATTTATGTTTGACACGACACAACATAATTATTTTGATGGGCAGCTATGGTGCAGAGCTAGAGTGGTCAACCTCTGATCAGAAGACTGAGGGTTCAGTTCCCTCCTTACCAGCCCATGTGACAAAGTGTCCTTGGGCAAGACACAGAACCTCACATTGCTCCTGGTGGTTACAGATTGGCGCCTGTGTAAATTTGGATCATTTTTTTTGATCAAATGAACTGGATTGTTAATCATTTTGGATTTTTAAGAATGTAGAAAAGCACTTTTCCATTTACCATTTGAAATATTTTGTGACATTTCTGTACTTTTTTTTGAATGACTACTTTTACAGAACATTAAGCTTCACTTGTGCCATGTTTCAATCAGTTCTGATGTATTTGGAAGGTTTTTCGTGTTTAGTTGAAACTGTCTTTCTGTTTGTGGCCTTTTTTCATTTGAAATTTGGAAGGTATAAAAATTGCACAATTTCTTTTTTGCCTGGATGGAATATTCTGAATCTAACCAGTGTTCCACAGGAATGTTGAAAGTTGCAGTATGTACTAGAAGACAATAATTACCAAAAATGTTGGTTTGGAGGTTTTGGCTTACTCTCCTGCTAGAAGCTGAAGAAACCAACTGTCTTTTTCTAAAACATATTTTCTTCTCAACATTTTCTTCATTAACATGTTGACAATTAAAAAAAAACATTTTGTTTGTTTTAGGTTGTGACAGCCATGTCGGCGGCATGTTTTCGTCTGCTGCTACTCCTCCCCCTGGCTTGCAGCATCCCCTCCCTCTCCAGACCCCCCACCAGAATGTGCAGGCGGTGCTGTGACAACATGGAGCCTTCGGCCACAGCGAATTATCAAATACCTGAAGTTAAAACTGTCATCAACATGACCATCCTTAAAGGTACCACAGCACAGGCGTATTTGTTCAAGAACTGCCTATTTATTTAGTTGTATGCTAACTCCTCTATTTTCAGTTCTGCTTCTGTGTTTTAAAGAAATAAACACAGGGATAAATCTCCTTGTACACATGACATTTGGATTTCATGCATGAATATTTGAGCCTATTTCCATGATTTGATCTACATTTCTTTAATCACTTCCTTTCCAGGGATCTGTGTATCTGCAGAAGACGCAGGCCTCCTCAATCAGAAGTGCAGTCATGTTGCAACAATGCAGCTAAATACATATTTGAATGCTATTTTTTTTAAAGACAGCAAAAAAAAAAGAAAGTAAAATAATCCTTAAAAACAGCCTCTTTTCATCACATCATTTGGATGGGGAAGTGTCGGGAATTATTTCAAAAGAACTATTCTTTGTGGAAAAGTCTGCATACAAACACTTGTAAAATACAAGCTAAACATTTCAATAAAGTGGATGACTTAAAGTCAAACATTTGACACTGAAATTTATTGTTGGGTTTCAGTTTTTTAGGAACATTTGTCTGTTTTTATCTTTTTTTTGGCTTTATTTTTTAGTACTCACATGAAAAAGACAACTGGGAACGAAGAAGCATGACTTCTTTATGATGCTGTAATAAATTCTGAATTGCCCTTAATGTTGCAGAGTTATGACAGAACTATTTAACAAAATGGAGAGCTTTTGCATGAGGATAGCTACTTTTTGAACAAAAACAAATTGGCTTGTATGACCATGAAAATTTTGTTTTTGGTGTTTTTCATCCTAGAAAACACCAATTTTTTTTTTTTATTTTGGCTAGAAAACAACATAATCATTATTAAAAGAGCACTGGGAACACTTTTATAATAGATCACAATATAATCAAAGAGGAACTGTAAAATTGGTTTTTGCCAACCTTAAAGTTGAACAGATTGATTAATGCTAGAATTTAAAAGTATTTCAAGTTAATTGTGCAGTTTAAGGTCTGATGTAATAGCCTACAATTAATCACATCTAGAAAACAATAATAACAATGAAGTAGAGTTTTTTTCTTTCATTAATTATTTAATAGAAACTCTTAATCCATTGAGCTGAATCAGCTTCATATGCTCTCAGTGAAGCCTGTCGAGCTAAATCTGGAACAGGTTTTTGCAGGCATTGACCCTGATTAGACAATGTGGGACACAAACAGAGACGATACCTGTTTATGTAACTGTGAGGTTTCCCATTATATTGATCATCAAGTAGACACATGAATGAATCGAGAATAAAGAGATGAAAGAGATTAAGAAAAAAACAAGAATTTTGTCATGTCAGAATATTATAGTTTGCAATACGATTTGTGTGAACATGTGGATCTAATATTACTTTCTTGGCTGCCAAGTCAGCCAGAGCAGCTGTATCCTCATGTCAGAACTCTGTGGCTTCATATTTGAGTCCTTTGATGCCAAGTCTGCTACAACCCTCATTTAACCCTCAAACCAGTCCAAGATGGAGGAATCCAGGCCTTACTTGTGTTTCATGCATGAACGCATGGCTGCACACACATGGTTGAAGTGTTCTGTGTTTGTGTCACAGCAGAAATTTATTTGGTTCACTTCAAAAAGTCCACAGCTTCACTCGCCACCATGGAAACATGAAAGCTCAGACAAAGCTTGGTTTGAATGGAATTTGTAAACATACATCTTTAATTGTATTGTAAATGACTAACATTTACTCAATTGATTTATGTAATCCAGATGTTTTTTTTCTTTATCTTTATCTTTATGCCCTTCCATAAAAAATAATAAATATGTAGGCTTGCCTAGCCTACATAGGCTAACATATTTTCAGCACTGTAAGGCAAAAAGCCTTCATTAAAAAAATAATAATAAAAAAATAACAACAGTGCACCTTAATATCCAAAGTGCCTTAAATATAGATTAATTCTAACAAAGTTGGAAGTTACAGGTGTATACGCTAACGTGGCTAATGTGTAGCATGTCACAAACAAAACATTTGAATTACTGTGAACACAGTTAATGAAATATGACAGATGTATCTCTTTTTTTTGTCTCACTTAATGTGCCTGGTAGTTCAGTGAGATTTATATTTGGTATAAGTGTAAATATAAACCATTCATTGGTTCATTCACGTTTCTGCCACAGCACTAACTCTCATCATCATCTATCAAAGGTAATATTTAATACACCTGAAAAACCACCTACTCAACGCACAGAAACTTTTTTTGTTAAAATTATTTTTTTTAAATAATTAGATGTGTTTCCATCGGACAAATTTATTGTCAAAAATTCCAATTTGCTCAATTTCATGGTCAATGGAAATGCAGCAACTTAGTAGTGTTAGAAGGTTAAATGAAGTCTGGACTTTGAGAAATGCAGATAATTTATTTCACTTCACAATGCAGACTTTCTATGTGGCAAAAGAAGGCCTGGAGAAACATGCATGTGCACCAAAGTATGCAGAGAAAAGCCTACAAAAGTCATTGAAAATCCTAAGAACAAACCTTGTGCTATCTAGTAAAAGCAAAGAATATGTTTTTTGAAAAATTTTATCTCAAAGCGGAACATTTAGCATTTTGAGGCTTCCTCCTTGCTTGATAATAAATGTTTCTACAATATTAGCCTTAGTGTTATAATCTCTTTGCCTCCATGCAGTCTAAAAAAATTCTTGACTTTTTTTATGTTTTCCTGTCATGTCTCGACACGTTTGACTGTGGTGCCCTGCTTTCGCTTAAATACCTTAAGTGAAGATAAAATGTGACTGAGCAGCAGGTGGGATGAGCTGTGTTTGGAAATGTGACGCGTGTGTTTCAGCACTTCTACCTGAGCACTATATTGTCAGGTATTTACATGACTTTGCTAGATTTTTTTGAGCATGTCAAAAGTAAAATATTGGGAAAAATACCTTTTTAAGACCTTTTTTCTTAAGATCCAAGTGGCTTCATCAGTCTGACTGATGAGGAGGGAAACATTTAAATAGAAAGAGTTGAAGTCCAGTTTCCATGACACATCACCTGGATAAATGAGAACCTTCATTGACGTAGTATTTGAAGTTTGACTAATGAGTTAGAAGGTAAAAGGGGGATTTTTATCAGTTGGTTTTGTTCTAAACATCTTTTTAGTTTCTTAAAACTGTTTGAAAAGTGGGGTTAAGTGTCTTACTCAGAAACAAAATCCCTTTCAATTCTGGGATTTGAACCATCCAACCAGACTCCACTGAAATCTTCCAAAATTACTGTCAATTTCATATATAAAAACCAGAAATAAGAAGAAAAGTCTGTCAACATTAAACTTGGGTGCATATAAATGTTATTATTCACAAATAATTTCTGTAAATTTAAAAATGTGAACTGGAAAATAACACATTTTATTCAGTACTGCAAATCACTGTCATTTTAATCACAGAAACTATTAAATCTGTTCCTCATGTTTGGTCCTCAAGGCTCTAAAAGTTAAGTAATAACAGGTTGTTTCCACAACAGCTTATAACACAATTTGGTCAAATACAATTAAGAAATCGTACATGGAGTTCTTAGAAATTTATGGGGGGCTCTTATTATTGGTTTTATGACAGGAGTCGGCAGTTTATTGGCCCAATGGCCAGGCTTTGGACACACCTGCTTTACTAAGACATATTATTCAGTTTGGACGATAAAATAAAGATTTCTAGTATTAAAGATGCTGAAAAGTGAAAGTGGAACTCTAAAATCAAGGATTGTCACAAGTTTGTAGATTGTTTATATTTTAGAGAGTAAAGGAATGGTTTAAAAAATGGTTTGTTAGTCTGAATCTTTTAGAACAGGATGATCCGCAGAGCTACAGGAGCCACATGGAACATTAATCTAAGTGATAAATCTGTATGGATTCAAGCCAAAAGAGGACCACTAGTGCTAAGTTTGTTTTAAGAAGAAAAAGAACAGGAGAGGACAGAACTTTACTTAAGCCTCTGTCATATTCACTCGTACAGAGGGGCGACCTGTACGGGTGCTGCAGGTTTTTGGATTGTAAAGGCCCGTAGAGGGTAGTAGACTGTAGCAGGCACATTTTAAGGGATAGAATTTAAAATGACAGACTAAATTAAAAGTCAGCTTACAAATAATAATAGCTTATAAATAATTTAATCAAATATCGTCTTGTCAGCATTTTTAATCGATACAAGTTTCGCCAAGCAAAATATCTCGATATATATCGCCAAATTGATTTGCCCCTACACCTCTAATTTTTTGTAAATTTTAAATAATATAATGGGAAAAGTTTAGTTCAACTTTTACAAATGTATTGTTATCATTCTTTTATGCACCTGTTGTTTTGGCTCAACTTGTTTTCCGTGTCTCTTCAGGGGATAAAGGTGACAAAGGGGACAAAGGCACTCCTGGAAAGCCAGGTTCAGAGGGCCCTCCTGGCCAGCGAGGACCTATCGGCCTTAAGGGCAGCAAAGGTCAGGCGGGAGCCCCCGGGGACGCCTGCAAGATCCCCCAATCCTCGTTCTCAGTCGGCCGGCGCAAGGCCCTGCACAGCGTGGATTACTACCAGGCCTTGGTGTTCGACACGGTTTTTGTCAACCTCCACGAGCACTTCAACATGTTCAAAGGCAAGTTCTACTGCTACGTGCCTGGGATCTACTTCTTCAACGTCAACATTCACACCTGGAACTTTAAGGAGACGTACCTCCACTTGATGCACAACGACAAGGAGCAGGTGATCCTCTACGCTCAGCCCAGCGAGAGGTCCATCATGCAGAGTCAGAGCGTCATGCTCAATCTGGCTCTGAACGATGAGGTCTGGGTTCGGCTTTACAAACGAGAGAGGGAAAACGCCATTTACAGTGATGACGTGGATGTTTACATCACTTTCAACGGATACCTGGTGGCCCCTAGCATCCAGTGAAAGAGAGGAGAAACCTCGATTCCATCTGTCTTTATTTCTTTATACCTTTTTGTCTCCACGCACACAGCTCTGTAAAGAACCACAATCAAAAGTGAGGAAATTGCCACTTTTTCAAGAGAGGTGCTTTGTTTTTCATTTAAAAATGCCACAGAAAATGAGAGGAACCTTTAGAAATAAAGGTAAAAAACAGGAAAAAAAAAACAATTTAATGCTTTCTTTGCACTAAAATTATATTCCTAAAAATAATTTCTCCTTTCATTGTGTCTTTATTCTGTCATTCCTGTGAGGAAAACCATAGGTTGCATCACTCATATGGAATCAAATTTGTGCAATCAGACTGAAGAGGTTGCAAAGTAGCTGTGAGGCTAAAATCAGTGTTCGCTTCTTAAATAAATGTTTCTCTGGTGCTTTGTCACAGAATTCTTAAAAAGGTCAGTTCATCCAAATTACAGTCAAAATATACTAGTTTGTCCTTGCTCTGCATTGCTCATACTAATAGATCTCATTTGTTAGGCTCAGTGCTTCAAAAGGCAAAGTTTCCCTGTGGCACATCATATTACTGTGGGAAAATTGCATCTGCTGTCACAACGACCTTGGAGCCACAGGAAGAATCAGCAACTTTATGGATCCATGGAACAGGAAATATGGATTCGTCTGTCTGGTGGAAAATTATCCAGACACAAGTCATTTAAAATATTTAGATTGCATCTAAATATCCCCTATTCAGAATAATATGTCAAAGTAAGTCTTATAGTTAGTCTGACCTCAAGGAAATATTTTTAGTATTCCAATATTATAAAAACTATAAATTCCAAACATGTGTGACGTATATTTAGCTTGACCTTTCCGTTATTTAAAATGAATGAATAAATTAGGAAGCCAAGAAAAATACATTTCAAAAGTGCATATGCAGGGTTTGCATGTACACAATATAATAAACAATAAATATTATTTTGATAAATTCATGAAGGCTATTTCAATAAACAATCCTCAAAGCAATTCAGTTTACTGATTTACTATGTGAACGTGTCTAATGAAATATACAACATGAAAGCTTTCTTTTTTATTTTGGGAAAGTACAAAGAATTAAAAAAAATGAATTTCCTAATCCAAAAAAAACCCCACAAAATGAGGTAAAGCATTTTATTTTCAAACTGAGTGTTTTATTTGTGTGTAATTTTGGTGAATTGTCCATTTTTAAGCATTCGAGTGAATATGAACAACAAAGGTGCTGTGTTAATCAAACATACATCAGGGTTTGAACATTTAATTATCATGTTTTTTAACAAAGGCACAAACTGCAGAGCAGTTTTGTAAATATTTGTATATTACATGTCTTTTAGACCTTTTGAGCTGTTGTTTCTGAGCAGTGTGTATTTCACTTTTGTTGTCTTTGCTTTGCCACTTTGTGTTCTGCCGAACTGCAAAACGATTCTTGATAATAAAAGTTTGAAAATCATCAGCCATCAAACATGCTAAGGATGTTTTATTTTTTAAAGAAGCTTTTCTGTACTTATAGCATTTTAGCATGTTCAGTTCGGGCTCTCATTGAAGTTTCTCACATGAAATGCTCTGTAAGGTCTAGACGGCCAGATCAGTACGGTAAAATAAATGAATTTCTACGGGTATGCTGCGGGTGATAGGTCGCAACACAGGGTGAAACAGGTGACACACAGGTGTGTTGTACAGATTCTTCCTTTTTCCTTCCCTGAAATCCTCTCATTGAACTCCTTTTGTGCACTCTAATTGTTAGAAATTAAGAAATTAAGCAGTTTAGTTTGGCCATCCTACAGGATTCACTAAGCTTAAGTGAAAAATTTGAGGAAAATAGTGAACTAGTCAAAACAGCAATGCAAACAATAATAAGCAACATATTGCCCTTCCTTGTACGACAGACATCTTTGCTTTTTTCCCATGATGCCTCACGTTACTGCACTTTAACAGCCTCACTTACATCTCCTGATCAGCACTGTGTGGAAAGAAGCCTGCACTTGGACAAACATCACAGTTAATAAACAACAGATTTATTAAAAAATATACAATAAATAAAACATTGATGCAATCGCAGATGGAGCACAAACTGTTTTTTAAGGAAAGTAAGAAAACAATTCCAGCGTGACGTGATCGTGTCTGTCAGCTGAAAGCAAACATACTGAAATTTGTGTAAAAGTTACCAACAATGATGTTCCTCTCAAATGAATGATTCTCAGAGTCGCCAGAAGTGAAGATAAATCAGATTACCAAACAGATGGAGCGTGATATTAATACCATCCTGGATTGATAAATTTAATCATTTTATTGATGAGTGAACATTCTAGAATGATGCTATTTTTTATGGGTTCTAAGCAAGGTCTGCTGTGCAGCAGATATTGTGATCCAGGAGGTCTCAGGAAGGCCGAGGAAACATGATGATCTCCAAGGACTGAGAGGAGGAAGGAGGCAGAACCTCCTGTCTTTTTAAACGATCTGAAACAAACGGCCTCATAATGTTCCTCTGTAAAAGATAATGGGAGGACTTTTCAGAGCGTAGCATGTACAGTTTGTATCGGTACTCACAGCATGGTGACCTCAGCATTCCTGCGTGTAGTTCTGCAGTTCTGTGAGTGATGGAGCAGATGTGAAGGAGTGCAGAGTTCGTCTGGTGCTGGGAAGGTTGGGATGAGCGTACTGGGACGATAAAAGACCCACGGAGACCTTTTCATTCAGGTCCAAGCATGAAGCCTGAGCCTCGGGCGAGCAGCTGCTATCAGGTCTGGACGGACAGGATTTGGATTCCACAGAGTTTATAAACAGGAAGAAGCAGGGACTGTGACATTGAAAACTCCCAATAAAGTTTAAAAGTATGAAAACACCATGTAACGTGTTCTTGAATGCCCTTTTAGCATTTGATGTTCACATTGAACAAGCAGGGAGGGGCTTCCTCTTCTTCTTCTTTATCGACTGTTTACTAGTACATGTCCGCCACCTACAGGTGGACAAGGCTTGGTGCAAAACCTGAAATGTCAAAGTGGGGAAAATCTTGTAAGCCTTGCTCCAGGGTTTTTTCTTTCACAGCTCTATTCCGATACATGAAAAACTTGGTGTCAAACCGGAATTATTCATTTTTCCTCCATGTTCAATTTTCAAACAATTCTGTAAACTTCTGTAAACTAAATTAATAGGACACCATCAAAATTGAGTCTCTAATTGTTCGACGTTTGCAAAGATGTGTTTTACAATTTAATTTTCATAAAACCAATTTTGATTTTGAACTGTTATGATAATTTGTTTTAAGATCCCTCAATCTAGTTCTCTATTTATTTACTTACTGCCCAGCCAGCAAGGCCAGGTGGGCCCCATATGGTTTAAAAATGGGCAGAAAATGTGGGCCCCAAATGGGTTTGTCCACAATTTCTGTAGCGAGCTCCGCTGTAGCGAGCTAGTGAGCTCCGGAGTATTAAGCTAGCAAGCTCCACTGGACGACGGAAAATATGGGCAGGCTTACTCATCACCAAAAGTCCCGCCCATACCTCAGAGGTGAATTTCAAATGAACTCCTGCTGCACTATTTATGCACTATCCATCAAAATCTAAAATTAAGCTCCACAGTTTGAACCCAACGGTTTGGGCAGCGGTTGGCTAATTCTCAGTGTTCATCCACATTTTACTGCAGAGGTTATCTGTACTTCTGTCAGCCTTCCCCTCTCTCTGTTCCATCGTAAAAGCTTCACTGAGCACAAACTGAGAGGGAGCATTGCCAAAGCTGATGGGGAGGTTGGATCATGATGAGGCCACTTTAAGCTCTGTTGGCTTCATTTGTTTTTGTGCAGGGGTCACAAGTTGAAAACATAACAGCAGATTAAGATGTTTTTTTAAAGGAAGTTTACTCTTAATCCTGCCTGATAGGTAATTGGAGAAACTTCCATTTCGTTCAACAGCTGTGTTACCCAGTAAACTAAAACCTGCAGGATTGTTTCATCAAAATAAACACAAACTACTTTCAAACTTTACCTGGCAGTTTATCTGGAAAACTGGTGCATGCATGGCCAAGGTGAGCTGGAATACAACCCCCTCCTGCAGCCAGAGGGGAAAATGCCTTTTGCTCCAACTTATCTCTCCATCAGAGGCTCATTTAGCTGTTTGACTTTCTGACCTACTTAAAGGAGCTGCTGGGGTTACCATGGAGGAGATGGCTTCTCTTCTGATCCAGACTGCGGATTTGACAGACAACTGCTAAGTGTTTGCCGCGGGTCGTTGTTCTTATCTACTCCGAGCATGTTGTGCTGTCAAAGCTGAGGGGATTAAAGAGACTTTGCTCAGACACCAAACTTCAGTTATGATTGTCTGAATTGACTTCATTTGGTTGGAGATGGAAGGAAGTCATTTTCTATGGGTGACGTCACACTCACTCACTCCAGTTCTCATATACAGTCAACGGTAAGGATGTAAATGCAAGCTGAAACCATGGAAAATTTGCTTTAATTTGAAAACGAGCTGAATTCAAAATGGCAATTTCAAACTCCAGATTCAGAAGAAGCACAGGGAGGATGCTGGGCGGACCAGATAAGAAGAAGTGACTTAAAGGGGTAAAATAACCAGCACTTTTTATAATTTAGTGATTTTTTTGTTGTTGTTGTCATTTTAGAAATAACTTATCAGTCAGAAGCAAATTTTAACTTAGACTTTTGCTCTTTTTGTCATTTAGTCTGTCAAAAACACCTTCCACCTACACAACACACAATTGATTTGATGCCACTTTTCCAAAAACATCAATACAGAGGATCTGCAGTCCTGACGGAGCAGCTGTTATTATAAAGTCTGTACTCTATTCTTTTTTTCCTCCCTTCAAACTGTCAGCTTAATAAAGCAACAAACCAGCCCTTTCCACGGTGGGCTTTCATTAAAGAAGAGTGAGCTTTGCAGGAACCATGTTTTCCCCCTGGATCTCATTTTAGTCCTCAGTGCTATGTCTCATCTTTGCAATACTTAGTTTTTCTTGTATATATGACTTGAAACTCCTCAATTTTAGCAGAAATAAAACAGTTTGACATTAATAGACAACTCCTGCATGATTTGCTTCCCCAGCAGTCCCCACGCGTGACGTTTCATACTTTTAGCTGATAAATGTCCTCATGAGTGCACATTTTAGTTGCTAGAAATGCAAATAAAGTCTCTCTGAAGCAGAGAGATTTTGACAAATGAAGATGATTTTCTTCCATTTTGGTTTTTGGAACGTCTTGGAGGAGCCACAAGTATGCGTGATGTCTGAGAGGATAGAGCTCCATTCAGATTTATGTGACACAGCAAAGTCCTTTAACTGTTCTGTTGGAGAAGGAGAGGTCAGAAACAAACAGATACGAATGTTCTTTTTTTCTGGCGCCCATCAGCGTTTCTGATTCTAGATCATTCTTCACACAAAGTTATTTGCTCTTCATATTGATGAATCACAAGTTCAGAATGTAAAGTAGATTTCTCAAAGTAGTTATTAATTTATTTTTGATGACAAACTGCAATAATTTACTTTGTGTCTGATTATGTTTGTTGAATTTTCATTTTCATCTGATTATAAAGAATATTTCCAGAAAGTTCTATTGTGTTGGACAGTGGATAATTGAACATAAGGCAGTCCAGACCAGCCTTCACATTGTCTGAAGGGAAATGATGCGTCCTTTGAGGTTACTTTTAGTCATTTCCTGTTTCAGAAATTCATTTTGCATAACAATGCATTTAATTATTTGTTTTTGGTCTTTGTACTTTGTGTAGATATTGAAATTTTGATCTTTTTTTTCTGCCATATGGCTGTTGATTGTGAAGGTGGAAGTTGTAAATCATTAGTTGGTAGGAAACACAAAGGGAGTTAAGGGGGTGGAGTGTTATGAGTTTGTCTGGAATACAAATAATGCAAATTTATCATATTAAAAAGAAGCAAAGAGGGAAATTAAATTATAAAATGTTAGACAGCAGAGCTGCTTTTATCTCTAAAATACATCTGAATCCCCTTTTCAGTTTTATTTTTATATAAATTCTAGATGTTAATTTTAATAAGAAAAAGAAGTTGTTCATTTAGAGTTGAGCTGTTTTACATTGGATTAATAGTCATCTGACTCATTAATGTAGTCAGGCCAATAGTGGTTACACGTTGAATTTCAGCCACTTTTGTTTTCGTGGTGAAACTCTTGTGCCAAACAAACAGTTGCAAACTTGGTCAAACTGTTTCCAGTGTGCAACCTATGAAAGTGTCAGCTCTGTCTGTGCCCTAAGGCTTGTTATAAATGTGGATTTGTGTGAAGTCTGACCTCCTTTTGTAGGAACTTATAATTGGCTGTCGGTCTATAATAAGTGTCTTTTCCTGCGAGCACAGTCGTAATCAGCAACTTTATTGCCTTTTATACGGCTGAGGGAAACTTTGTTGAAAACCACATTCAGTTTAGTGATTCCCTTTAATATTGCTTTGTTGTTAAGCTGCTTTATATTAAAAAAAAAGTAATTACAAACATATTTATTCTTCCTGAGAATTTTTCACTTTAAAAAGTAGTTTGCCTTTGGAACCAAAAGTGCTCATTTTATTTACTATTTAACGTCAACCACTGAACATGTTTTTTCCATTTTTAGTTACTACAGTAACTCCAGGAATGCTTGTGGATGAATGTCATTATTTTTAATCAGCCACACACTAAGTGCAAGAAAGAAAGCTGAAATATTACTTATATCTTGCTAAAAATATTTATTTCCATAAAAAATCAAATTATGCAAATGGTTTTATATACTGTGAGTTTTTTTCTTGGAGAATATGTAGTTACCATTTTTTTCTGTGTTACACAGAAGAGCAGCATGTTTACTCTGCAGCAGCAGTTGTTTTTCATCCTTTTTAACCATTCTCACCTCTGAGAGTAAATATTTGTACTGGCTGCTTTACACTTTATGCTCGTGCAACCAAAGATGTACAGGGATTTTAAATAAAGCTGTGTTCAAATATTTAAAATGTTTTGTTTTTTATTCATGGCGTGTGTTTATGTCGCTGGGTGTGGCTAAAGTCTGCTCCATCCTGGTTGGTCTGGCACTTAAAATGGATCATTAACTCAATGTTTGGACTAAAGTGGCGCCCTCATCACGGCTGCATGTCTCCGGCCTCGGATGACTCTTGTTTGCTATAAAAAAACAACAAAAGACTGACGGAATGACGCCAGGAAAGTTTACAGAGATTGTTTTTGTCATTTATGTGTCATCGCTTGGTTCACACCCACATATTTGGGCCTCACTTCCTGTTTTGCAGCATCTTTTGAGCAAGGAGCTCAATCTAAATCATCTACACTACCTTCCCCTTAAAGAACTGATTTATCCCACGACAGCTAAATGTGCATATTTGTAGCATTTCTAGATCGTTTTTTTGGAGTAAAAAACAAATGATATTTTAATATCTTTATTTTCAAAAGCGGTTGGGGTCACACACCACGAAGCTACAAACTCACTGGATGTGATGTGCGTTCAAGACCACACTAAACGCACGTTTAGCCCATGGTGTTCACACTGGACAAGCAGGGAGGGACTTCTTCTTGTTTTTCTACTGTTTACTAGTGCATGTTCAACACCTACAGCTGGAAGAGGCTTGGTGTGAAATGTCAAAGTAGTGCAAATCTAATAAATGTTGTTCCAGGTTTTTTATTTCTCAGCTCTATTCCATTATATGAAAGACTTGGAGTCATAAAATTCCGTCCAGGTACAAGCCGCAATTATTCATTCCTCCGCCATGATTAATTGTCAAACAGTTAAATTAAGTAAAAGGGACGTCATCCATATGCCACTACTAAATCCAAGTCCCTGATTGGTCAAAATTTGACCTGGTTTAACTTTCAACATTTATTGGACATACATTTGGAATACAGAGCTAAAAAACAGTCATAGAAACTTGTGTGGCTAAGAGAGAGTTTTGAAACATACATATATGTGCATTTACTTCGATTTTTCACTGGAAATGGCCACTAAAACACGCGTTGCCAAGGGCAATATGAACATAGTTTAAGAGAAAGTAAACTTTTTTTGTCGACGGACTCAAGAGTTCATGTAGCAACAGATTATGTCAAGTTTGACAGCAAAAACACTTGGGATGTAAAAGGTAGAAAAATGTTTTTAAAAATCAATGTAGTATTGGGAGTTACAGCAATACTGTTTTAAAAACCACATATATGAACGAGATTAGACTGATAAAATGTGTAAAATCTATCAGGATGGAAACAATCTCTTTCTTTCAGACTTTGACAATGTCTTTAATGCTGTCTCCACTGTTTTTACTAGGGGTGTGTGTCTTTACCTCTCTCACAGTTTGATACACATCTCGGTATATGGTCCACCAATCAATACATAAAGAGTTCAACTACAGTCCCATTATTTTACCAAAAACGATAAAAACTCTAGATTTCTTATTCATATGTGATTTAAAGCTATAAATAATAAAGCATGGTATTTAACAGAGAAATTTGTTCAGGTATTGACATGGAAGAGGCAAACTTATGATTGGACATCTTTTTGTTTGCATCACATATTCATAAAAAGACAAAGATGGTAAAAAAACAAAACAAAAGAGAAACTACATTTAGTTAGAAATCGATTATTTAAGTCTTGATTTATTATATACCTTTTAACCAACATAATCTTGTACATATCTGTGGTTTTCAAACGATACTTCAGCTGCTTGATCAATGTTTTACATCCCTAACTGATACCGCTTTTACTCCACTGCTTGATTGATTTTTCGATACATATCTAATATCTTTAGTTTTTACCTTTTTATGTACATGTGATTCAAACAAAAAGGCGTCCAATCACACGCTTGCTTCTACCAAGTTTGGCCGGTTATGGTTAGCTGAAGGGGTTTTTCACAGCACTGCAACAACACCTGAATACATCAACACAATTTAACCACAAAACAGTCTAAAGGGGTTAGTTAAAATAAAAAAGGCCAGTAAGAAAATCAAAAAAGGATTATCAGCACATCAACAATTAATTCCCAAATTTACAAAAAAAAACCAGAAAAGATGTTTTAAATTTATGATCAAAAATAAATCTTTCTGCCTTCCTCTGTGTTGATTCTCACTCATCCAGGTTGATTCCATCAAAGTGGAAGGTAAAAAAAAAGCCGTCAAATGCACTTGAAATATCTTTAATAATTAAAGATGTTTTGCCTTTTTTCCAAGAGACTTTGGAGAAGATGTGAAACCTCTTCAATAATGAAAGGCAAACAAAGTCCAGTTGACAGCTTTTATTTTTTAAATCTTCTCTGGATTTCTACACCTAAATAAAGAGTCTTTTGGAGTTCCGTTTAATTCATTAAAACAAGTAAAAAGGATTCACTTTGACCAAATCATCTGTCTAAAAATGTAGTTTGCAGCCTAATGGAACCCCATGTGTTTAACAGTGCTGCCCTCTAGTGAGGCAAGTTAACACACAATGACAATTACATTTTTAAAATCATTTTATTATATGACTTTGTCATAGAACTCATTACCTTTATTCATGGTTAACATACAGTCATTCATATAGAGAACAAATGAACTTTTTTTATTACTTTTACTTAACTTAAAAATGTACACTCTCCTCTGTGACCCCAAAGAAGAGAAAAATATCTTTTTTTTTTCAAAATTATTGTCTCTCATTTCCATTTTTTCCACACTGATGGAAAAATATCCTTTTCCTGCTGCTCCAGTTGGTTTTGCTTTTATTTGAATGAGTGGATGAAGATGCAAAGCAACACGGTGAACACGCTCGACACACTGCTTCCAGCTGGAAAAAAAAAAAAAAGATGTGTGCATTTGGAAGCCAAATGTTACTACACATGAGAAGAACACACCATCGTTTTTTTCTTCATTCTCCCAGACGTACAGTAAATACACACTCGCTTTCTCACACACTTTTAACTCTTAAAAAAAAAGAAAACCCCTCAAAACAATGGATTAAAAATTAAATAAAAATAAACAATCTATCTACAATCATCAGTGCATATGGAAAGAGCAAGGCAGAGGATAAGTTATTGGACATCATCAAAACATTTTGTTTTTTTTTCTCTTCTGGACAGCTTTCACATTTTTACATTCTCGTAAAGATCGCCTCTTTGCCCTGAAAGTGGCTGAAATCTGCACAGGCAGGGTAATAAAGCTGCACCTCGTTTTCTAATCACCCTCTCTCAGAAACTGTAAACCATGATTAATTCTTTTTTATTTTCTTCCTTTTTTTAACACAAACTGCACAAAAAAAGAAAAGTAGAGGGCTAATTCTGGCAAAGCAGGCTGCTGAGGATTAGGATTGGCACGCAGCCTGGTTGGTTAATTGGCTGCAGACAGCAGACAATTAAGCGCGTCCCCGGGGGCCGGGTGCCAGTCATCTACCGAGGCGATGCTATTGATGTGTGGGGACTTTTTCTTTAGCCTTTTTGTCCACTTTCAATGGCAATGTGGATGGAATTGAGTGTCCGGCTAAAGACGAAGATGTTCGAGGGCACATGTGGAGGGCCTCCTTGTGGTTGCTTTCAGAGAACACCATTAAGTAAATAGCAGAAACTGGCTTGTCACATTCGTTTTTTGTTTCTGTTAGAAAACTGACTGAAAATAAACAGGTTTTACTGGTTTAGTCGGAGGAAACCATTAGTACAAACACTTCCGCACTAAATCACTCATATATATATATATATATATATATTTTTTTTTTTTGGAACCGTCACACCTGAGTCATGATTCAGGCATGCTGGGATGAATGAGGTCATCGTGGGTTCAAAATGTGGATTCAGTGTTTGGAGCAACAAAAGCAGCACCACTTTCAGAAACTGTTTTCACAAGTACACAAGGTCAGACGAAAAACAAAGACACGCGCGTGGATGGGTTTTCAAGCATCAAGCACCTGACCACCTCCTACTAGCAGAAAAAATGTTATTTTTCTGGTTAAACAGTGGCTAGCTTTCATTGTGAGATTGATGCTACGTTCACACCGTCCTTGGCAAAAGTGACCACTTCAACTGAAAATCTATGTAAATGGGGCTTCTGTATTCGAAACTCTCACATTCACGTGTCGCTACAAGTTTGCACTAATGTTAGCTTAGCTTAGCAAAAACAATCCCTCTTCAGCGTCATCAAACTCATTACAACATGCTTCCTCTTCAGGTGTTCATGCATCGCTGTAGTGCAACTATTAAACACAAGTTCTACCTTGGAGATTTTGTATTGGACACTTTTGTCTATTATTTTTTTGTGTTTTTCACTTTTAAACTCCGTTGGCGTGTTGTTTGTTGTGTTCTGTGTTAATCATTATGGATGTAAGTGTTTCCAAGTGGTTATGTGATGCTATTAGGTTCTTAAGAAAATGATTTACAACAAAAAAAATTCAAAAAAGGAAGGGGAAATCTCTAGTTGGAAGCCGACATGAGGTGGACGGGAAGTCAGCTTTGACAGTGTCTTTTAACAACTATATTCCTTCACATACACACACCACATTTAAAATCAAGCTGCCAACAGGACGGAGTTATAAAACCAGGCAAACGGAATACCAAGTTAAATAGAAGAAACAGAGACGCTCATCATCTCACCCTCCCCGCTACTACTCCACCAAAAATATTCTATTAAAACTCAAAACATAGGAAAGAAAGCCCCCTTCACTGACCTCATGTCAAAGCAAAAGTGCAAAGTAAACCAAAAAGATTAAAAATGTGGAAAAACGATGAGGAACATTCCAATCCTTTTTTTTCAGTCTTGAATGCTGATAGGGAATGTAGGGAATTTGAACCCTCCTGAGACTCAACATTCATACCCCCTCCCCTCCTAAATAGCCCCTTCATTCTACACCCCATTTTACAGTCTGGTTTCGATCCAGAAAAACCAAAGGGATTCAGATTACAACCAACCCAAATCAAAGAGGAATAAATGGAGTCCACACATGTAAGTGAATGCGTGCTCTGAGACGCTGCAGCTGGGAGTCCGACAGGGAGCCAGCCAGCGGAAATGTCACGTTTAAGCCTTTAAATATGATTTCACTATCAGCTTTTCTTTGATCCCAGCCGAGCTAAATCTTTTCTCCTCGACAGACCAGAGGACATCGGAGTGAATCTGAATCAAGTTCAGGTGTTGACTCTGAAGCACTCTCCTTTTACAGGACTTTAGTGCCAATTATGAAAGACTGAGGGTTCAAAAGTGTAATAGCTTAGCTAACTGAGCAAAATTAAATCATAAAGAGTGAAGAAATGCTGACTTTTATGCTTTACTGTTGCAAACACAGGCATGGACAGTAGTAGTCAGTGACAAAGAAAGCCATATGTTCGTCACTCCCCTCCTGTTTGTCATGGCACTTGCTTTGCAGCCAGGTGTTGGCCAGACTGCTTTTCTGCCCCCTGGAGCACGCATGTGTCACTGCATCCATCTGTCTGTGCTGTGCAGCAGCTCTGACTTTCATATGTCTGATAACAGCATATGGACTCCTGTACCAAATTTGTTTTAATAATATCCATCCCAATGCCAACAAGCTGTTCTTGAACAGATTCACAAATGTGACTCATCAACTCAGAGACACGTTTCCTACAAATGTAACCACGTTTTGGTAAAGCGATGTGAGCTCAGCTCACTTAGAATTCACCCTAATCGAAGATGGGTTTTTCCCCCGTTAGACTGGGTCACACTAACTCTTTAACCCAACTAGTGTTTACAAACTGATAAATAACTCAGCTCCTTAAAAGAATGGATATTCACATTCCAAAAATGATTCATTTGAGTGAGTTTTTGATCCAGGTTGAATCATGTTAGAGTTTTATGGAGAAAAAATAAAAATAAAACCAACTAGTTATCTAAGCTTCACAGGAAGCTTTCAGTTATCCTCATTTAAAACGCTTAAGCTTCAAGAGTTCAAATGAGCGCTCATAAAAGTCATCTTCAGCTCCCGTGGGAACGACTTCAAGTCAACCGGGACGTCTGTCTCTTGGATTGCTGGCCTGAATGAGGCCTGTGTTTTTTTTCTTAGAAAGGATCATTTGCTGGAGGTCATGACGCTGGAAGGGATCCAGAGTTGCGAAATCATGCAAGTCCTGGAGACAAGAAGACAGCCAGAGCGGGAGCAAAACAACAGATGGGGGGGGTTAATGGTGAAGGAGGGGCAAATACTTGTAAACATGATATAAAGACAGCCCATCATTTGACATATTTATGGTTGTATTTTTTGTTAAATTTACTGTTACTATACTCAAGTCCTAGATTTTCTGTTATCAAAAAAAAGAAAGCTAATGGAATCTGCAATTTACGGAAAAGCCCATTTCTTGTTTTGGATTTTAATATTAAGTACAACAAGGCTGCAGAGCATGACTCCAATTCTACCTGCAGCTGACTCACTTTGCACTTAATGTATTCCCCCTCTTCTCAGGAGCAGCCAGTAGCAGTATACTGCAGATCTGCTGGCAGGCTTCTGCTACAAATTAAAAGCTTGTATCGTTGGCGAAACGCAGTAACAAGAACATCTGAAAGACCTGTAAAGATCCCAAAGCAAAAATCAGTTTGTGACTTTCTACTGCAGCTTTTGATCTTTTTCCAGTAGCTTTTTGTGGATATTTCCTTGTAGGAGGAATGTTCACATCCCAACCAAACACATGGAGATGCTCAGTTTCAGCATCTAAGGATACGATCGCCTACTGTCATAAAAAACACAGAGGTTGATAACGTTTCTTTAATTTCGGTTCATTGCAGGATCAATTTGCATCTGTTCGACTTGACATAAGAGAACTCTCAAAGGGTTTTTCCTAAAACATCATCCACAGTTACCTCCTGTTTTGTCAACTTTTGCTTTTTATATTCCATCATCTATTGCATAGCGTTAGTTGCAACAAGATAAATTACATTTGATCATTTCTGGAAGCTGAATTGTTGAGATTTCCACTGAAAGCGTCCGACTCTGATGTCTTTTTATTTTAAGGGGAAACACATTTAATGATAGCACCGTTTCCCACTCTACTGGTGTTGTATGTGACCATATCTGGCATTAAAATGATGTCACAAGCATCTCCGCGCTTTTAACACCCACTTCTGGCCGGCTACGGCTCGCTGAAGTGCCCTTAGGCAAACTTGAGCTTCCAATTTGGAGATGAGGCACCTTATATCCTGGAAATGCAAGGTGAAATGACTAAATGCTCCTGTTTACACACTTCATTTTAAACTCTAACATTGGAGCTCCAGTGTTTATATTATTTTATTTACTGTAGTTTTTTAATTGTTAGCACGATCAATGTCATTCCAGTAGATTTTGAAAGAGAAAAACGGCTTGAGCGGTGTTAACAGTTAAAAAGTTACAGTACATTTTCTCCTTTTGTGCATTAGATAAAAGCATTAACGATGGACAAAAATGCTGTTTTTTTTTTCTTCTCAAATCTCAGTTAATATTATATTTACTAAAGAAATGTCACATTTTTGTTGGACATTTTGACTTTTCATTGGTTTTGTAGCTGTAAAGCAAACCAATCTTGATTTTACTTCAGCAATATCACCTTTCTATTGGTATATGGGAGTGTTCATTTGAGCTTTGGTGCAACCAATTTCTCCACCTGTTTTAAATACTTGTCGTTTGTTCGCAGTTTGGACAGCTTTCAAAGGAATAGGGAGTGAAAGTAAACCAAATAAAGGGTTGACATTTTGGGGCAATTCCCAGTCCACTGAACTAAGCCACCTGGACTCATTCAAGGGTAAAAAAAAATGCCCCCAAGAGAAGAGTTCCTCTGGGATTCCACTAACTGTTGACTCCCGCCACCAAACTACTAATCTACAGCCTTGGAGGATGACCTAACGAAGTCAGGTGTTCCTCGAGGGATCGTCACCATGGCGATGTTAGACAATAGTCCCGGTGAAGCAACCCCTAGCTCGTCTTTTGGCAAAACTCTTGAAAACCGTGAGTCACCACTGTTAACGCCCTAAACCGCACAAAAGCATACAAACTTGCAGACATGTGAGTGCTGTGCAGATGTGCAGACGAGGGCTGAGTGAATTGGAGTTAATTGTCTCCTGACAGGGCTTTAAACATAAATACCCCATTAGTCTGTGATGTGACGCTTCTGTTGTCGCATTCCTGAAAGGGCGTTTCGGCGAGGCACTTTTTCTGTCCTTCCTTTGTTTTTCAAATAAAACTGTGGCAGCAATTATTTCATTGCAGAGAGAGGCCGTTCTGATTATGGCTGCAAGAGCGGAGGACTTTTGCTTTAAATTTGCTTAGAAAGTTTGTGTTTTGGGAGGAGAAATCCTACATATTTAGTTACAGGAGAGTCAAAAAGCATCTGCTTTTCTTTGATTTGTGGAAGTGCACTATTGTCTAAGTTATTAATAGCCGACACCTCCTTTAATCACGTACGTCACTGTTCTTTCAAAGTGAGTTTCAAAGAAATAAAAAGCAGCTTATATTGTCAGCACTGTTGACACACCACGTAGTTTCTTATGTTTCTGCACCTCCTTCAGATTTAGACATTTTTTTGGCTCCACACCCCAAACAGCTGCTCCCGCAGGAAACACAGCACTGACCCCCAAACAACTGTCAGCCGCCTGCTGGCTAATCTTATTTTCCCGCCAAGCGCTTACAGCCAGGAAGAGTGGAGGAAGAGTGTAATCTGTGCATGCCTCTGACTCCTAACATCAAGTATTAGTATCAAACTCCAACCAATCTTCATCCCTCATATCACTCATCGCATTTCCGCCTGGAAACTTTACATTTTGTAAGCAGTTTTATTTTCAAGCCTGGGGCTGAGAAAACACAACCTTTAAAACCCAGTTAGGAAGAAATTAATGTATGCATGTTTAAAATTCAAATATTTGGTTTCCTTGTTTTTGAAAAGATCCTCAAATGACTCTAAACCACATCCACAGATGTGACATTCACAACAAAAAGTTCCACCAAGAGAGGCGGAGTGGGGATTTTTTATACATTTTGACCACAAGGACAGCTGTTCACAGCTGGGAGACAAACAAGAAGCACATATGCTAATTCGTTCACTCCTGTGAAGGGATGCAAAGATTAGTCAAGCGTGGAAGGGTGAGAGGGGGATTTAAAAAGCAAGTAGGTGACTTTAATTTAATCAACGTAGGGCACGGAGGTCAGTGAGTGGAGGCTAACTTTAGCAAACAGAAGAAAAAGGAAGCAACCCCCCCCCCCTCCCAAAAAACAGGAAGTGCAGGACTAAAAGAGAAGATCTGATGAAGCGTCAGAGACTCTTTGAAAACTTTGCAGTTGCTGACCTCATCTCAGAAATATAGCTCCTTCACTGACATACATCCACCCACACATCTTAACAAAACCAGACCTGTGTTTTACATATTTTAGTTTCCAAGGAAACAAAAGGAATGCCAGCTACTGAGCTGAGGGATTAAAAAAAAGCAGAAGGTGTTGTGTCCACTTTGTCTGAACTGGTTACTGACGGGGCAAAATGATAATAGACAAAGGCGTGATTTATTCTCAAGGCAACACACACTCATCTGTGTAATGTTCATTCTTCCTCTTTAACATCACTGCACTTCTCCTTTTTAATGCCTCTTCCTCTCTGCTGTGTAACATCGGGCCACCTCAACATAATTCTCTACCATTCCTCGAGGAGAAATTGTTGTTTTCTTATTCTGCGATTCCCCTCACCCTTTTTCATTTTCCAGAACGGTACAACACAGAGACAGACGACGCACAGTATTTACAAACACACAAGCAAGTCTAAGGTGCATGGAGATGAATGTGAGTGTTTTGGTGCTCCGAGGAGGATTTAGATTTTTTTTCCTGCAGAAACCCGAGAATGTGATCGAGTTTGATTCTGCACTGATATCGTGACTTACGGCGGGAAGACGTCTGAAGGTAGAGACTGAAGCAGTAGTGTGAGCTGTAAACCTTAGTAAACGCAGACAGAAACAACAGCAATTCTTCACTTTGAGTGTCAAATTTCCATTAATTTGGCTCCAAAAGATCCCTGTTTTCCTTCTTTTTTTTTTTAAAGTGGAAGCTGCCCCTTTTTTCCAGAGAACAGGTGTGTCCCAACTGGAAGGTGTTAAAAGCAACAGAATACTGTAAGAAAGCTAGTTTGGCCTCTTCCAAAACATAGAACGATGGTGTGATGCTGTAGATCCAGTGGTTGTATCCTCTCGTTGTTCTCCTCGTCATGATTGGTGTGGAAAAAGTACTCCCTTTTTTACCCCAAAGCAATCGTTTTTAAACCCCAACCTCACCAGTGTTGTTCAAAGCTTAGTGCCGATCCTTCACTCAGGGTCTCTTCACATAACAGGCCCTTGCTGAAGTAGAAAGTCTCACTTTTTTGGGTCAAGGTAAGGGTTCTCCAGGAGGTAGCTGTACCGTTCATGGTTCTCTATCATGTACTTGGGGGCATACATATGCTCTTTGGAGTCTGCAGGGGGGTACTCCTGCATGGAGCCGTCAAACCAGCCCCCTGTCTTGATTAGATTGCGGATGTAATCAAGGTCACGCTTGTCTTCATAGTCCCCCCACCGAGGAAAGTCTCCGTTCTGTGCTGACACCAGCTTAAAATAGATCCCTTCAGGAGTAAAGCACCAGGAGCAGTGCCAGCCAGCGTAGTGGAAGGGACTGCCGACTGACCACTGGACCAGGATGTGGCCCGTGTCGTTCTCGTACTTTCTGAAACCGGGCATGGTGTAGTATTCACGCCGACGCAGTTTGATGCCGTCGCCGTCGTAGACGTTGCGGAGCATTCCCACGGTGCAGCCTGATATAACCTCCAAAGACCCAAACTGCTTCCAAAAAAAGCCGTACAGTGACTGCACACAGAGAGAACAGAATACAATCAAAAGTTACAGAGAGTTTGACGTCAACTCCGCACAACCAGAGGACGAACTGCAGGTACCTTGCGCATGTGGATGGCGAAAGGTTCCGTCCAACCATCGAACAGCTTAAGGAAGAGGAGGCCCTCGTGTGCAGGGATTTCATCAGCGTCGTTGATGACGAAGACGTCGTCTGGTCTTAAACCTACCACCCTGGACATGCCGTTTCGTGTCAGGAAGGTACGCAAGTAGTCATCAGCGATCCAACCGTCCTGCCGTCCCCCATCCGGGAAATGGTCGAGAAACACGTAGAGAATCTTGTGACGTATGTAATTGTACGTACCATTAAGGAGAAGCCGAAGAAAACTAGAGGGATGAAATACAAGGACAGGATTACAAACTTGCTGCTTAGCATCCACTGTCGTTTTATTTGGATGTAATGGACCATATTTTGAAGTTTCAATTTTGTTTTTAATGCTTTGCTGCCAAATACAAGTAACATGAGCGTTGAATTAAAAAAAGAACATAGATATTTAATGTTGGGCATTAAAAGTGGGTCTGTGACTGATAAAGAAACCATCAAGTAACAACTTCCAAGTTTTAAGTTCTTTACCATCAATCTTTGCCTCAGTGAGGGTACTGGGCCATGATTCATCGTGTTGGGTTTTTGACTCTGTTCTAATAGGAAATAACAGGGGGAGAAGCATGTCAAGCAGCTTTGTATGGCTCTTTATTGCTGTGTCATCATGACCCCAAGACTTTCTTGGTTATTTGCTATTTAAATTATCTGTATTTCTGTTAATCAAAGTTCTGGTACTTTAATATTTGTTTAAGTTACAACTTCCCTCCACACCCTTGAACCACATTTGTATGGTCATATTTCTACTTACCCCTATCATTATTTAAAAATTATATCAGAAAGGGCACAAGTGACTTGTTGCAGCATTGTGATCAACTGCAACCTTGGATGAAATAAATATGCTGTGGAAGTCAGAAATCCTCATATTTAATTTGTTTATAAAGACATAAAAGAAGCTCCCATCCATCACACATCTTAACGGCCCTTTTAAGGTGTTTGCTCTGATAAACTGTATTTGTGTGTGTAAATTACAGATTAGTTCCGCTTTGGCCTCGTCAGTCCAAAGGTTTAAATAGTCCTGTGACTGGTTCACTTCAGATGAAATCTATGGGATATCTAATCCTAGAAAGACTAGCTTCTATCTTGTATGATTTTATTTTCAATTACCTTGTCAGTATAGAGCAATAAACTCCAACTTAAGTTGTTTTTAAAAAGCTTTACAACTTTTTTACTTTTCTATGACAAAACAAACATTTAACACAAAACAATAATCATGTTTTTTTAAGCTGTCTTTCTGGCATTCAAGAACACTGTGCAACATTTAAAAACAACAAAAAACACACAAAATAAGCACAAAAACCTGACTGAGGTTAAAATGAGACACTGCCGTTTTGTTTGTGGACTGAGAGGAAGTTCAATCAGTTGAGACTTAGAGGATGCAAAAGAGTGAGAGAAGTTAGAGGAGGAGCTGAGCAGCTGGGAACTCAGAGTGGCGAGGCGAGACGTGGGACAAACAAGTGAATCAAGGAAGACGATGGAAGGAAACGGGAGGGAGCGGAGATGTAGAGGAGACCTGAGGGATGCGGAGGAGCCAGGCTGTTAGTGGCTTTGACAGAAAGCAGAAGGGTTTTGAATTTTATATGGAGTTGAACTGGCAGCCAGTGGAGCTGTTGGAGAATGGGGGGATTTTGGTAAATGGAGGGGGGTTCTGGTAATGATATGAGCAGCTGAACTCTGGGACTCTACTGGCAAGCCATTCAGGGTGTACTCTGTCTTATGCCTTAATCACACACACCCATACAGGAGTTGACCCAATGGATTAGTGATATTGATTGCACGTCAAATATCTAGCTTTAGGCTTTTTTTTTTTTTTCAAACTCCTAAGTATTAAAAAGTGTCCAGAAAACATCCTCTAGAACACGAAACAAACAATTCTAAACTAAATACTCTTAACTCACGTGTCAAAAAGAAAAATAAAGTTTGGTCTTACCTAAGAGGTCGTTTCTCCCCATAGGCAGTAAAGTTGGATTCACATATAAGGAAGAGGTCGACAGCCTGATGGAGCTCGTGAAATCGTGCATGCAGCAGGTCAAACTCGTGGTTCACGTTGATGGCATTAATCACCCTCCGAGGTGTCTCTCTGGGAGTTAGTCGCTCCTTGGTTGGCAGGTTGGAGTGGTACACCATAGTGGGTACCCCGCAGTAAGGTCCGTGCCACCCCGGCCGGCACACACACTTGACGAGTCGCTTCCCGCCGCTCCGAGCTCGCGTCTTAGTCTTTGGAGACACGGAGGGCCGCTCCTTGAGCTCCAAAGGTTTCCGCTGCACAGCAGCACCATCAGCAGCCATGTTGGGTTCAACCACTTTGACGGAATAATCCTTCTGAGAGGCCATCTCAGTCCCCTGTTTGAAGCAAAGTGCTCCGGCTTTGGTGCTGACAAAGTAGGACGTCTTGTCATCCTGGAGCCTGTGGGTGCGAGTATGAAGATCCCCCATGGATCTTAAGGGGTCCCACTGATGGTTGTCTAGGAACACTGCTATGTGTTCCCGTCCTAAATGTGCTTTTGGATGTTCTCGCTCAAAATGTTTGGCGTGGTAGTCTTCAGCTCCCCTCTACAAAAAAACATAGTAAAGGACAGTTTTAAATAGGATTAAAATAAATACAGTAGGCAGTCAACAGACAGACTGTGATGTAGGGTGTAGCTGGGTTCATTCTTGAAACAAAAAAAGTC
>NC_050512.1:9628535-9629069 GCF_002922805.2 Oryzias melastigma | reverse complement strand
ACTGATTAACCCTTTAACACTGGAGCTCCAGTGTTTATGATCTACTGGAATTACGTTGATTGACTGAGTGGTTGAAAAATTACAGTAAATCAAAAAACATAAACACTAGAGCTCCAGTGTGAAACAGTTATCTTCCAGACCAAATATTGTCAAAAACATCTTTAAGAGTACCGTTTGATGTGGATTTTTAAGGGAGGTAATGATAATTACTAAGTCCAAAAAAAAACCCCAAAACTTACACCTTACACATCGTTTTGTAAGCAGAAACTTACATCTTTTGAAAGCTCTCCAAGATGGTTTTCCTCTGGTTTCTCCCAAGGATGAGGAGGTTCCGGCACCCTAAGCCCCAGATGGTCCCCAACTCCAGGTTTTTCTGGACCCTCGTTTATGTCCAACTCTTCATCTCTTCGGCTCCCGAGAGAACCCGCCCCTCCCCCCCTATGTTTGGCATCCGGATTACGCCGCACAGGCAGCCAAGGGTCATCGTCGGCTGAGGAGGGTACTAGCGGGGTGGCGGCCGCACCCTTTTCCCTC
>NC_050512.1:9625678-9628399 GCF_002922805.2 Oryzias melastigma | reverse complement strand
TCGTTTTCCTCTGGTTTCTCCCAAGGATGAGGAGGTTCCGGCACCCTAAGCCCCAGATGGTCCCCAACTCCAGGTCTTTCTGGACCCTCGTTTATGTCCAACTCTTCATCTCTTTGGCTCCCAAGAGAACCCGCCCCTCCCCCCCTGTGTTTGGCATCCGGATTACGCCGCACAGGCAGTCGAGGGTCATCGTCGGCCGAGGCGGGTACTAGCGGGGTGGCAGACGCACCCTTTTCCCTCCAGAAGAAGCCAGAGACCATGATGAAGGACTTGATGTTGGGGTAGGGAGCGGAGAGCTCGCGCAGGAGGGAGACGTAATGGAGGGCCTTGTAGTAGTGAAGGAAGGAGATGACACATAGACCCACCGTGCACAGCAGGAACACTTTGTGCCGCCGCATTTTCATCCTGCAATGAAAGAGGAGATCCAATTGTGAAGAATATCTGGGGTTTAAAAAAAAAAACCTGTCCCTCTCACCCTTTGAGGAAAAAAAAGATAGGAAAAAAACAGATACAATTTGAAATGAAACCCAAAGAAGACAGTAATCTGCAAAGAAAATGTCCCAATTTTTAAAAGTTTGATGGTAAAAATGAACAATCTGAGAACTAAATAGTGCCTCTATTATGAGGCATCACATTTCCAGAAACCTTTAGAAGACATTATCATTTTAAACCCCTTGTCCTAAGCTGTGATGTAGCATTGTTTTCTGCTAAAATTTTTGATCCTTTTCTTTCCAACTTATTCTTTTTTGTTATTATAATCATTTTTTGATTAATACAATCTGCACAAATTTTATTTTTTTTTTAAACTAGAATTTTTTTTTTCTCTCCATCAACTAATGAAGATGATTTTTACTTATTACTGTTTCTACTTCTATAATCATTCTTTGATTAATACAATCTGCACTAATTGCCTTTCTTTATGGGAATATTTTTACTGCATTCGCAAATGAAGATGATTTAATTATTAATTTTTGTATTATCATAATTCATGCACAAATTGTCTTTTTTTTCAATGAGAATATTAGATTATTGTTAATTTAATATGTAGTAATGATTACTGAAAAGTTTACAATCACTATGGTATTAATTTTCTTTACTGATTAATATCAATGATTTGTCGTGGATGCTTTAAAACTTGATTACATTATATTAATGATATGAATGATCCTTAATAGCCTGATTTTATCAATATTTGATATTAAGTCCTGAACCGGATATTGATAATTCATGTAAAGAACATGGTATGGTCGAGTCAGGGTGGGATTATATAAGTTCGCTTCCTTCCACTCCCTTTCAAGTGATCTACTTGTGATTCCCCAAGTGTTATGTTATGTATGTATTGTGACCTGATTGCTTGAAATAAACCATTTCATTCATTCATTCACTATGTCAATGTATTAGCTAACAATTACATGTTATGTGTTGATTTATTGTTTTAAAACCTAAAAAAAACAACTTGTTTTAATCACTGTCATGCTATATTTAAAGAGTTCACTGAGGTATAGCGTTTAAACCACAGCAAGGAGGGAGAAACTTAGAACGCCCCCGAGGAATTTAGTTTTTCTCTTTATTAGAACGAATACAAATTCAAAACTTTAGGACCCTACTTTAAAATTCAGAATTATTTGTCCCTTTTCTTAGCAAAAAAAACACTCCTTGCCACTTAAACATCCACTCCACT
Source organism: Oryzias melastigma (assembly GCF_002922805.2). Lineage (NCBI taxonomy): Eukaryota > Metazoa > Chordata > Actinopteri > Beloniformes > Adrianichthyidae > Oryzias > Oryzias melastigma. Next base: position 9,626,718 of record NC_050512.1, on the reverse strand, counting down.
GAAAATGACTTTTTCTGTTTTTTTGACATGTTCTGGCATAGAAAAGAAAATAATCTTTTTCATCAATTATTTTATTATTCAAATCATTGTGAATCTGATGCAAAGATGCAGTTGGAAAAAGCTGGGGGGGCACAAGCTCCCTGCTTTTTCCCCCATTCTGATTTATTTTAGACAACTAGATGCATGTATGTGTTCATTTTCCTCGTCTGAGCTGGAATCTGGGTAGATGGCTCCATTATTGGTCACCAATTTTTTGCACCATGTGAGGGCTTGTAAGTGTAAATAGGGAGCTCTCAGCAACGAGGGGAATAGTAGGTAGGGTTGTTCGCCACAGCTCGGAGGCAAATTTCAAAAGAATTCCTGCCACTCTGCTGAAACTATGTACGAAACAGGTTTTTGGATTTTGGCTAAGAACTGCATAATCATAATTAAAAGACCACTGGGAACGCTTTGAAAGTAGATCAATAGATGATCGGAGATGGTCTTTGGATTTGAAGAGGAATACTTTTTGATGATTATTGTTTCATTTACTAATAAAAAACTATATAGCATTCAAGTTTAAAGAAAAGAGCAGACAGGAGGCCTCCAGTGCTCCAGATAAACTCGCAAAAGGTTTTATGAGCAGATGAGGTGGTGACTGGGTTTGTTGAGGAGCATTAGCTGACATATGTTTGGGCTTACAAGAGCAAACAGATTCTCTAAAATTTTTTTGAAGATCTGTAAGATTAAGAAATGAATGGTTTAACAGGTACCGGTAAATAAAACCAGTATATCTTGTTAAACCTTAAAGTAAGTGTCAAACGTTTTGCTGAGTCATTGATTGTTACATTGCAGTTTGCTTTAAGGTGACATGCAGTTAAAATAACAAATTTGAAATGAATGTAAACAATTCTTGGGAATTTCAGGGTGATATTTAGGATTTTAGTTTACACTATACTCCAATGGAGAGTAGTTGTGGATTAGGGCTGCCACGATTTGTCGACTAATCGACGACTAATCGACTATTAAAATAGTCGACGACTAATTTAATAGTCGATTAA
>NC_050512.1:9606933-9625629 GCF_002922805.2 Oryzias melastigma | reverse complement strand
AGATATTTTTAATTCACATAAAGCAAAATAGAATTGATTTATTCAAATAACAAAACACATCTGTATTATGTTTCTGTTACTGCCTGTGCAAAATAAAAAAAATTAAAACACGATTATTTTTTTCATATATAATCTTGAATTATTAAGGGGAGCTGCAGAACAATCAAAACTAAAGTGCAGCAAATTGGGGCAATCAGTCATCTGGTCTAAAAGGCAGTAACCAAAAACAAATGGAGAAAAAAAAAAATCTAAAAATTTTTTGTCGACAGATTACAAAAGTGAAAGCCCATCTGCAAGTCTACCTCTGAAGACAAACTAAGTGAGTCCTCTGCAGTGGTTTAGTCAGAGGCTCTGACCTGGATTAGATTAAGATGCCGAGGGGCATGACCTTAAGAAGAAAGCTCATGCTTGAAAACCCCTCCAAATATGTCAAAAAGTCCACAAAAATGAGTGGGCCAAAAGTCCTCCACAGTGCCTTTAAAGACTCATTGATAGCTATAGGAAAAACCTGACTGCTGTCTTTGCTGCTAAATGCAGATAAACCGGTTATTGGCTTTAAGGAAAATACACTTGACAAAAGGTTAGGCTTGGATTTTTTTTTTTCAACAAAAACATTTAAAAACTGCATTTTGTGTTGACTTGGGTTCAGAATAATGTTTACATTTTGTGACATTTTGTGTTAGCAAACAGAAAAGGGGCAAGCAGTTTTTGTATGTTGGGCTATTTCTATTAAAACTAAATAAATAAATAAAAAGTGATGGAGACATAAAACAAGCTAAGATTGTGGCATGTTCCTTTCAAATCTACTGTCAGGTTCTGCTTTCATCCATCTAAACTTTCCATTGTGTTATGTTACACCCCCCCATTACATTCTTCTCTACCATTTCTCATAAAACTTTGAGTCAAAAAGGACAAAGTACAGAAAAATGACATCTGGAGTCAAAAGAAATTAAAACAAAAAAGGTAAAGTTTGATTCTCGATTTTTTATTTTCTTTATAAAAATGTTCTGAATGCTCTGATAGTTTAGATGGATCACTGAACAGGTGAGGTAGATAATGAAAATGAATGGAAATGTTTTTTTTTAGAGATTGTACTGGTCAAGTTCCAACCAGTTTGCTTTGTTCATATTACATACATTTTTTTTTTATAATTTAATTTGTAGCTTAAAAAAATAACGTATCTCTGTTAACATGTAGCGAACATTATTTGTGAACAAAATGTTTTTTTTATTATATAAAATATCTAGTTACTCATCTCATGTTCAAACACAATAGAGAAAAAAAGTTCAGTTTACTTGGTCTATTGTTTTTAGTTTTGGTCTTCCTTATTAAACTTAAGTTGTTGTGAGAAGCAGTGATCTGCACTGTTGCACCACAAAACAACAAGAATCCTTTATGAATAGCTATGACAGATAAGAGGGAAAAAAAGCAGATGAGAAAAGTGTACCACACTAATAGAGCCCATCACCAAACTTGATATAAAAGCACTTACAAACAGAGTAACCGCCAGCATCGCGTCGGCAAGCATATGCTGGTACATTTAAGCAGAGACATGAGTGCTGAAATTATTCCAAAGTGCTCATGACAGCGGTCGGTGCTCGGCTACTGCTGCAGATCCCTTCACACCTTCAATGCCGCCTGTCAGAAAATGCACAGGGCGGAGTTTTACTGGTCTGACAATGTGAGCAAACCCATATCTACCGGCAAAGGTAACAGGTTTAAGAATGCCTGGTCTCGACTTGCTCAGGTGAAGTAGGGTTATTTACTGTAGCTTTTAGTCTAGTAAAACCTGTTCAACTTAGGACTGAAACAGATTCACAAAGTGACAAAAAAACAAGGATAACCTGCATTGCAGACAAGAGAGGAAAAAACAACACCACCACAATGATACTTTTAAGACAACAGACTAAAAACAGGTTTTCTGATTAGTTCCCGTCACATCTTTGACACACATGTTCTTTTAGTTGTATGGAATTGGTCATAACTGCAATTTAAACTCTATTGAACAAATCTCCAATATGTTCACTTATGTGCAACAGCGCCCACTAAACACTACTTACTTGAAATACCTTTTGTGTACCTGGGAATTTGTTGTAAAAACTCATAAAGAGTCAACATTTGGCAAATGAGTCTAAAGGAAAACAAAGTAAAAATATTCCAGGGCCAAATAATGATCATAAACAGCAGTGATAATCCAATGCTTCACTGTGACCTGTTCAACTACTTTGACAAAATGCAAATGTCATCCTGCGTGCTCAGAAAAAGGATGGGACGAATGCTAAAGCATGAGAAAAACTATGGCAACCTGAAGTGCAAATTACTGCAACATAAATGGAAAAAAAACAACATTGTTTCTTTATTGGAGGAATGTACTGAAAATAGATATACAAAACAAAACAAAAAAGTCCTTCAACCATCTTTTATCTCCACACAAATGAGCCCAGAAAGATGTGATCTAGCAGAATCCATAAAAGTGACACATCAAGTATCTCTATAAATCTTTTTATGGTTATGTATTTGAGCACCAGCTTAATTATTTTCTAGGAACTATTGTCAAATGATGAACCACACCTTACAAAACTGTTTTGGCGCTTCTGACTTCCAAGAACTCGAAGAAATGCATGACAAAGCTTGGCTTTGTTTGTTTGTCCGCGCCTGCTTTCTAGAGTTAATGTTAACCCCTCTAGTTCCATTGAGTGTGGAAGCAAAAAGTCCCCAAAACCTCTTTCAACACGAGAAAAGCTTTGATACCGAACTCAAAACACACTGCGTTTATGCAACTCTGAACAGCCTCACCTAACAAGCACAGAAGGGGAATGATTCAAAGACAAAATAAAAGAACCTTGGGAGATGAATTTCCGATGAGACGTCATTATGTAAGGAAAAAAAAATGTCCTCAGTGGAGATCCTGAACTCTCCATCCTCACTGACAGAGAAAAAGAAAAATTTGTTACCGTCAATCAGAGTTTGCAGTATTACTTTTCAATTAAAACTGTTTGACTTCCATGGGGAAAATACTTCATGAAAGAAAACAAGTGTTTTTGGAATATTAAGCAATATAAAACCCCTTTTTTTGTGACAATAAATGCATTTCAGCCATAGCCAGTGGAAGCTTTTGTTCTTTACAAAGATACAAGATCTACTCATATCAGAAAAAAGAAATTGATAAAACTCAAAATGCAACAAAAGTTTTTCCACAGCCACTGAAAACTGTTAACTCTGGTCAGATACTGCTGATCAGTTTCCTGCCTTCCTTCTGCTTTTTGTTCACGCTCAGCTGACTTTCTCATGGCTGGCAGTTTGTCATGACACTTTTTTTTTTTAACTTCGTCTTGAGACAATAAAGAGGTCGCCTCTCAGTTGCTTGTTTTCATTCCCTCCTAAACTTGCCAAGTTAAAAAAAAAATGAGTCCAGATATTGAATAAGTGTGTGCATACTTTGCAGAGTTCAGCAAAGACTCCAGCTGTTACTGTTAACACCCTCCTGCGGTAAAGACACCAAACCTCCTGCTCCGTCTCCTCTGCTGAAGCCAAAACTCATTTAAACATGAAATAAAATAAAATAACTGACTAGCATGTCTTAACAAATACTCTGCTTCTTGTAGTATCTTGATGTCGGGACAAGTTATAACATGTTATGGTTGTCACAACAAAAGTAAGGAAAACCTCAAAGTAAACAGGCTTTAATGTTGACAGACAGATGGCGACAATTACATTTACAGTCAGCTGTGGCTGACTGTAAACCTCCACACAACAGGGTTGAGAGTTGAAAAGTCATCCTGACTCACCACGTTCATTCCTACCATCCAAGAGTAGTACATGCTAGGTAGCACTGTTCTTTGAATCTTAACAGCATCTGGGCCTTCAACTGTGAAAAGTGCCAGAGCAACAACAGTGCTTTCTTCTAGTTTATTGATTGACTCCATTAATGAACAGTCTACTATTTGCACTTAGGGAAGAACCTACAAAGATTTATTTGCTCAACTTTACAAAATCCTTCAATAAATCCTGCTAATCAGCATAGTATGCAGTGTGCAAATGAATGAAAGTCTTAAGAAAATACATTTGCAAGATGGAAAACTGCATTCATGTTTTTTTTTATGAATAGGATTATTTATTTTAAGGTGGACTGTGCCACTACAATACCACCATGTTGTCTTAAAATGGACAGAAATCTGTAAGTTATGATATGATATGATTCAACACCGTTTTAAATGCATTTCCAAATAATCAAGTATCAAAACCCTAAAATGTGTATGTATAATGCCGTTTCCTGATGCCAATCACACATCCAACTATCTGTTATCCATCAATCTATTTTCTAAAACTGTTTAATCCTTTTTGGGGTGATGGGGTTGCTGAAGTCTATTCCAGCTACTGTCGAGCAACAGTGAGGAGGTACAAGATGGATGGTTCGCCAGTCCGACAAAGGGACACACAATCACACAAGGCCCCAATCCAAATTCTTCCCCTGCCTACGGCTTCTCCCTACCCCTAAACTTAGCCTGCCAAATGGAGAGATGTGTAAAAATAGTGTCTTCGAATTCGGACGGCACTAATCCTCGATGACGTCATCAATTTTCTCCATCATCAACGTTAGCACGTAGCTTCCAGTTCTTGGCAATTACATAACAACATGAGTTTTATAACTTTTAACAGTCAGGCTCAAACGAAAAGTCCTTATTTACAGCTAAATGTAGACTTCTGTACTTTAGAGCAAACCCACATGAAGAAATGTGTTTCTCTTCCGCGGCATAGTGCGACACGGAACACCCTACCGGTGGAGGGATACAGGACTCAAGGTCACTTTTCTTTACCCTTATAAAAAACTATTTCTGATACCCCGTTTACATCAAATGCCCTTTCAATTGGAAGGGTAAGGAGAAGCCGCAGAGGAAGAATTCGGATTGGGTCAAAGTCACACCTGGAAACCATTTTGATTCACCAGTTGACCTACAATACAAATTGATGGACTGTACTACTGTCTAAAGTCATAATTAAAAGTGAACAATAAAACGAAATGCTGCATATTCGTCTTTGAAGTGGCACTCAATATTCAAACCTGAAAACAGTCCACACCCTTTGTATCTCTATAAATGTTTTTTTATATATATTCCTAAAAGAACTTTGTTGCATTCAAGTAAACCTAAAGAGCTTTGGACCTGGCACTGGCCGTAGGGTTAAGAATTGCTTTGGAACAAGGATAATCTTGTAGACTCTGTTCAAGTGATCAAAGAACACAAATAGTTTGGTTTGGTTTCACACATGGTGCTCTCAGAACCAAAAGAATCCGTACTGTCTGAAAGAAAATAGAGTATAAAGAAATAAAGAAGGTGGAAACCTGTCAGCCCAGAAATCTTCTTATAAAGTCGTAAAAAGTGCCTGCATCTCGTCATTCCAGCATATCTACCCTCTTATGACATTTTCCAAAAGTTTTGAGAGTCTTGCATCCTCAGTTTTGTGATTTGAGGTTTGTTTTTGGAAGCTTGCAGTACATGGCACTTACATCATTAACTCCCTTTCCCTCCCCTTCTATCTGCACTCTGGTTCACCCTCAAGTGAACTGAGATTGTTGCTCTCAGGGGGTCAGGGTTTGCTTGTTTCATCTGCAGGTGAGCTTTCACATCTGCCAAAGGAAACTGAGTTTTACAGAAATCAAACCCTGGTGTGAGTCAAACCTGTCAGCGTGTATGCGCTCTAAAACAGCCACAGTATTAGTTCATCCTTTGCATTTTCTTAACCAGGCAAATTCTTTAGGAAAATTAAGTACTAGGCTCTTGGAAAACCTTCCTTCTTTTAAGCTTACAGGTCACTGGATTGATGAAGCAGATGTCAGGAAGGAGCTAAGAGTGCTTCAATAATGCAAGCATAAGAGGAGCCTGAGAAAATGTGTTTGCATGCTTGAAACCGTTTGCACGAGGTACATGTGGGCTTTAGAGTGCATCTTGGGAGGTAGGTGGTGGGCTGCAGCTGCCATGAAAATATTTGCAGGTTCTAAGAAACGTGGTGTGAAAACAATATTTACCCACAATTGTGTGTGTGTTCTTGCCTTACAGAGCATTTTTAAACAACAGGGGGGAATATTTAGCCAGATTCTCTAAATACAAGCTATTTTGGAAGTTCAGGGTTAGGTTTTTAGCTGTACGATTGAGTAGTTTTGGGTGAAACATTTAAAGGGGGTTCTTGAAGTAAGAAGTAAAGTCTTAGTCACATGGACCCATACACTACGATCTAGATGCGTGTATTGGCTCCTTCCTAACTACGTCCAAATCTTGCACTTGTGGGGTGTGCAGGTGCAGGTTAGTGCTCGTGGGATGCCCACACACTCAACTACACTCTGCCTAATTTTCCAACAGGTCCCGTGGTCCCCAGGTTTGGGTTCAAAAAGATAAAAATCTGTTTACCATCACTGCGCCCAACCTACTTCATCCTTACTTACCCTTATGTGTTGTTAAAGTGTTAGCTACGACCTGTCGACTGCAGCTTGCCCATAGAAAAAATTTGCATGAACATTTTAGCTCTCGAGGTTCAGTGAGCTGTCTATAACTTTGATATCTCCTGTAGACTATCTGCATGCCCTGTACAGGCTCACACATTTTCCACCCGCAGACAGTTCATACCCACCCTCAAGGGCAGTTGTGACTGAGGCCTTTGAGATTGCACTTACGTCAATAACTAACTTCCATGGGAGTTCAAGTGTGGATGACATTACTTAAAGTAACTGACAGGAACGCAGAGAAAAATTCCCACAACCCAAGCCATAATTCATGTAAGCTGTGATGCATGAACCGAACTCATAAAAAAAGTGTCCAAATTAAATGGAAGCTGTAATTTCTCAAAAGTTTGTTTGTTTTCAGCAAAGTGTTTTTGGTGTCCACCAGAACTGATGCTTAAGAAGTAGTAAATGTTGCATTCCAGAGAGAATCAGTCACTTAAAAAACATACAACTGTCCAAAAAAAAGGCAAAAGAAATAATTCTGTCACACAGCACGAATCGAGCTCCCACCGCGCTGGCTCCCACACTTCACAAAACAATTCAGAAGCAGCTTTCCTCCAGAGGGACACGCATCAAGTCCTCCATCTAAAGATCTGCAAACGCTGAGCTTCAGGGCATGACGAGAGTAGTTTTTGTCAGGTTTTTAGGTTCTGCAAAACAACAACTGATGCAGCTTTTCCCATACTATGAGTGAGCGAAGACAAAAAACAAGAGAATCAGGTGCAATAGCTCTGAGGTGAGAAAGAGAACGGGTATATTTCTTAGAAGCAACCAGCCACATGTCTAAGAAAGTTTTATCTGTGAATACATATTTTGAGTTTTCTTCTGAACAGTTGGTGTATCCAAGAACCAAACTCTTTTTATACTGATCTAGCTAAAACCAAGGGTTTTCAGTGTGTTTCATTTTATAATAACATTGTAAATCCATCCTTGTTGTGCAATGTCTTCATCTGTCAAGATTGTCAGTCTTGAAGCCAAGACCGGCTGATACCAGGCAGGACAAGCGTGAGCAACCATGGGATTAACTGCTCATGGTGACCAATCCAAAGCTCCATCTTTCCGATCAAACAAATGCTTTCGATTTTGAACAGTACGCAAATGGTAGAATTAAAAAACAAACCCTGTAAGACAAGGATAGAAAATGCAAACAGGATTCAAACCAGAAACTTTTAGGCGGCTTACAGACTCTGCCAGCCACCACATTCAAAGAGATTAAAAAAAAAAAAAACTCTTAAAAAACTTCATATGATTTAAACATTCTATGCTAATCTCAATATAATTATGACTATTTGCCAAAGACAACTTTACTGGGTAAATACTGAATTAGTTTCTGCAAAGTCTTTATAACCACAAATTAAAGACATGCAAAATACATAGTTTTTACTATTGTTTCAAAGCAAACAGATAAAGAAAAATAAGGAGCACTAGAGCAAACAATTCTTATTTGAACAACTGAAGTGATCCAAAACTGATAGTCAAAGAAACAATTACCTTTGGAAGCTGCAGGTTATAGGGAAATGTCCTGTTTTTAACCCTAATCTGATTCAAAGCACCTAATTCAAAATACCTGTTGTTTTAAAAGCTAATCCTATTCTGAAAAGTGAAATGTTGCCTCTGGAGATTTGTGTCAGCGTCTTATTTCCTCTTAGTTCAGAAACTCCTTCATGTCAGGTGCAGTCTGCTGTCTTGTCCCCAAGCAGCAGTGGGTTGAGTTTGCACTGACGTTTCTTCTAGATGAAAATTAGGTAAATCTAGGTAAATGTGTATGCATGAAAAAGGATTGTTTTTAGATATTAGAATCCAAATGTGTTGCATGTGTTCTCTCACTGTTTTTGATACACTGAGACTGCCCATCCAGCATTTACACATAATGTTCGAATTAGTCATGAGGACACAAAACAAAAAAATATTTTTGTCATAATACATCAAAACTAACATGGTAGCATACAGATATCAATATTATGTACCGGTACTTTGCATACAGTGCCATGCATCTTTCCACTTAGACATTAGGGTAGATCAAGGAAGAGTGTGGGGTCAAATCAGGATCAGCTTAAAGTTAATGAAAACCATATTGTACATTTAAAAAAAGACACTGTAAACAGGGTCCACCAATACCGACATGGATTTTGGTATTGGCACCAATAATGACTATTTTGACATATATCGGTATCAGCCTTTTGTTTTTACCCGACGAGGCGATATTGAACTGGTTGTTTTTGGCTTGGAGACAGCTGCCCCGCTGTCTTTTGCATGGTCCTGCCCACTGCACTAATCTGATTGGTTAACCACGTACAGGCAGAGGCAGAGCCAATCAGAAATTGAAACAGTTTGCGGTGAGGGGGTTGGGGGAGGTCAAACCATGGCGGAGAGAAAATTTTTCTTTGTGATGAAGCTCTGGAGGGTGTACAAGCAGACCCTTCTTACCCCAAAACAATTAATTTACTGATACTTTTGTAAGTATTAGTTGAATATTGTGTTGTATATAGTATTGTAAATAGTATCCTATTGTACCGGTTTCTTCTTTCCAATCTCGAGCCAGTGACATTCATTTATCTACTGGTTTGAAAAAATCCTTGAATCCTTGAATATCATAAAAACGTTAAAAAAAAAAAAAACAACAACAACAACAAAAACGGCAGCTCTGTTACCTCACTGTTAAACGTGTCTGTGAATCACAAGATTAAAAAAAGATGCTAAAAATATAGACATGTAAGGAACCTATTATTTTATAACCATGTAATTAAAATTAAAAAATAATCCTGTCGAGTTTTATAGCAGGAAAGCACAAAGATACAAAATATTGAGCAACACATGAAAACCTACATAACAACAAAGCACCGCCTAAAAAAATATTGGTACCTGGATGCCTCCCTGGAGAGGATATACCGCCAAATTATGATTATGTGTAATAGCTGCTGCTCTCAATTTACAGTTTCAATTTAGAATTTTCATTTTCCGTATTGAGGCTAATTTTATGTGGGGGTGGGGCTACCCCGGTACCCACTGGGTACCGGGACATGATTGCCATCGGGTGATGGAGGTTTTGGTGATGTCAATTTCCGCTCAAATGTTTGCAAAAGCCTTTCACCCTTCCTCTGATGTGCCAAACCTTGGGGAGCATTATCACTTCTGCATGCCACAAGTTTACAATGTGTACTTTCAATAAACCATTTTAAAATATTCAATTTTTTTTCAATGCATATTTTACAAATGCTTAATCTGTTTTTTTTGTTCACTTTAAGCTGACCTGATTTGATACCATAGAAACGGAATGACTACCAAAGACTGAAATGTTCTTTCTTGCTGCAGAAACATCACCTGCAAGGAGCACATGCACACTGATCTGTGTTCAACTGCATCACAATGCAGCAGCATCGAATGTGCAGTAGTAAAACAGGAAACATAGTCCCTCGTCTGCAGCTCACAAGAATATATCCCTGTGCACCTTTGCTAAAGAGGGCTACTTTCTTAAGACAATTTTCCCAGCAGTGATTTACTTCTTTAGTCATTTTCTGTACCCGTCCTTTTCTTTTGTTAAAGCCACTCAGTTTCCTATTAGAAAAAATGGCAAAGTACTACAGGAGTGCTACTTTGAGCTTGTTAACACTGCATGGTGGATGTGGTGCGGACTGAGCAGAGTGGTATTTTACAAAAGTCTGTGCTAATGAGAGGACTCAACAAATAGTTCCTCGATACAATTTTCTCCCACAGTATGCAATTATTTTTAAGACAGGACGAGACATAAAGTTGGTCTTTCTTCTTTCTCTCACGACGTCCTCTTCTTTCCCCCCAGAAGCCTGCTGAACCCAGGGCTGCTTGCTGCAGAGGCGAGCATTTCTATTTGTGTCATTAGTTTTGTTTGTGCGCGTCAGACCGGCGACTGCAGTGAAACTGAACCAACCGAATGCAGGCTTGATGATATCCCAGTAGGAGAGAGAGTTAAATGGAATCGGGAAATAAAGTGGGTTTTGTGGCCGAGTTGTGATTGTTTACTTGTGCTCAACAGACAGACTTTTTGAAATGTGCACCTGCTCGCCGTTTGCCATGCGTTCAGAGCAGTTGTGATTTACGAAAGCAGACAGCTGGCTGACGAGCTGGTCAGTCTGTAGGGTCAAGATGCCAGCCTCCTCCGTGTAGCAGACAGACAAGACAAAGGTAGTCCCTTGTCGATTCAATCAAACATCCAGGCCAAAAACGCAGACAGCGGATTAACTAAAGTGGGTCAAAAATAAAGCACTAAGCAGGGGGATTCATTGACACACTCATCGTCTGTCCTGCCCCCATTGTAGTTATGCAAACATGGAGGCTGAAGCCTCTTCAAATCTTTCATTTGGATTTTTGTAATGTTTTGCAGAGTTTGCAATAGTTCAGGCAACAACTTCTGAACGCACAGAATCCAGCTTGACGGGCGGGGAGAATGGCGCCTTTGTGTTCAGCATTGTGCTGTGCTATGCATAACAGGAAACTGGAAGCTGGAGAGTGTCCTCGAAAGAAGAAGCAAAGTTCTGCGCAGAGGAACAGCACAACATGGCCAAGCTTCGCAAATGAAGGCGGTTATCACAACTATTTTCAATAACAGGTCTACTGAGGTGTTAAAGAAGAAAGACAAGATAAGATAAAGGCAATGTTAGAAACTTAAACAACAAGAGCCAGAAAAAAAGCCAGTGGGTAAGCATAATTGTTGGGAAGGAAAAGGTTAGGACATATAAAGCTGCAGAAAAATGAGTCAGATATAGAAGAAAAAAGAAAGAAACAGCCTGGAGAGAAAGAATCATATACTGTAGGTAGAGAAATCAAGAGGTAGGGCTGAATAATAATACATGGGAAAAAAAAAGAAATAGGGCTGTGGTAACAAGGAGAAGGCTGCACAATAAAAAACACCACCACAAATTAAACAAGGATTCTGCATGTGTACCTGAGGCAGTGCTACACGCAGGGTCAGAGTACCAGGTAATCTGATTCCTTTTGTAACACAACTCCAAAGCACCCGAAGCGCCATGAGTTAAAATCTAATATTCCAATTTATAGAGGTATCATACACACCTTATAGTAAAGGTAAAAACTGAGCATCTAGATTCAGTATCAGCCACTCTATTTCATTCTATTTGCCTAAAACCTGTTTTTCAGTAACTACCATTGACTGTATATAAGAACTGGACACTCATTGAAAGTCATTTGCTTCCAGTTCCAATGGAATTAAGTCAATCGAGTCAAAAATTATTCACGGCATGGACATCACCATGTTGGAGCCAAAAGTCCCCAATAACCAGTGACTGGTCTGCGTTGGTCTGAGTCAGTTTCTATTGAAACCACTCTCACCCAAAAAAAAAAAAAAAAAAAACAATTTTTGAGGCACCTGATTGCACCAGAGCAAGAACAGTAATTCTGACAGATGCAATGATTGAGTAATAGCAGTTTATTTTTCTATAGAAGTATATGGGATCTCGGCCTATTGGTACCAGTGGGTATTTCCTATTTGGAACTCCAGGGGGATGAGTTTCTCAGTCCAGTTCTCTTATACAGTTAATGGTACTTCCTGCGACTGATTGAGTGGCATGAAATACTATGTATTCACTATTGTCTGCATCTTTTGTTTAAAGCACTTTGATTTTTTGCATTGAAGACGAGGTAAAGTCTTCCAAAATGTGATTAACATTGGATCATATTTAATAAACCAAATATATACACCTCAGAGTAACAAAAAGGAGACTAGCATCACTTGTTTCCAAACAGAGTAGTTGGCCTTGCCTAGAGATACAAAGTTCCTCTGTTTGAATGAAAGCACAGCACGTCCACGCAGAGGCACAATTTTTTAGGGACTGAGTGCGCCAGTCCTCCATGTCATTTACAGTTTGTGCTTCTTTTGAAATCAGAGTTAGAGCTTTCCACCCCTAGTACCAAACTACGGAAAACACTGCACAATGGGAAGTTAGGCAGAACAAGTGAAGTGAATGTTCAGCTCTGACCTGAGCCTGAAATCTCACCTTACACTGCAGATCTCAGTGGCTCATTGAAACCCATTTTCAGAACAATACATCCTAAATTAAGAAAATGGGTTGTGCTTGTTTTACCCCCATGTACGGAAACATGAAAGTTTTAGACTAAAATGTGGGGTCAATAAATGAAACTGCTGGTCAGAATTCGTACTGCTGACTCCTAAAACCGGTTTGTTGACACGTGTAATTGCCACATAACTTGAACAAATAAGAAAAAAAAAAGCATCTAGTTTTACTTTAGGCTTGCATGCACACACGAATGAACACACTCACAAAGGCTTCCTCTGTTTCCTGCTCTTCACGTTGGCCACATCGCTCCCCTGTATACGGAGGAGATTTCAAGCGGTGTGACAGATTGATCTGCAGTTGCTGCTGCATGTGTGAAAGCAACTGTGTCTGATGAAGTCCATGAGGTTTCTCCCACTGTGGAGTTTATACAACTATAGCAACTCTGATACAAGGTGCGATCACAAGGCCCAGACCCACTGTTTGTGGCTCACTTATCTGCCACAGGCACAGATCAGAAAATGCTGCATGATGAGAATTCAGAGCTGTTGCTTTGGTCTATGTGAGGGCTGGTGGTGTTGGGGTCATGCAGAGGAAAATAAAAGTCCCTTAAGTACATTTTGGCAACACACAACAGTACAACAGCATCACACTTTCTCAAGAATAAATGTAATTTTTAAGACGCCTACTTTAGAAAACAAAAGGTTAGGTTATGTCAACAATGATAGTAATGTGGGGATATCAAACTTATAAGATACATTCCACTGCCATTCTCAAGGTTCATGATAATCTTATCAATAAAAAAGTTCTTTGTAACCTCTCTGTGACCCATCTGGACAGACTAAAAATAATGGAGACTGTCATGGAACTAGCTCCGGGCCACAGTATTGTTTTAAATTGTATGAACAAAGTTCAATTCTGCTCTAGGTCTAATTTTAGAAAGAGGAAACTCACCACAAAAACACACACACAACAGAATCATGGCTGTGAAAAGACGGTTTCTGAAAATGAGCCTACGGTTGACCTGTTTTTAGACAAATAATTTTAATGAGCTCTTATTCTGAACAGATCTGAATTATACAATGAAGGGAAATAGTCTTGAGTTACCCAGCAAATAAAAGTTGTGTGATTTAAGTTAAAGCTCAAGCAGAAATGGATTGTATAGAGTGAGATTAGACAAAAGGGTAATGAACATCTGGTCTTCAGTGTCTTACAAAGTACTGTAGATGATATCTTCAAATGTCAAAAATCAACAAGACAGTGAAGTTCCTCAAATGTCCAAAAATGTCCAATTCACTTTCTCTTTAGAGTTTATCTACTTCAGTGGTGTGGTATCAGGAATGGGGCAGGCCAGAACAGATTACATTTTAGACACACCTACAGCCATCAGCGGATCTACAATACCTGGAAGTCCTGTGCTCTCATCATAAAACAGCCAAGCAGGTTTTCTTTGATATCATTTACATTCCCTAAACAGTAACCACTTCTAAGAAATGAATTTAGTGTAACGGGACACCTGTAATTCTTTGTGAGCAAAGTTAAACAAAGTTAGTCTTACTTGAGACATCGACAGAAGCTTGTTGGGTTATGCAGTAGTATTAAAATGCCTGATCGTCACCTTAAATCAAAAAGGACTTTCATGTAGAGATAATGCAAAAAAATAGTGGATAAAGCCTAAGTAACATCCACCCATGCAAGTGAATGTGACTGAGGTTTCACTGACGACTCTTTCCATATGTAAATGCTGTTTTTGTGAGTAACATTGCATGTTTCTCTATAGCTAATGGCTGCATCAACATTTACATAAATAGGAAAAAACAAATAAGTGTTTACATAAATGCAGAAGCTAACGTACCTCTGCAGTATCCCAGTCTTCTGTGTCTGTGCTGCTCAAAAAGCGACATGTGTTTGGAGAACACTAGTGAAATTACCAGAGGGTTGTCATATCATGGTCTGTTTGTAGGCGTTGCCTTGTGCATTCGTTTCACACTTCCATCTTCAAACTAACTTCTCAGGTTGACACTAAAAAAAGCACAGCCTCACCTTTCACATCAATGCACTTGCTGTGTCTCAGATGATGGAAGCAGCATACACTTTTTTACAAACTGCAGCATGACTTGATGACATATTTTACAAGTGCTCAAATATGGCTTTAGACTGAGATAAAGACAAACAGGAAACACTTGGAATATCTAACCAATCAGGAAAGATAACTCCCAGCTGAGTTGGTTCATTTTGAGCTAGTTAGGAAATGTATTTAGACAATATTTTGACTTGTGGAACATTTTTAAGTGGATTTGTTCCTTTAAAATAACAAAAAGTTACTACTTCAAATGACAAACTTTTCTTTTAAATATTAGAACTTTTCTATAACTGCTTCTTCACCCCCCCAAAAAAGGATGTTTTTTGGTCTTAAACATTAGATCCTTTAGATTTTACTAAAACTGATAAACTGGCACAGATCTCAACTGTGTGTTCTTATGTTAGAAATAAAACTAATTTGAAAATCAAACTCAATATTAAAACATTTATAGTGAGAAAACACAGAAAAATAAAGCATTCATTGATGTGTTTTACTTGGACAAAGGATCGAGGCTCTCACTGCACCCTAAGCCATGGTTCTAGGCCCACCAGCAGACCTACTGCACACTCTAGGAGCCCTTCACTTAAATCCCAGCTCTGCGGATTGCTTTTCATTTCCCTTTTTTGGGGGGGTAAAAATAAACTCAGTTTCCTGGATCACCTCTGCTTTAAATCAACCAGCTCCATAAAATGCCAAAGGAAAAACTCCATGTCAACATAAAATCTGACCTTCAAGTGATCAAGGAAAAAGGGAATGAGCATGAGCAGTGAAACGGCAAAGAAGTGTGACTAAGCAAAAAAGACAAACGGTTGCATTTGACTTGTTTTCACTCTTTCCAATGTTGATGATGACAATCTTCTAGTCACAGAGAGTTTTTGTATTTCCTCTACTTCCGTCTGTTCTTGCTTGTATATGGAATTCCTTGATTTGACCCAAATTGTTTCCTCTATTCAGCAGACAGAGCAAGTTTGGACCTGAACAAGACACAATCAATTCCGGAATTAGGCTGACAATAGTGACCCAGTCTTCGAGGTTTAAAAAGAGAAAAAAAATGGCATGATTTAGACACAAACACACAGTTGTCTGCCCAAACTGACAAATAACATCATTTGTACGCACAAACACGCTCTGTCTCCTCTTATAAAATGCAGTATTCTTCTCCTGAAACAGTGAACAGTCAGGGGTCTTTTCCTTAGCTTCATGCAGTCATCCATTATAGGCAGCTGTCACTTAGTGAACAACAGTTTTACTTCCTAACGAAAAATGTCAGCAGTTTTGACTCCTGGCCTCCAAATTCAGCACAATAAACTTTCGGTAAAAAGCAATCTGTGTGGTTGAAAAGACTAAAAAGCTCAGACCATTTATCACTAACTCATTAAAAGCAAATCATATTCTTCAAATGTGCAGATGTCCCATGAACATGAAATATGATATACATAAAGCTGAATTATCATGAGTACAAACCGTTTAGTGAAAAGTGTTTTCCAACCCCGCTGTCCAACATCAAACCCTCAAAACAAATGCTCCTTTGACAGCAAAGAAAAAAGCTTTAGTCCATTAATCATTCTCTGAAAGCTTGTTGTACTGTGACATTAAAATGTTATTCAGCATGAAAAATGTGGTGCATTTAATTATAAACTGTTAGGAAATGTCAGCAGCTTAGCATCACTGATGAAAAACTAGTCTCGTCCTGCCACCCAAGTTCATCGTCCAGCTTTGGTGAATTATTCAAACAACTATGAACTAAAGTTGTCTTCTTTATGACGCCTGACATCATCGGCCAGAAGTAGGAATGATACAATTTACCCTAATCCTAACCTAAAAGAGTTTAGAATTGTGGAAAAAAACTTTATTTGAAGCTTAAAAACGTGAAAAACCGTAACTGTTCGGGTTGATAGTTACAGTTAAAGACTTCCGGTTCTGGATGTTGATGTCTCCAGCCAGGTCCTCTTGTCTTTCCTTGTGATCACGCCACATGTGTCATATTTCCAGATGGACTGTAATTGTTGCAATTCAGCTCCCATCATCAGACCTCGTTTTTTAGAGCAGGACTATTAATTAAGCCCCACTTGTGTGACCACATTATCTGAGAGAACAGCAGCCTCCTGGGGGAAAAAAGTGCAACTACGGAGAGGAAGTTTGTCCCATAGCGCTACCAGCCCGGCATATTCATTTACAGATTAACGAAACCGTCAAAAGTCTCTCTATCATAGTTAAGCATTGACAAAATGAGCTAATGGCACATTGGCATTTATTGAAAGACACATGGGGAAGAAACATGAACAAAGATGGAGACTAAATGGACAGGGACGTGTGGGGTGACAACAGTCTGTACGTTACAATAAGTCAGCAGACTTGGATATAGACCTTGTGATCACAAGCACCATGACAACTAGTGGATAAATGCTTCATTAATACCTGCCTACCACAGCTAATGGACCGCTAAGTGTACTTTTGTCCTTTCTCTTGTTACTCCTGTAAGGCCATTTACTATACTTTACAATCAAATCAGTAGAAACATGACCAACTGGTACCAAGAACACTAGATGAGAAGGTGAAAAGGAGTGGAAAGAAGAAGTGTTTAATACAGCTGAGGTTAGTCAGAGATCTGCTGAAAGAAAGGCAGGGAGCAGACCATCAACACTGGATGATAAATTACAGAAGTTTGCATACTCTTTACATGTACTGTAAAAGGTAAATGAGAGTTATTATAATAAAATAAATCACTTTCTCTATATCATTACTACCACTGTTATAATTTTTCACATACTTAGATTTTTTTGCAAGTTCTTTGTTCCACCTTCCAGGCATTTTTGTTTTAGTGATTAATAGCTCATTTGTTTTGTAAATGATGATAGAGAAGACAACACTAAATCAACATGTAGGTTTCTTTTGTTGTTTTTTCATTTAAATAGCAAATGTGACTAACTTTTCCCCTGGATTTGCTACTTTTCCTAAACTATTTCACATTGTATCCCTTTAGTGTTCAGTATGTCACTTTTTGACATCACTACAAACCTAATACAGCCAACAATAAGGTATAAGGTGAGAACATTTCCCAATTTTTAATACTTCACTAAACCAATTTAGCATCATTTCATTATCTGTAGTACTGGCTAACACAAAAAACTCCATACAAGTTGATTTATTACTGCCTGTCACACCAACATTAAAGCCAAAATGTGGCAAATAATCTGGTGAATTGTGCTCAATTAGGCAGGAAGGTTACATATACAAAGTATTTCACATTTGGCTACTGCATTCAAGTATTTAGCATTAAACCAAAGCGATTAGACATTTTCTATTGTGCACAAAAGTGTTTGATAGATGGTTTGCTTATAGCAATGAAGTCAGCATGAAGGGTGTTTGCCCTTGTCTTCTTCCAGAATATTTCCTTTCTTCTGCATTGTTTTTCTTCTCTTGATGTTTGTTTAAATACTGAGTCTGCTTTGCCTTTAGTATAACATATCAAGTTTTCAGCTCCTGTTCTTCTTTTTTTTAAGTTTCTGATCATTTAAACAAATATTTGAGTTGAAGTTCTCCTATGTTTAAAACAATCATGTAAGGGCTAACAATGAAAAAGTAAGAATGCATTTTTCAATGGGAAAAAAAATGAATAGTTTAAGATATTGAAACAGGTCCAAAGCAAGCTAAATCACTGAAAAATGTAAGCTAAACTGTTATGTGGTTAGACTACAACCATTGCCTCAATCATTGTAGCGCTGCTCTTTGCTTTAAACCACAAATCTTTAGAAAGAAGGTTTTTCCTAAATTCACAAACACGAAATTAAATCCATTTAGGATATAAACTTTACAGCTACAGTGAGGCTTTGTTGTGCTTTCTCTCTTTCACCGTGCTACCAATTTAGATGAAATATTGTCACTTTAACAAAATGTACTCAAAATGATCAAAAACAGAACACAGTCCAAACAGAACTGGCAACCGGTTCAATTCACAGGCGGGGAGGGACCGATTCTTTCCGGCACACGTTTCATTATCTCAAAACGCTGTTGTCAGTCGTGATGTCTGGGGTGGCAGACACCTGGTTCTCTGAATGAAGCAGGTGTAGAGGAATAATGGACAGAATTTGTTTAGCTTCATATGTGGTCAA
>NC_050512.1:9595368-9606911 GCF_002922805.2 Oryzias melastigma | reverse complement strand
AAAAAAAAAAAAAAAAAAAAAACAGAGATAATGATGGTTATTGCAATCTGCTATAATGGGAATCAGAATTGTTTGCTTCTAATTTTCACAATAATCCATTCGTTTTTTCCTTTTTTGAACAAGTTATGGGAGAAAAATCCAAATGGTGCACCACCACAAAACAATCTCAAAACCACAAGAATTATTGCTGACTTTTATCCCTAAATATTTGCTTTTAATATCTGACAAAAATCATTCCTCCTTTAAACATGCAAAAACTGTGGAAAGAAAATAGTATCACCCGGATTTGTGCGTGCATGAATACTTTTTGATTTGTGCAAAACTTTGGATTTATGCGTGTGTACTTCTTTATTTGAGTGAAACTTTGGATTTGTGTGTGTGATTTGTTATTTGTGCAAAACTTTGGATTTGTGTGTGTATTTTTTTTTTTTAACTCGTGCAATACATTTTGTGCATAACTTTGTGTTCTTGCAAATGTGTATATACAAGTACAGAAATTACGTAATTAAAAAAATACAATTCATACATGCACAACTTAAAATTACAACAGCTTGAAACTACACACACAAATCTTTAGAAATTATGCACGAATCAGCACACACAAATCCGCACTTAGGCACAAATCTGATTTGAGACTCTTCATGCCGCAATTTTAAATTTTGTAACTTTCTACATGTGAATACACAATTGCAAGTACACAAAGTTATACATTAAATGTTTTCTATGAGTTAGAAATCAAGAATTATGTACACACAAATTCAAAGTTATGCACAAATCAAGAATTAAACACACACAAATCAATGTGCGTCTATTTTATCTTCATACAAAACAGAACAATAAAAAAAACCTGACTCCAAACCAGAGGACCAAAGTTGAGTTTCGGGCTAAAGGTAATCAGAGTGTGCACTCCCAGAACAACACACTTGGTTCTCAAGGTTTTTCAATGTTGAAGTACCATCAGAATGCTGGAATGTGCTGCCAAAAAAGATGTTTAAACACCTATTCATCCAAAGAAATCCAAAATACTCAGTTGTGACATTCAATAAAAAGTGTTTGTTCAGTATTTGACTTTTTTTCTTTAACTTTCTTGTCTCCTTTGTTCAAAGCCTCGCCTCCACAGCTTTTGGAAATCAGGCCAGTGCAAACAAAGTTCGTACTTTTTCAGATTCAAAGAGAAACATTTGTCTGCACAGCTTGATGAATCTAGCTGAAGGAGATGTTTTGGCCTCTGCGCATGCACACAGAAACTACACAGAGTGTCTTTTATCGAGCTCCTGGATTCCTGACATGTCTTCGAGAGCGTCTGGAATTCATTGCGTTTGTGTCAAAAGTGCTGACAATTTTCCTAGAGGAAAAGCTAATGTGAACAAACAGAGTTATTGAACAAAACTGTTTTTAATTTAAGTGAATTATTCTGCATATTTTTATGTGTATTGGAGTGGTTGCATGTGTGTGTGAGACCTTTGCCTGGAGGCTCGTCTCCAAGACAGTTCTGCTGGAAAACAATGAAGCCCATTCAAGGGAGAACCCACCTCCTGTCTCTAATATAGCACTGTATGATCATGATATGGTGAGGCCATTGGTGGATTACCCATCATGCTCACACTGAACAACCACTGTGTTGATACAAAACCATCAGGCAAAAAGTATCAGTTTCTTTGCTTAAAAATATTTATATAATTTAAGTACAGCAACGAACTGGGTTGGTTCACATACTAAAGTAATAAAAGAAACATGTCTGTGGGTTTAAAGATTCAAACCATAAACATGTGTACACTAGACGGATAATATGTAGTGTCACCCAATGGATTTTAAAGGCAGTGATTTGATCCAACTCAACAACAATGTTCCTAAAAAAATAGCATTTGGGCAGAACAACGCAAACTTTGAAGATTTGTTGCGTCAAGGCAAAATCTAGAAACCTGTGTAGTTTTCTAAGAAATAGTTTCTGCAGAGTGGCAGTAGTTCATCAGAAATTCAACTCTGAGCTATAGACAGGACAGGAAGTAGGTCTGTGGTCATTTTCCATAATCCCTACACTCTCTCCTGCAAGCTACAACCACTCACAAACCCAACCTAACATTAGCTGTGCAACAAAAATGGTGAACATTGGAGATATACAGACATACGCCACCTCAGACAAGGACAAAGACGTACATGGATCAAGTTGTACATGGTAGGCAACTACCCTGCCTTTGCCCACCAGTGGCCAGGTTAGGCTCCCCGAAAGGGACAAAAAGTGTTTAGAAAATGGATGGATGGAACAAGTACAAGCTTTTTCAAACTATATTATTTCCACCTGCTCCTGATTCACAAGAATGTGACTAAAGAAATACTCAGAAACAGTTTTATTTAATCTTATTTTTCTTTAGATATGTCCTTCATCATCAGAAAAAATCCACAAGAACATGTTGAAAAAAAAACACACCAAAAACACAGTTTTCAGTGGAGTGGGTCTTTAACGCCATTAACAAGTTTTTATGAATGAAAAAAGCATTACACTTGAGGGAGACAACGATTCACTGTAGTCACGATTCAGTTTAAAACTAAATTTTTGGGTCACAGTTTTGTTTTAGTTCAATATATGATTTGTGTATTACAAAACAAGAGAAAATACTTTTTTAATCCTTTTTATTTGCTCGTGAGCAAATAACAATGACAAAACACCTTTCAGCTGACTCACACCAAGGCCTGTTTTTATTGTAATAAAGCAACAAATCCCTCTAAAATGTAAGTACAATGCATGCTTACTTTCAATAAAAACATAATGGTATGAAGTAAATAGGCAACATTTAATTTCCCTATAATTTGGTTCAACTGGGAAACTTATGATTCATTTTCAAATTGAGAATTTTGGCATCTCAGGTATACTTCAAAGTTTTTAGTGCAAAACTCTGCATATGCCTACTGTTGGTGCAAAACCAGACATTTAAAAATTTGAATCAAAAGCAATTATATTGATTTGTATCAAATTCAGGAGAAAATGGGTTGATTCAAACTAGAAAAAGGTTCTTAGGCAACTCAAAATGTGTATGAAGCCCAATGAGGCAATTGTTTTGTGATATTGGGCTTTATAAATAAAATTGAATCGAATTAAATTGAAAATTTTACAATTTTTTTGGAGAATCAATCGAGCTAAAAACTGACCAGTCTATCCCAGCTCCAGTCTAGAGAGACCAAACTAACTTTCAGCTCTGTAATAGGCTGGTTTGAGATGAAAAACCTCCAACACTCATGGATTTTCTGCCAACTCCAGCACATTATTAGGTTGATAATTAACAGCAGCTTTACACACAACCCTGTCTGCACCTTCAACCTCAACAAAATATCCCAAAACAATTGGGATTTTCTGGAAACCCATCCATGCAAAGAAATATTTTATTTTTCAATTTTAAAATAGAAAGGAAAAACATTAGAATAAAACTCATGGAGGGACAAAAAGATAAATAAAACAATATCTAAGCACCTTGGACCAGTTTAATTATTTATGACCATTTTAAAATTTTAAAGAGTGTATAGGATAAGTTTAATGGAGTCGTTATTTAGTACACAACACAATTTCTTATTATTTATTTATATTTAATTTCCAAGTACAGTATTTTAAAGAAATTTAATAATTTTTTTCTTGTGCAAAACCAAAAACAGACACCTGTTTTTATTAGTCTCCAACCCTGACCCTATAGTGTAAAAATAAACCTTCCAAAGGAAAGGGTGCATCTCTCAGGAGCCTCCAGTCTAAAATATAAACACAACTTTTCACTACAGTTAAGGCTAGTTCCTGTTCCATGTTGAAGCCCAGACGCACCACCACAGCGCCTCACAACTTTCCAGGATCCACAACGCAGATCCTGTGCTTGTGGGAGTGGTGTCAACTTACACAACCTTTACTGAACAATGCACACCCACCGGGGTGAAACGTTAAACAGAAACACAATATGATCTGCATTTCACTATGACGCACGAAAGGCAGGAAGCTGCACTGCTGTTAAAATGGGGACTGTTGTTGTCATGCTGGAAACACACATGCATAGATAATGTTGACCTCCCACATTTGACGGAGAAGAAAATGTGGTAATATCCATTATTCTTTTTTTGATTATTAAATTCAGCTTTAGCAGTCACAGTTTACAAAAAGTGTTGCAGTTTTCTGTGTGAAACGTCATTTCCTTTCTCAAAATATCGCAGTGACTCAGAGCATTTTTGTCAATCATGATCCTGAGCATCTGCTCTTACCAGCTGGTTTTAGTGGAAAAAAAACTTAAACTTGACTTCATTATGCTCTTTATGGAGCATGTCTCTTTTAAAACAAGTACTACAGCTTTATGATGTTCATTGCGAGGTGTTTATGTGCCCACTGATATAAAGCATGCTGAGGTTATATGACTTTCTGTGCCAGTGGGAGCTGCAGATTACTGGAGGGTGGGCTGTAGTTTGTAGACAGAATGCATTTACGGCAACATTCAATCAGAAGAAAAGACAAAACTACACAACTCCTTTTTGGGACAAAAGCATATTTTGTCCAAAATGAACAAGGTAAAGCTTTCCCCTTTTCATTTTTTTTCAAGCCACCTGACTTCATGTTCACGTGTTTACCAGAACCACTTCCCCTGATGGGGTAAATATGATAATCATGGTTTTGGTCTTCCTCCGTCTTCAAACCTCATCATCTTTAACAGTCAATCTACTGTCAGCTTTCACTTTGTAAATATGTCGCCTCAACCTAAAAAAAAAAAAATAGAAACTAACTTCTCTATGATGTACCATACCGGTTTTAGTCAGACACACCATCTCGGGAAACGTCAAATAAAGGGTTTTTATCCAGAACATGTAGAATGTCAAAGCTAGAAGTAAAAAAAAAAAAAAAAAAGTGCCAACTAACAAACGGCTACTTTACCCAGTGAGCTACAGCACCACCCCATTCTACTGATAAAAAAGAAGGCAGGAGACCTACAAAGAGATTCTGAAGGGTACAAGGAAGGCCTGCTTCTTCAACTTGGATTATGCCAACCACCTTGCCTGCATGGAGGGAAACAATGTTTCTTTGAGGACTTAAGAATAGAAACTAATATGCAGAACTGTTACACCGGGGAAGTGACACTGGGGGAACAAAAGCTGAGTTGTATGTTCAGGTGTGGGTCGTCATTGTTACAACCAACAAACTGTAGACATTGTGGTAATTATGAACTATTTGAGTCTGACAAAGATCTTGAGTTGCTTGCTACACCTACGAATAAACATAATTGAGTGAGGATCACGAGACAATTCACTTCTGATTTGAAGGTTTTTGGACAATTATAATATAGATGAATGAAAATCAGCCTGAAGCAGCAAGGTAGAGACAGCAATCATTACATCTCTGGCTTTCTTAGAAAACATATTATGATTGATTCACATTAACATTTGCAATGCAGAGAGGCACAGAAAAATGCATGTGTTGTGAACGGAAAATGTGGATTATATTGAGCTAACATAAAGATGGGGGGTCATGAGGTTTTGTTTCAACTGTTGCTGATGTATATTTATCAAAAAGTTCTAAAACAAAATAAAGAAGTTAACACAATAGTTCTGCGCAAAACTGTATCTTGGTGTACAATATGAATAAAATCTAAATAAGTCTAAATTTTAAACTACAGTGGTCCTCCATTTATTCAGGAGCTAGGTTCTAAAAACAATCTGTGATGGGTGAATTCTGCTAAACTGTTCTCTTGACTTTTTACAATTACTGTAGATATTTTAAGGCTGCTAAATCCCCCATTAAACAACTTATATACTTTTCTCAGCCATACATGAACATTTCCACACGCCTCTCTCTTGTTTAAACTCTCAATGTCAAGCCTTCATTGAAAATTAGGTCCAGTATTAAAGAATAAAACCAAAGATCTGCTTGCGATTGAAGATTTATGTAAATTTGGCAGACCAAATACAATATATATCAGCAAGACAGGAAAACTGTGAAAACTGAACCATGAAATCTCAAGGGACCACTGTATTTGAATATGCTTCTTCAGGACTATTTTATTCTGGCAAACTCAAACCATCTGGCCCACCATAAAGACAGATTGCCATATTCATTTTTGACCCTACTGTGACTAGCGCAAGACTTTCCAACTGGCACCAGGCACCCCCTTTAAACTGTGCACTGGTGGTGCATTCCAGCCTTGTAGCCTCAATAAACATCCACTAGGTTGAGCACAGGTCAAGATAATTTCTCTATTCTCTGTGAAGATGTATTCTCAAGAATGAAGTGCTTCTATTTTGGCCTGACAACAGCTCAACATAGGTCTGTCTGTCTGTGGACTCAAAAGTAGATCGTGATGTAGAAATATTCAGAAAAAAGGAATCAAAAACCTTAAAACCGAACAACAAGAACTGGAATTCAAAGCAAGTAAAAAAAGGAAAGAAGTGCAAAGCTTGTAAATGAGAGATTGTGCTTGTCTTTGACAAACAACTGCCATGTGTTGAGTGCTTTGCAGCCATACTCAATTCCATGTGCCAGTGAAGAAATCCATATTTAATCATCACAGCCAAAGCTCCATGTTTGTGTGCGTCTAAGAGACTATAGAGAAGCAATCAAGTAGGTCAATCACTGCAGAGAGTACACTTGTGTTTTATGCAGACTGAAATAGGCCAGAAAATCTAGAGCATGGGACAAATGTGCGCTTTGGAAGTAAAGGTAATAGTTTTTCAAGAAATAAAGCCCACCGCATTATATGATGGTGGCCTCTGAGCAGAGAGGTTCGTTCTGCCTGTGAGGTTTGTTTAACATCCTTGTTGAAGTCTTTATGAGGTTATTTTGCTGTGCAGATGGCAGCCAGGACAGGTCATGGTAGTAAAACAGAAGAGTTGGATACTCAAAAAAAAAAAAGAGACAGTAAAAGGCAAAGCAAACAAAAAGTGACGACCAAAGACTGCAAGACAGGTTGCTGGGGTTTTCTTAGTATTGGCAGTAAATGAATAACTTTGTACAAAAGGAGTTTACCATCAAGTCCGAGAAACTAGCGTAATGACTCTGACCAAGTAGTTCAGAACATTCTATCCATCTGTCGGTCCATCCATCCATCTGGACGAATACATAAGCAGACAGCTGGCTGGATCTTACTTTTTGAATAGATATAGATTTTGCTTAAATTTAAAACACTCTTTTTGTACAGGGGTTGATTTATAAAATGCTGCCATTTCCTGTATTTCTACAATGTAGGATTATCTACAAATCATTTTTAGAAAGGTAGACTTAAAAGATTTTCTATTCCGTTTAATATGAAAAATAAAAGCTATGTGAAAGCTCACTTTCATAATTTCTTAAAAAATATTTTAACAGCTACACATTCAAATAGACTCCAGTTGTGACCTCGGAGGGATATAGTGGCTTAGAAAAATTGATGGATGGATGAAATCATATTTTTCCCTGGAAAACATAAGAAATAGCTTCCTTTGTAGAATTATTCAACAATGAAAAATACAATTAACAATGAGATTGTTCTCTGATCCCAGCCTCATGATATCATAATTTGAATGGAAACCATTATGGAAAAAGCGGTGATACTATTATGCCATTACAGTGTGAAATATTCTACTCTAACAAAACTCCAAAGACACGTTATTAATTAAAAAGTTCAACTGTAGTTTAGAGAAAAACTAAATGTTTGGAGAATTTTGGCTTAAACATTTTTCTAATTTAAGGGCCGACTTTGTCACAACTTTTCACGTTTGGGTTGCATACCATAGAGTTTGAATTTTGTTTTCAAGCTGTGTTGAAACACATGTTGTGGTTTGGCATGCTGCTGACTTCCACAAAACTTTACTTTAAAAAGAAAAAAAAAAACAACAACCATGTGTCACCACAAAGCAAGTCTGCAAGCGTTGGTCAGTGTTCCTAAACAAACAGTGAATGTTATTCACACCAACAAAATCTGTGGCTTCTTTATTTTACTGCTGCGGAAATTTGATGCTTATTGGATTTTAGATTTTATTTTGTCCAGCTGCATGGCCAATTTTCCCGATTGGCCATTTTTGCACAAAATAGATGGAGCAGTGTTTGAATCTTTGTTTTAAGTTTTAAAAATCATAAATGATAGACTTTGGGGTACAAAATGCTTGACAAAACCTCTGCCTTTTAGTTTCAATTATTTAAAAAAAATCAAGTCTTAAAAAAAAGACTCCTATTATCAATAAATTGCTGATCTTTGTCTCTACAGGGACTAACATACAACACAGACAAGGCAAAAGTCCTCACTACTTTAGGCCTTAGTAAAAAATGCCCTCAAAGGTGGATACAGGCTTTCTGCAGGTTTTTTTTTGTTTTTTTTTTTTTTGAGGGCGACAGGCTTTAGTGAAAACACAAAGGTAAGTAAAGGTAAAGTCGGTGGGATGCATACAAATTTTTATTTTTTTTTTATCTCAACACCCCTCAACCTTTAGCACTGTGCAGCATGGATGCTGTTTATGTGATACATGTATGCTTCTTGTGCCTGGCTATTAAAAATGAGAAAATTAGACAACTGGAGCGTAATTTGTGTGGGCATCCTACGGTCACATATATATTGCCTGCCCCACAGTGCGTCCAACATTAGTACGCACTCAGCAGGAAGACAACTTATGACAAGAATGTCGAGTAAGGACAACGTACAACAGTATCACCAGTAGGTCATAAGTATGCGCTACTTACATTTAGGGCTGCCACAAACGATTGTTTTAATAGTCGACTAATCAACGATTTTTATTTCGATTAGTCGACAAATCGGGTCATGCGCAAAGTGGATGTAAAGCACACACCTTAACCATCATTAGCTTTAAACCAACTAAAAATAAAGACAATTAAGATGATAGTTTTTTTTTAACTTTTAATGAATTGTGCAGCATTTCTCACTGAAACAAATATTTAAAAAGGGAATTTTTTGGTGCTGAACGCTCACAACTTTGTTCAACATTACTACACTCTGACTCTATATAATATAAAGTAACGACCAATCGACAATTAAACTAGTCGTGGCAGCCCTACTTACACTCTCCTTACAAATACGTCATGATACACTTATCACAAACGCGACAATGGTACGTTCTATTTTCATGACGTCCCTTGAGGTGGCTGTACAAGCCTAGAGGGAACTGCAAGACACACCTGTGCTCTCCTTATGCTCCTGTCTACAACTCTCCATGGATTCCCTAAAGCTACAGCACCCATATGAGTCAAACCTTGCACAGGTGCATGTGATGTGACTCCATTATTGTTATGCTTTTTGTATGTGAAAGTCTTTTTTTCATTTTAAAGTAAAGATCAATGAGGAGTTTTTAATACTGTTCCATATCCTACTGTTGTTGCTATTCAATGTTTAAAGTGAGACTATCTCTGTATTACTGTTCTCACAAAGAATTGCGAGTTTCCCTGTACACCAGATTCGTTTTTTAAAAATTGTTACAGTTCAGGGAATGCATATGATATGAAAATTACATCCCTCAAGGTGGCCCTTCAAGCCTCAAGGGAACTGTAAGATACACCTGCACTTCCTTCAAGATGCAACCATTCCTGTCTACAACCTTCCATGCGTCAACCTCATTGTGTGCACATGTCTAAGATTTTAGACAAAATGTCAATTTCCAGAGTTACAGTAGTCGGTGCTACCTTTTGTATCTGCATAGTTTAATAGGCAACAGCAGTAAGAAAGAAAAGCTATTCATGCGTGGCGCCATCAAACACTCTCTGACTGACTAATAAGGTTTCAAACCACTTATGAAGAAACTTCACCCCACACTCCGTCTCCATTTTTTTTTTTAACTTCCTTCACACTCCTGTGCACAGTTTACGAAAAACACACTATGCATGGGTGGGGACTGAGGGTAATCAAAAGTTCATATATGTGTAGCTGCTTTTATGGTTGACATGCAGGAAAGAAAAACCGGCAAGACAAGTTGAAACACAGAAAGAGCCAGTTTACATTTGCTACCTTCTCCTTTTGCAAAAACTGTTAAGCAGGCCTCACCCATTGCACAGTTGAGTTCATAGATACCAAATCAAATCATCAGAGCCTGAACACAGCTTAATTCTCCCAGCAGCAGCGGCAGGCCACGCTCAGCTGAAGAAAACCTGTTGGTGGGAGGTTGCATTGAGCTGTCTGGACATCCTGGAGCCTGACACGACCCCTCCCCAGCAGCAGGGATTATACACACCATGATGATGATGATAGTGAGCATAAGGAGTGGTTCTACTGTAGGATCTAATGTCAAAACAATAGTCACTGAGATAGGAAAGAATTCTTAACAGATGATTCTCAACCTCATTATTTTAGGGGTTTCCCCTAAGCTCATGCACGGTTCCCCTTTCTTTTTCTTTCACTCTCCACCAGGCTGTGTCCTGTAATCGCTTTAGTGCACACCAGTGATCTTCCCTTTTGTGTGCAACTATTGAAAACATCGCTTTGTCCCGCCTGATTACCTGCAGGTTAAAGAGAATTTATTAATACCTTACCCTACGCCCCCCTCTGGGCAGGAAGTGAGGCCCCGACACCCTTTCAGAGACTTCGCTCAACCATCTCTTAACTGTTGCTTAAACTCTGCCACTAAGTCTATTTGACACAGTGAGTAAAAACCAGCCATCTTTTTGGTTCCTTCAAGTCTGTTTGACACAGCTGAGAGCACAACCACAGCCTGAAGTCACACGGGTGACGTCTCAAAACCGCTACTACTGCTTTCAGCTAGAACAAAAAAAGAAAAAAAAGACGCACACAAACACACACAACAAAAATTGGATTCTTTCAATTTAATTCAATTTTGACTTTACACATTTAGACACATTTGTTTAGAAATACACCAATTATCTACTATATGCTATGAATATATTAATCTGGTACAGTTCACATAGTGTAAAATTTACAAGTGAAATTATGAGATTCCTAATTCCATAGAGTTACATGGATTCTCAAACGGAGAAGCTCCAACAATTATTCTGCCTCTCCTAGATGGCATCTTAGTTTGGCCACTAGGTGGCGATCACACTGTAGCATTACAACTTATTACAGAAGAATAAGAAAGTATAAGCAAAAAAAACATTGCTCTAGATAACAAATGGTTACTTTAAAAAATATATTTCCTTATAAAAGTTTGTAAATTCATGCCTCTAAGTTTGTAAAAATATTCATTTAGTCAGCAATGTATGTTTAGTTTGATCGAGCGTTAGCATATGCCATCCTATGGGAAATCCCATTATATGTTGGCATCAGGCTAGCGGATGTTAGCATGAGGCTAGCAGACTTTAGCATTATGCTTAAGATCAATCTCTACTTTAATGGATCAGTTATTGATGTGTTAAACTTGATTGATTTTAAATCAACCTTGCCCTACAATTAATATAGGAGATACTGCAGGCAACACCTAAGTAACACACGATATTGTAACTCTGCTAAAGTAAAGTGTTGCATAATGGCCTTAAGCTAGACGAATCAGACGATTTGCATTAATAGCTTTACTATTTCACTACTGTAAAGAGTTGCATATAAGTGCAAGGCTGATTTTCTCCACTTCAGTATCCACTGAAATCGCTTTAATTATAG
>NC_050512.1:9554114-9595171 GCF_002922805.2 Oryzias melastigma | reverse complement strand
TCCTGATCGGCTGTTGACCTTGTCAATCAATCTT
The DNA here is from genome assembly GCF_002922805.2 of Oryzias melastigma. Classification (NCBI taxonomy): domain Eukaryota; kingdom Metazoa; phylum Chordata; class Actinopteri; order Beloniformes; family Adrianichthyidae; genus Oryzias; species Oryzias melastigma. The sequence goes on along the minus strand of NC_050512.1, from coordinate 9,595,137 downwards.
ATCTGTGGTGCGTCTCCAATACAGAATGTGTTTAGTTTACCACATTTACATAAACCTTTGATCACTAGCAGATCCTAATTTTCATTCTATAATAAAGGATCTATTTTTCTACAAAGGATTGAACTTTGAGAGTTTAAACAGGAAAAGTGTGAGAATGTTAACGTTTGTCAGAGAAAAGTGTGTAGAGAGGGGATTTTACAGGCTTAAAACATCTGTAATCCTACTTTGCAGATTTCACCTACCACGGATTATTTTTAGATAAACAAGGGAACACTGTACACTTATGCTAAATTAAAAAAGGCTCAGAAGATCCTAAATGAAATGTTGAAAGCTTAGAGATTTCAAATTCTTTGTAATAAAAGGTTTTTACTTTGTTCACTTCACAAAGTCAAGTCTTGATTTTTTTTTTCCTTTAACAAACAGGTGTATCTAAAATAAATAAATGTAAAAAAGATTACATCACCTACCTAAAGTACCTCTTTATTGGGTAAACATGACAAAAAATGTTTATTCCACGATTGGTTTCCATTTAGCTTGCTTACATCCGCACTGCTCCATTACCGACCGGCAAAGGTGTCCCAAGAAAAGGTTGGATTTTCTTCGGAAATTTAGCTGCCGTCTTTTACTGGTGTTCCCACACTATCAGATGTCCGCCCCCATCTGCCTATGACAACAAGCCTTGTGTGTGTGTTCATTTCCAGCACACTTTCTAAGAAAATCTTGAAAACAGGCTTTCTTTTGATAAAAAGTAAACAGAGTCTGACATTGCCGGTCTAAATGAACCGTGTGAGTTTTCAGGAAAAAAAAAAAATGGCAAAAAAGCTCAACCGGCAGCTGATTTAATGATCTTGTCTCAGGATCCCTTTCTTCTCTTCCTTTGTTTGTTTTAACAGGAAAAAGGTAGATGTCGGGATGCTAATCTCTGCTCACCCAGATCACCTCTGGCACTATCAACTGACGGCCCTGCCTGCGTGCCAGCAAAGCCATTTCTTTCAGCCTTGCAACTTGAGTCAACGGCACAGAAAAGAGGCTGCAAAATAACGAACGGGAGACGTGAAAAGAGAAAAGGAGCAAAGGAGGAGAGCATGGGCGAGTGGGAAAAGCTGCACATTACCAACACAAATACAGATGGAGTCTCTCAGAAGTGCCAGCTTAGAGCCGGATTTCAGCAAGTGGAGCCCCCTTCCCTCTGCTGGACCTGACTGAGAATGGGCCGACAGTTGAATGAGTCATGCATGAAACAGCCACCCTTTTTAAGCAGCTCTCTTGGTGGATGGGTGTAAATCAGCGATTGCTAAACAGACAAGAGAAGTGTTGTCATAAATGGACCACACTGATACAAAGCTGTCCTGATCTTTGTAAAATCCCTTAGAACAGAATGAGTCACACACATTCATTCAGCATGCAAACAGAATAGACAAACTCTTTCTGTATTCTTTTATTCCCGTAGAAGCAAAGTCCCACTCTGATCATCTTTTGATCTATTTTGAAAGCATTTCCACTGGATTGAAATTATGATCGTTTCATTTTAAACCAAAAATCTAAAAACCTGTGTTGTTTTCTGGGACATGAAACTTGCCGAGCCTGTCCCTACTTCCCAACATCCATCTGTTTATGGTTTCCCGCTAGCTTACAGCCCTTCACAACCCCAACCTAAAATTACTGGTCCAACAAAAATGGTGAGCAATATTGGAGCTATTCAGCCGTATAGTTCTGATCCAGACGCCACCTCAGACAAGGAAAACAAACAAGGATCTAGTCGTCTACAAGTGGATGCATCAATGAAGCAGAGCAAGGGGTTTTTGGCTTGCTGTCAGACCTACAAGCTTTGACTCACAACAATAGGAATAAAGAAGCACTCAGAAATGCAATTTTAAGCTAAATTTTCTTTATACATGTACTCCATCAGAAAAATGACACAAGAACATGACAAAAACACAATTTTCATAGACAATGTGAGAACCAATGTCGTTTTCTGATTTGCTGAGCTCAAAAAGATGAGAAAAGCTCTAGGTCAATTTGACACAAATTGTCAAAAATGGCAGCCAGCAAGATGATTACTTTTTGGAAGTGGGGAAAGTCAGAAATTAGCAGTGGGCTGAAATCACCCAAAATGTGGTATTTTTACATATTGCTACCCATTTTATTAAATCAGTGAGCCAGTACGAAGTCAGTTTAATATCTTTTGATTTCAGCTCATTCTGCATCTCCATCTTGTACTGTCCATGGCGCCATCTGATAATTACACAGTTCACAACCCGGGTAAGAGTCAATCGGAAGCTACGTGAGCAAGGATAGGGAAGATCAGGTAGATAAATCAGTGGTTGTTTATATTAAATCTAAGCACAGAAGCCAATTCAAATTGGGCTGTTTTATACTAGAGTAAATAACCGAATCATGGCGGTGCCCTAAGAATCGTCTTGAGTTATTTATCTCTGAATTAGCTTCTAACAGGTAGTTGTTGCTGCCCCTTTACCCTTCTACACCAGAACGTTAGCTCCAGTGTTTGAATTTCTTTCAACTACCATAAATCTTCAAAAGTTTGCACAGTCAATGTAATTCCAACAGATTCTAAAGCAGGGAAAAGCAGCTTTACACAATCAACACAAATCAGCCATTTCTATTGTGTAGAAAAGCAACTTTGTGCAATTACAAAAATGCAAAGCTGATGCGAAAAGTCACTTTTCTCTGCATCAGAATCAGCCAAGTAGATCAAAGTGCATGTGCTGTTTAGATGTTGCCAGTGACATCTTTGGTGTTCAGGGATTTATATGTAAACCCCTTTTTGCCGCCCAACTCAACAACATTCTAAAAATGCCAATTTTATTTGAAAAAGTATAAAGCCCTGTCAATCAAAAAAATAAAATAAAATAAAAACACAGAAAATTAGCAAATTTAAGCTCCAAGGAAATGAAAAATGATAAACAATATGAAAATAATCTTACCACTTCCAAGTTTTCCATAAAAAGAATTAAAATAATATATTTTTGCTTAGTAATCTGACTTTTAAATAATATGAGGGTCAGCGAAAAACTGAATCCTTTTGCAATCTGCCTCCAGTGGTCTTTGGTGGAACTGCAACCTTTGGTACTTCATTGTTTGCCTCAAATTTTGGAAAAGAAATTGGTATTAGACCTGGCGACAGACTGGCAGCCTGTCCAGGGTATATTCTGCCTCGGCCAGCCCCATGACCCCGAAAGGGACAAAGCAGCTAAGAAGATGAATGAATGCACAATGAATCAAATATCACCAATCACAAAAGATAGTGTAAACTCCATAAACGGTTATCTTATGTATTTACACACATGATAAAACAATCTCATGATAGCTTGAAGTATTTAATGAATCAAATAAAGCCTCTTATGCATTGGACTAATCAGATGGACTCTTTAATGCCGTTGACCAATCGAATGGATTTTAGGTTAGATCCCCACCTCCTATGTACCAATGATCATTTGGAGAAAAAATGTAAAAGTTATGTTTACTTTTATTTAAATAAAACTGCTTCAGTAAAATGTAAAGAATGCATTAGTTTTTGCTTTGCTATTTGTTCACGTATCGCAAATCATTGCAACATTGATTGCTAATATCACACATTGCAAGTTTTTCTCTTATTGTGTAGTCCTAGTATTCACACATACGTCCATCTGGAACACTCTTGTGATCTTCACGATTACAAAGCCTCTCGGATACATGAAGAACTTGGACAGATCAGAAGAACACAAAACAATACTGAGACTAATAAAGGAAAAAACAACCACAATGATGCATATTAGCAATCCAGAAACACAGGCCACCTTACGTGCTTGTTTTTTGACTGTGCCGAGGTGCAGAAACACTTGCAAACCCCCCACACGACGGCCCAAGCCAATCAAATAAATTCAATCAAACAAACGACATTAAGCCAATACAGTTAACTACCACAAAGGCGTAAATCGTGCTCACATGAGCATGTCCAAAAACTGACAGGGAATTGGCAGCAGGAGGTGAAAAACAAAGACACAGCACACATGTGTGTTCTTGATCAGTTCTGACAAAGGAAGTGAGCTGCAGCTGTGGGGCTCAGGTGGGTCTCCCGACTCCCCACACTGTTTCAGGCAAGTGAATGAATAAAAGCCTTCATTCCTCCCCTGAGTCCAGTCAGTCACTCTGCTTTTTTCTCCTGTCTTCATTTTTCACTCATCTTGTGCATCCATCCATTCACCATCTCTGTAATGAAGAAATTCTTTTCCCCGGTTGAGCACAGTGCAGCTGCATCTAGGATATTAACAGTGGCAAAAAATAAATAAATAAATAAATCCTTCAGAATTTCTTAAACACACTCACAGGAACTCACACTATTCCACTGGGCTGTCTCTTTGTATAAGCATCACTACACTGTGAATTGCATCCTCACAAGATGTGCTCTTTGCTTACGTGAATGTTTGAAACGCTTGGTTCTAGGATGTTTAGCAAGACATCATCAACCGCTTTGACGCCATAGAACAAAAAACAAAGTACAGCGATAAAAGCTGCGTTTTTCACCTTTTGCTCCACCGGCCTCGGCAAAAAGTCTCCTCTCCTGACCGCTTTACGGCTCTGCACACCTACACTGGCCCAGCGTGCCATCCAAATCCAATTTAAAAAACTCAAAGATGCCATTCCAGGAGCGGGAATTAAGGTTCAATCGGAGCAAGGGAACAGTGGCATTTCTAAAATGTCATCTTGATACAGTAAGGCAAACAAACTTTTTCATCCTTTATCAAATCCTTAACTGATGAAAATCCTCTTTTTGGTGTTTTTAACATGTTCTTGTGTCATTTTTATGATGACGAAGGACACATATAAAGAAAATTAAACTTACGATTGCATTTCTGTATTCAAATCAATGTGAATCGGGATCAGACAAGAAAATGCCATTGGAAAAGCTGTAGTTGTAATGTAGAAACTGCAATCGGCAAGCCACAAGCTCCCCAATCTGCTCTATTCTGATGCACTTACTTGTCCACGATTAGATCCATGTACGTCTTTGTGTTCCTCATCTGAGCTGGCATCGGAGTGGGACTTTAAAGTCCCAACCATTTCTTGCTATACAAATCTGAATTCTTCTACCTACCCACCCCACAGATTGTAGGGGTATTTGAAGCTGAAGTGTTGTCCAAAATTGTTTTTTAAGGGAAAGGGGTAGGGACATAAGGCTTTAAGGTGATCCATGTCACGTGGGTGTGGTTTACATTTACAGTTTACATTTAAATTTAAGTAAAGACTTTTGTCTTAGCATTACTTTTTAAAATTATAAAACTGATGCTATGTGTTTTCTGAGCACTGACAGCTACCCAGTAACATAGCTGACCGGTGACTATTGATGACATCATCAAAGGTTAGTAATGTAGGGGTAGAGGAATAACTCATATTCAGCCTAAACGTGTTCCCAGTTGTCTTTAAATTATGATTATACTGTTTTTAAGTCAAAGTAAACTAAAATGCGTCGTTTTCTAAGACATAATTTCTGCAGAGTGGCAGGAGCTCGTTAAAAATTCACCTGTGAGTTGTAGGAGGGAGCGTTGGTGACACATCTGTTTACATGCTTTTTAGCTTACAGGCCCTCTTACTAAACCAAACCTGACATTACCAGTACAATAAAAATGGCGGGCAAATTTGGAGCTTACCAGCTGTACAGTTCTGAACCAGATGGCAGCTCAGACAAGGAAAATAAAAACATACATGGATCTATTTGACTGCAAAAGGATGGAGCAGAACAGAGTTTGTGGCCCACCTATTGTATTCTCTATGTCACAAATACGCTCTTTTTTTTTTTTTTTTTGAAAAGACATGTTTTTGTACACTCTTGATTTGAACAAAAAATAATCAAAATTGTGCTTAATTTTATTAATATATGTCCTCCGTTATGAGTAAAACGCCGCAAAACAATAGGCAAAGACCGATTTCATTGGAGTGGGTCTTTAAATCTGTCCTTAGGGGATGGGCCAAAGCATGCTCTCCAGTCAATATGTTTACACATCTGCAGGCTGCACTTCTGAGGGTAAATACAACCAAACCTCTTAAGTGTGCTACGGTAAAACCATCAATTGTATCCCTTATTGCATGCAAGATTTTTACCTTTTCCCCCTTTTTGTTTACAAAATATGACTCAAACTAGTGCATCCTCTGGAGATCTGACTTTGACCTCGGAGGACGAGTTAGGAAGCCTCACGTGGGAAATCAGTAATCAAGCCTACATGGATTTTAGTTTCAGTTATGTGCAAGGTGTAAATAGTTTCAATCAGCTTGTGTTACACGGCAGCATGCAACGTAAACTACTTAGAGACGCCTGGTGCAGACATGGCAAGGAGGAGATCTGAAAGTCTTTCCACAGAAATTGGCACTTTCCTCTGCAAGGTAAAGTGAAGTGACAGGATTTTTCAGAAAACTTCCTCCAATTCACGTGTTTTTTTGTTGCAAATCTTGGCAGCAAAATGAATCCTTCCATAAGTGATTATTTAAAAAGTGGAAATAAAGGCCTGTACTTGTGATCATGCAAAATATTGATATTACTGTAAAGTAAATAGATACTCTGCAGGCATAAAGATGCTAAAATGCAAGAAAATGTGATGGCAAAACTTAAATGTTGCTACTGTCTCATCACACACCAGCAAATAAATCCCAGCATCCCTGCTTACCCATCTGTGCCCGTGTCAGATGCCTTTCAGAGGTTCATGGTGGATGAGAGCCCTGCTGATCCGGGTTCTGCAGCAGCAGCAGCAGTGGCCGCCGTGCACTCGCATTGGTGATGCTGGGAAGCCGGTGACAGCCGGGGCCGGCGTCCCTGCCTCCGTCAGGGTTTCCTGCAGTCCTCGGTTTTCCGCTCCTGTCCAGCCGATCGGAGACACACCGCTTAAAACATCCCGAGCAGGACGCACGCGCGCGTGGGAGTCAGGGGGCGGAGGAGGGAGGGGGGTCCTTTCGGTTATCGCGGCGGCTCCTTCAATGTTTATCCCGCTACGGAGCGGAAGATTCAATGAGAAAATGTTGAGTTCCAACCCGGCGGAGAGCAGGCCACTCCGGCGCGCGCCTCAGAGGAGGATGGAGATGAGAAGGGACGCGCGGGGGGTGGTACGGCGGGGGGGTGGACGTCCTATTCGTCGTTTTCTGTCGTGTTTACAGCCAACGTTCGCCTCCTCCCTCCGTCTTCTCCGTCTCTGTCTCCGAAGAGTCCCCCCCGACTCTCCCTCGCGGCGCTCCGGATACCTTTTTTTCCGCTCCGGCAAGAAAAAAAAAAGAACCCAGAAACCCCCTCTGCTCGGCACTTCTTTCCCCCGTCCTTCACATCTTTACCTCTCGACCAGCAGGCTGAACGAAGGTGGAGGGGGGGGTGGAGACGCGCGTGAGTGTTGGGGGGCAAGCGAAAGAAAAACGATGGGAGCGGAAGGAGGAGTCCCGGCAGAGGAGAGCTCCTCCCCGCTATGCTGCTGCCGCTTATCAGCGGGACGAAGGGGGGCGCGAGCGCGAGAGGAAAAAAACTGAAATATGAGAGGGGCAAGTGGGAGGGCGCGAACGAAATCAGAGTGGGATTTATTTTTCTTAGTTTGATTTTCAAGACGTCTCTGAAGTCAAACTGCGCAAACATTTTTTTTTCTAGCACAGATATTAAAAATTAAATGAAACTATGAAAAAGTGTGGCAGCTGTCGATTTGATTGACACAAGAGATGGCCGGAAGAGGGCGCCAGAGAGGAACAGCACAAACACCCATCACTAATTCACTGCTCATGGTTAATAGTTACATTACAGATAAAACAAACAAAAGTAATATATATATATATATATATACTTAAATGTCCAATATAATTCAAGCAATTATACAAACCTTTAACAACAGCTAAGCTTCAAAAAATACTTCCTCTCCAGGTGTGTCATTTCACCCTTAATCAGCTATATGGTCATAGCACAAACCATTTGCTAATTGGAGGGGTTCTCTCCCACCGGTGCACAACAACACAATGCAAAAATAGCAATTTCTATTTGTCTGACTCTAAATAAACTTATTTTAAAACAATAACAAACCTCACAATATTTTTTTTAATGGTAGTACATTATCAGAAAAATACTATAATTAACACACTACCCAGAACAACACCCTTTACTCTCCCCGCTGAAATATTTTCCTCTTAAACAGAAGTTCAGGTGCCTGGGATCACTTTTTCTGGAAGGAACATTGATAAGTTCCAATGAACTTACCCTTGTGCTATCCTAGGTACAGTATGTTGATGTTGACAAGACAGCATGCGGAACTTTTTTTTTTCAATGATTTTTGATTTTCCCTTTAGTCCATGGCAGACATCTATCTTCAAAGCGCTGGTAACAAGGTACTTGTTTGAAAAAGGACACTTTACGAAGGGAACTTTGTCCTAAAAAGTCGACAATCACTGCTACACAATTTCAATAATGTTCAATAATGGAATGTGGAATAGTTGCAATGAAAAAAGAAATCACTGCAAATAAATAAATATATAAAAAATATCAGAAAAAGCATACCAAACACATGATAGAAGTCAAATAAGGCAAAATATTGAGGGATCAAATGGCCATCTTTAGAAATTATTGTATGTACATGCTTTGTCAACCATTAATTAATTTTGTTTGTGTATTTGCCAATTTTTTTTACATGTTTTCCCTTTAACTTAAAATAAATGAAGAAATTATAACAAAAAGGGGAAAAAACTGACAGAAAACGTTTTAACCAGAACCTATTTTTTTAATGTTAACTATGTTTAAAAATGACAATTATTATCGTTTTAATTTTGCTGACTTTATATTTTATCAAGCTGCCATTCAACAGCCACAAATAATTTTTTGAACATTTCCGCATAAAAATTAGATCAGAAAATCATTGTAGTAATAATATGGAGTTGCGTATATCAATTACTCTGATTGATGTGTTTCAGGACACTCAAACAAATACCAGATTATGTAAAAACCTAGATTAACAACAACAAAGAAAACCACCATGAAGCTACATTTTCCAGATATCTGCAGGTATCAAAAAGCATCTTTGTAAGCCCTTTGTTGTTGTTGATCTGACTTAATTTGCACATTTTGTAACTTGTCGAAGAAAAATTGAACAAATATGCATGAGAAATTAAAAATGATGTCATTTTCATGCCTGGAACCATTACTTTTTAATATCGTTCATACATTAGACAGTGAAATCGCTAACACCTGAGGTTGTTAGCTACTTATTCAATCCAGCTGGATGCTTGGTCTCCTGGAGTGTAACATCCGTAATGTTAGTCTGGTATCTGCAACCTCAAAGCCTGCATCTGTCCTCCCTCTGAGCAATGGAAGGGGGTGCGGGAGGTACATCTCATGCTGGTTTTTCTCTGTAAAAGCTGACAACGACCTGTCAGCTGTGATTGTCTTTATCAAACAATGTATGTTCTTTTTGTTAACACCAACTCCATAAGTCATATAGAAATGTGGAAAAAAAATTGGAGAGGAAAGGAAAGGTAGACGTAGTAAAAAAGTCATGGCAACAATTCTGCCAAAATAAGAGGCAGAGAACCAACGCAAATGTGGCAGTGATGAAACAATTTGAAGGGAGTAACTAAACTGTAAAGTACTACAGTTGCAACTTAATGGAGAAACCACGCTAACACCTGCTAACACATATGGTCAGAGCTGCTAGAAGTTATGGTCTTCTGCGATATGACCAGTTTTTATGGTCCCCATAAAAGCAGTTGGCCCAGCCGAGTTGATGATAAAGCAAGAATGGATCTTGTAAGAGAACCAGCGCCGAACACCCTCTCTCACGTAAATATAAACACATAAATACAAAACATTACTAATTAATGCTTCAAAAGAACAAAGTGTGTATGTGCCAGGTATGAACACCTTTAATATTCTCTTCTTACCTCTTGTTGCCCTGAAAGGCTCAGTCCTGTGGGTTATATTATAGTTGCATGTCCACTTTTAGGCGAGTCTTTCTGTCCCTTTCTGACTTGCCTGCGGCACTCGAGAAGGCGAGGTTCTTTCAAGATGAAGGCAGAAAGCATGAGGGGTAGTTTAAATGGTGTCATCCATAGTTGTCTGTATCCAAACGCTGAAGTTCACAAGCATAGTCTGCACCCTGAACACACCCACTGTTAGGCAGGTCCTCTGGTTACTCTTTAACTCCATACAAACATCAAACAAAAACAGTCCGACACAATACCGCTTTATTCAGGATAGTGCAACAGTAGCTCAAAGGCTTTTATTTTCCACATTTAAGCAAAATTTTAAATATGAACTATTGTCCAAAGATTGGCAGTGATTGTGAGTGGCAGAAATAAAGAAAAGGAGGGTTGTGTTTTCAACATTCAAAGAATCTTACGGCCAATAGTTCCTTTAGCTTAACTGTTTATTGTTTGCATTGAGTTAGATCATTTTGCAGGAAATATTAAAATAGAAACAGTCTAAACGTCAGCTCTTAAAGTCCTATTCCAACTATATATTTTTATAAATTGTTCAATGGTTGTTAAATTATGATTATGCATTTGTTTTTTTGTCAAAATAAAAAAATATATATTGTAAGACATTTTCTACAGCAGGGACTCAAAAGAAATTTGTGTCTGGGTTGTGGGTGGGACTGTTGTAAATAATCTAAGGTAGATATCCCAGCACCCCTTTGTTTACACTATCTTCCACTAGCTAATAGTCACTCACAACTCCAAGGTAAAATTAGCATAGCAAAAAAAAAAAAATGGTGAGCAGCTATAATCCAGCTGTACACCTTTGATCCAGATGGCAGCTCAGATGGAAGGTTAAGACGTAAATGGATCAATTTGTCAGCAAGTTGATGATATACAATTGGAGTGGAGAAGGGAGACTTTTGACTCACCCATGGCAGTTGATGCATCACAAACCCAAGCTTTTTCAAACTGCAGGTTTTTGTCTACTCCAGATCAAATATGATTTAAATTAAATACTCAGAAATGCTGTTTTAATCCTAAATTTTAATCCTAAACATGTCCTCCCTTATGACAAAAATGCTGCAAGAACATGTTAAAAACACCGAAACACGATTTCTTTGTTTTGTTGCGTGGATAATGTTAGGTTAGGGGTGCGAGGAGTTGTAAGCTAGTGAGAGAGCATGTAAACAGAGAGTTCTCAACAACGGGGAAGGAAACGTGTCAAAAGTCTAGCTCAGTGTCCAACTGAATTACAAATGAACAACTACAACTCTGCAGAAACTATGTTCTAGAAATCAACACAGGGTTTTTAATTTAGGCTAAAAACTGCAAAATTACAACAAAAATGTTTGATTTATTCTTGAAAACCTCAAGTCTAACAATGAAAACTCAAGCACCATTTATGTTCCAATAGACCCTTTTCACATGAAGTCACACAAAATGGCGAGTATGCAAAGTGACTTTCGGTTTTCAGATTCAGCTAACAGCTGAATGCTGTTTAAAGCAATTTTGCGTAAATAATATGAGGTAACCTAAACAATTGTAACCAAAATTTGTGCAATATTTATTTTAGAAATGTCCTACCTGGTTGTATTCATTTTCCCTTCTTAGATCATTCACAAATTACAGTACGAATGTCAGTAGTCCTGTCTGCAAAATGCTGCACAGCTGCTTCCCCAAAATCCTATAGATGATATTAAACGAGTCTGGGATCATTTTTCTCTGACAACCCGGTTAAAGTTAGACAAAAGTTACAGGTACTTCATTGAATGCATCTGTTTGTTTATGGAGGCAATTAGGATTTTCTTCTTCTAATTTATGCTAAAGCTTTCCACAATGAGGATGAGACGTAGAGCTGCAGAAGATCTTTCGGAAGTTCACATTTCCGGCCCTGTCGCCATTTAGTCTGATGTCACAGTGAAAAGGATCTATAGTGGCTGGTCTCTAATAGACACCAGGTCTGATTTAAGTGGAAAAACGTCCCAATCTGGCAACGCCGGGAGAGTGTCTGCAGTATTTGTGTTGTGTGGCGATGGCCAAGAAGCGCTCATTCGATTTAGCTTTTAAACTTTGTGTGGTGGCATACGCCAAAGAACATTCTGGTGAGTAATCTGCACAACATTCAGAACTTTGACACTGGAGTTCCAGTGTTAATGTTATTTGATTTACTGTAATTTGCAGTATTTCTCCTTCCGAATCTGCTGGAATTACGTTGATCGTGTTAACGGTTGAAAAGTTACAGTACTTTAAAGATTTTGTGTTTAAGCGTCATCGCGTTAAAGGGTTAAGGTGGATCCTAAACGTATCAGAGAATGGCACAAGCAGATGGATGATATTTAGAAGACGGATGCAAACTTCCTGGTGGGGGTTCAAAGAATGCAAGTGATGAATTAGAAGAACTGGTCTGAGCATGGATTATTGAGCAAAAACAGAAAGGTGCACATGTCAAAACAATTCACATGAAACCGAAGAGGATTTTTGATACAGAGACTGATGATGCTTCAAAGAGAAAAGAAACGTTCACAGCCAGTGCTGATCAGAACATAATGCAATGTTCTCATCATTTCAATAAACCCTGAAATGTTCATCTTCTGCTGTTGTCCACATCTCTTGACCAAGTTTCACCACAAAATCAACACATTAGCCATCATCAGTAAGAAGGAATTTTCAAAAAACTTTAAACTTTGTTGAACAAAAAACAGCCTTTATTTAAAAAAAAAACAAAAAAAAAAAATCTGTCAGACCATCTCTTTGGAATGAATTAAACTTTTCAGAAATAAAAAAATAACAGCAAAGAACCTAAAAGAACCATTGCGATGTCATAATTTCAGATTTGTGCACTTATCTTCTGGTTGGGAGAAAGTTTCAAATGAATGAAAATTGAGTGAATGAATGAAACGTCAAATGGGGGGAAAAAAACGGCAGAGAAGTCGGCTTAGTGCAAAGTGTAAGATCCTTTTAGACAGCTTCCTCTTTATATTCAGGAGAAATGCGATACATTTATCATAAAACCAAACTTTTAAATGTATTTCTGCCTTAACAGTTAAGGCTGACATCCATTGAGGTGAACCAACATTGCTTCATCTCTGCAAGACTTTAAAAGCACTTTATGCCCACACATGCAAAGTTTATAGTCTGTTGTAATACATTAATAAAATAATTTTTCTCACTTGAACCACTAAAAATCGACAGTTCGCATGTCTCTGCTGTCTTTTGGACGTTGGAGTGGTTCTGCTTGATTCACTGTGGTCCGAGGCCTCCCTGAGTGCTTTGGCCGTCGCTGTGCTCGTTCCCCCACAGGCGGTAAAACTGACTGAAGTCCACGTAGGGCGGAACCCTGCCCGTCTCATCGGGCTGCGCCGCCTGGCTGCCTCTCTGGCGGAACAGGCTCCCGTCCCCCGAGCTGGAGCTGGAGCTCTGAGTCTGCGTGTTGGTGGACTGCAGGGTGGCGGTGGGGCTCTGACTGCTGGGGAGAGGCGGGCGGTAAAAGGAAGAAGGACATGTCGGGTGATCGGGGAGTGTGGAAGAGCAGGGGATGAGGGTGGGGACGGAGGGTGGGGAAGCGGGGCCACCACAGCAGAGTAGAGAGTCCATGTCAGGGTGGGAGGGGGAGAAGGAGAGAGGAGGAAGAGGGGAAAGTTCAATTAGGGGCTGCAAGACGTCCACAGTTCTGGAGGTGGTTGGATGAAACATGCTAGAGGAGTGTAAAAGGAGAGCATGGCAGGACACAGATTGGATAATGTGGAGCATAAAGAAGAAAAACCAGATGGTGAGTGACATACAAACGTAGTGGAGTAGAGAATGGAGCAGCTATTCATGCAGAGTCCATGTCCACAAAACGTTAGTCGGCTACAGGTTACTCCAAGCGGGAACTCCGGTGAGATCAAGACTGACAGATGCCGACACTATTCTATCCTTTCAGATTAATGCGGGTTCTGTGTAGCTGGGGCTGGGAGTGACGCACTTCACTTTTCATTAGAATCCTTCCAGAATATGTGAAGCTGCCGTGTTCAGCGCATCACAGTCGGCGAGGAAACACCCTAAAGCCACGTTCACACACACGTTCAAGCGGACACTTCCAATTAAAAGTCAATCTAAAAGTGCATTTTGGGCTTCGGCATTCAAAACCTTTGCTTTCATGAATAGCAGCGCAAGTTCTTTGTCTTTACGTACAAAATGTGTGTCCATTTCAAGTTAATTAAGGTTAAACTTTGACTATTTAGTAGGGATGCAACAATATTCAATATAAAACCAAACAGTTTAATACGCGTTCAACAATTCAATACAACATTTTTCATAATATACATTTTATTTATTCAGTACCAGTCTGAGGTGCCTTAAGGGGGTCTGCTGCGAAAAATCTCTACCCACTCTCCCCCTCCCTACCAGAAACTACCTTGCCCCTTCTACAGTAGTTGGATAGTTAAAGTTTTAGCTAAATGCTAAAAGGATGTTTGACATCCAGCTGTCAAAACTTCAGAGAACTGCTTAAATTGTTGCAGTTCTTATAAGCTGCAATGTTTACAAAAGTTCTATTTAAATGGGATTTTGCAATAAGTGCCGAGAACTGTTCATTTGAAAAAATGTAAATTTGTGTTATGGTATTTCTCTTTGCAAAATAAACCATCATCTGTGGAATAGTTGGGTTTAAGGGTTTATTTTTCTTCCTCAATACATATCGAATTGTGACGTTGCATCCCTACTATTTAGTCGGGTTGCAACGATACAGTTTGCTCACAGTTCAATACATATTGAACACATTATGCCTGTTTAGTGCGATCTTAAATGTGTGTCAAATGTCTGGCATCTACCTAGCTTTAGTCACAACTGCCCTTCTGGGTGGATATGGGCTGTCATGGGCGAAAACTCAGAGTCCAAGTTGTAGGCTGCTCGTTGAGTCCGTAGAGTGAAAATGTTTAGTGTGGGCGATATGACGATAAATATTGTGTGGGCGATAGAAAACTGTCTATCGTGCCATTTCTCTTCTATCGGTTCTATTTGTTTATTTTTATTGCTGAACTTTTGTGCAAAAATGTGTTTTCTTACTAAGAAACTTGAAAACGTTTTGCACTTAAAAAAAAAAAATCATTTTTGACAATTCAGTTATATTTTATATGAAAAAATAAAGTCAGAGAAAAGTAAGTAATGACATTTTTGTCAGTTTTTTTCTGAGAATAACTGAAAATATACTTTTTTGTGGTATATTGCGATATATATCGTTGCACTTTTTTTCATATTGCCCAGCACTAAAAATGTCCTCACTGTGACGTTTAAACAACAAGCCAACAAAAGAAATGGACTTCAAAGAATCCCTTCTTTGTCACTGTTGTGCTACCCACACATACAGATGGCGTTCTACACAGAGAATGGTTAGACGTCAGTGTGATGCAGACGATGAGTCTCGTCTGGGGTTCCTCTTTCAGAAGCGACTGTGCTGTTATACTCTGGACTTTCTCTGCGCAGCTATGTGGAAGTGGAACCCAGACACACAGAATGAAAACCGACCTCACCAAAAATAAATATAGCAAAAGCAGAATGAAGTCTGATCTTGCTGCTTATTTAAAACGCACCCATAAATAAACTCGGCAGTTCCAAGAGTGAGGGGTCAGGAAAAGCTCACCTCCTGTGCCAAGTGTGCACCAGCACACATTAGTGTGGACGAAGTTTGAAATCAAAAAGGCGAAGGAAGCAGGTAAAAAATAGAATAAAAAAAAAAAAAATAGAGCATGCATGCTAAAACACCAATAAGAAAAGGGAGCAAAAATCTGGATTCAAAAGAGAATGCAAAGCTTACCCTGGTGTGGGGGTGCCCTCCTCCAGGGTGGAGGCAGTGCTAGTTCCATTAGTGAGGGTACTTTGAGAGGGCATCACCAGGGAGAGGGTGACACTGGTTTTACTGGTGCTCTGGCTGTTAGAGTATGGCACCGACACAGGGTAGATACGACCACCTACAGGAAAACACAGAAAATAACTTTATTTTTATTATGTTCACAAATTAAACACTGCAGATAAATTCTTGCGACATGAGAAAAACCCAACATCGGGAAAAACCACTGAAAGCAGTGTGGATTTTCATCATAAAACGGGCATCCTTGGAACGCTGAACAAACCCTGTTATTTTAGCTCCAATAGCCACACTTGGTGACATTCTGACAGTCTGTGATTTGCTATTCAAAAAGGCCCTGACAGACCAAACCAACAGCACAAACAAAGGCAATGGATCAAAGTGCCTGCTGTCCAGTCTTCTCAGTCATCTGCAACTGGGCATGAAAGACCTCATCTCAGTGATGACCCGAACATGCAAACGAGACCAGCAAAAAACAACAAGAATACATCCTTTTTTTCTTTTTTTTTTTTTAAAGGAAAGTGTGTTAAAGTCAATATTCAGTGCTCCTCCAAACTATTTATACCCCTTCATAGAGAGGTATGAATAATTAATAATGGTGTGAAAAGACACAAACCTAGGAGACAGTAAGATATCCTGTGTATTTCACTGACTATATTCTGACTATATATTGACAGACCCTCCCTCCTCACATTCCAAATAGAAAGTACACTGCAAAAACAGGCCCCATAGAAATAAATTAAAAAAAAAAAAAGTCTGGCAGATTTTCTTTAAAAAGGCAACAAAAAATTCTTGATATTAAAAAAAAAAAAATCAGTCAGAATTTTTTTCTTTAAACAGGTCTTTTTACTTTTTTAACATTCAGCTTTTGCAGTGTACCCACTGGCTCCAAGAAATCAAAATATCAAAATCCCAGTCTTCAATAAAAAATAAATAAATAAATAAATAAAAAAAAACACCTATTACCCAGTCAATACCTTTTTGGAATAACCATTCTCGCTTTGATACCCTTTTCTTTTTAATTTTCTTTCTAATCTTAATTTTTCTTTAGTGCAATTTATTCAAGTCATAAACTGACCAATCAGATGCCTCAATGAAAAGTAGGTGGTCTCATGTTGAATGCCTGAAACATTTGATTGACAGATTCTCAAAAGCCCACTTATAGTAGTAGGGGCGTTGCCATAGTAACATAGATTCAGACCATTGACATATATGGCTGTGACATCACCTATAGAAAACATCTTACCTCTGGTTCCAACAAAACAAAGTCAATCCCGTTGCCATTTTTCCGCAGTACAGATTTTGCTGTTTTGGGACCAGAGAGTACTTCATTTTTGGATTGCGAAGTGGGAGGGGATAATCACTCCAGTTCTTTCCATATACTATCATGATTCAGACCGATTCGGACCAATCACTAACGTCATCTGGCTCCAACATGGCGGGGTCCACATTGCACAAATATGGCAACTGGATTTACTTCACTCCACATGAGATCTAGAAGTGATGTCACACTCACCTTGTCAAATTCTCATATACAGTCAATGATCCGCACTAAATGAATCATAAAACTCAGTCAAGAAACTGTCCAGATCACTATCTTTTGGAAAGGGGGGAGGACTTTGTTTCCATCATTTTGAAAAGAGATTAAAGACACCTGAAGCACAAAGAAGGATTTCTTCCAGAGATTGTAGATTAGTCTGGCACAGAAAAGTAACTCGTTTTCTGATAAGGTGTTTTCAAGAGTCTGTGATAGACTGATATCGTCTCATTGTCTCAAAAACAACACAAAGTGCCAGACGAGTGTCATAGCCAGCTCTAGCTCTGACTAAAGTCTAAAAATTCGATTAAAAAAAATCTGTCTTTTCCACTCATTTCAACAACCATAAGAGGGGTTAAGAGCATTCCACTCCAATGAAGAGCCGTCTTCCTAAAAGTCTGACTTTATTTAAGCATTCATGTGTCAGCATCATTTTCCTTTCATGAAGTCCTGATGACTGTCAGAGGACATCAATGAGCTTCAAAGAGCCACTCAGCAACAAAGATGGCTTTGGCAGAGGGTTGTGGGTAATGTGATGCTTTGTGATGTTCCACTCTTGGCCTTGCACCGTGTCAGCTGAACTTTTCACAACTGGGAGCTTGTGTTGTAATTTGAGTAGAAACAACAGAGTTGTTGGTGTGGATATCCCTTAAAGACCCACTCCAATGTAAATTGTGCTTTTTTTGGGTGTTTTTAACATGTTCTTGTTTTTAATTTTCATATAATGGAGAACATATATTTAAACGATTAAGCTAAAAATTGCATTTCTGAGTATTTTTTTTAAATCAAATTGTTGTTAATCAGGAAAAAAAATGCATTTAATACATTATTTGTGACAGACAAAACGTTGGGCGAGCCTTCAACTTCAAATGCATCAAATCTATTACGATAAGATCTCAGGAAAGAGTGTAATACTTTTTTTGTTCATTTTAGGTAAAAAGTGACTGGATATATAATTCCAAAATGTTCAAAACTCATGCAGATCCTGATACCTTGAATGTCATATCAGTTGCTGAGCTACTGTTTTTGATACTAAATTTGAGAATTATTTTTAAGGACCAACTCAAATAATCTTTTATTGTAAAAGTATTCCCAGTGTTTTTTTGTTTTTTATTTCAAATATACGATTTTTGGCCAAAAAAACAAACTGTTGTTTTCAAGGGCAAAGTTTCTGTAGAGCCCATGAATTCATTGGAAATTTGTCTCTGAGTTGTGGGCGGTACTGTTGGTGCAAATTAAACCCCGCCCCCTACCCCTCTCAGCTGCTGAGGACTCTGACCAGAGACCTCGCTGCTCGCCCAATGCATTTTCTTCATGACAAATGCAATCTTTTTCATACAGCATTTTTCGTCTGCTCCTGAACCACAACTATTTAAATAAAGAGATACTCAGAAATATAATTTTGCTAAATTTTCTTTATACATGTCTTCCATAATGCAGGGGCAGACTTAGGATTAGCCAAAGGTAGGCGATCGCCTGGGGCCTCCCAACACTCTGGGGGCCCCGAGTTGAACACTTATAAAAGTGTCTAAAATAAATTTTACACCCATCATTATTTAATTCCGTCATAAAAACACCCCAAATTACTGAAATGGCCAAAGATTGATCATGTGAAAAGTGTATCATCCTCCTGAGTGGCTAACAAATTAGAGCATTAAATAAATTCAATGTTTTTCCAAATAAAAATATGAAATAATATGCATAAAATTAGTTTATTTGAAATT
This sequence comes from Oryzias melastigma, assembly GCF_002922805.2. NCBI lineage: Eukaryota > Metazoa > Chordata > Actinopteri > Beloniformes > Adrianichthyidae > Oryzias > Oryzias melastigma. The sequence goes on along the minus strand of NC_050512.1, from coordinate 9,576,107 downwards.
TTAGTGTAATTTCAGTTTTTAAATGCTAATGTCTCTAAAAGTGGACCAGAAATGATATTATTTGCCATTTCACCCTAGGTAAGGATCTTAAAAAAAATTATAATGTTACAATCTTTGCCTGGGGCCCCCAAACTGCTAAGTTTTACACTGAACATGTTCACACCAAAAACATTGTTTTGATTGGAGTGGATCTTTAAACAAGACTGTAACATCTGAGATTTTGTTTCATTAAATCAAATTTTTAACTCTTTTCACAGGCTTAGGGCTAAAATTATGATCCAATAAATAAATAAACAAATACAAAAGGAATAAATTGTTATCAACACAACAAGTTAAAACAAAAAGTTTCAAAAAAAGTTCAAGAAGTAGTAAATAGCTAGGTTTATGCAAGGTTTGCTGTTGCTGATATTGACTAAATGATTCATGTAGTTATTAAAACAAGGTAGAGTGAAAATCCCTGTTCTTAAGTCTTTGTTCAGTTTTTTTTTCCAAATATTACATTGAGGGAGGGAGGAACTGGGGAAGGGAGGGGTACTCATTTTGTGTTAATGTACTTTTCTCCTTTTGTGAATTTGCTTTTAACACACTGTGTTTGAATGTATTTTATTTGATTTTATGATAAGCGCTTTGAGCTTCTTTCGAATGAAAGGCATTATACAAATAAATAAAGTTTGAGTTTTAGTTTTGATACTTGCAGTTAAGCTGCATAAAACCTCTCAAAATAGACATCCAGCCCTAAACCACTGCTTGCATTTTTTGTTGTGTAAACAATCCACTTTCCATTTTATTCCAACCAAAAAAAACCTAAAACTTAATAATGAACATTCTGAATCCATTATAGAAATCTTCTCCAGCCCAGAGAGAGTGCAGAGTCCTACCCTGCGTGGGTGTGAGCGCTCCATCAGCTAACGGGTAATTGAGTATGCGGATGAGGATGGTCATGTCCTCGTGCCTGTAGGCTTCCCTCTGACGGCCAGACACGTACGCGTCGTGGTGAAGCCGCTTGACCCGTTCCACTACGGACTGAGCTGCCGCCTCTAGGCTGGTCTGCTGGGCCAGCTCGGCCGCTACCATGGCAACTATTTCCTACAGAGGACAGAAAAAGACACAGGAGGTCCACAAAGATTAATTGTACAGCTGGTGGAAGATGGAGATAATTAATATAATGAAATGTGAAAGGACAAGAGCAGAATAAGATGACAATCAGGCCAGAATGTAGCCAGAAACAAAGGGGGGAAGATTTTAGAGTCGATACTTCAACTTTAATCTACAAAGAGGTTAAAAAAAAAATAAGAATAGAAATAAGAACAGAAAAACTAGGGAAGAGGATGGAAGAAATATAAGAGACAGATGAAAGAAAAAAAGATTCACATTTACTTAAAATTTGAGTAAACAAAATAAGAAAAGAGAGCTGCACAAACATAAAGAAAAAACAAAAGATTTCTCCTCTGACCTGGTTGACCTGTTCGGGGCCGTGGGCTGACTCCAGCGCATTTATCAGCCCCTCCGACATGAGCAACAAAAAGCCTGTCAGTCCGTCTAAAGAGTGGCTGCCATGAATCTCCGGCTCCGAGATGATTGGTTTTGTCTTTGCCGAGCTAACAGTAGAAGAAGACAGAGGGATTGATGTAACACGAGGCACCGAGCGCAAGAAAGTATGGAAAAATCTGCAACTGCACTTAAAAAATAAAGACAATGAGATTAGACACAGAAGGACGAGATGGAAGGACAAACAGGAGAGACGGGAGATGAAAAGAGCCATAAGTGCAGTTGACATGCACACAATGAGGCTGAATAATCTTATTGATCCACACAATAGCTTACACTCCCCTCAGAAATGCATTGACTTTTCTATTTTCTACACTGACAGCACCAAGATTTTAGTGTCTCTGAAGTTAACACTGCAGAAAAAGGAGCTAAAAAGAAATATGTCCCAAAAGTGAAGAAGGAACACCCACGAAATAACAAGGACTATGTGACCAACAAGAAAGGATGAAGAAGCAGGTTTTTTATGGCTCGAGTCACCAGATCCAACTTCAAATAATGACGTTATTTGGGAAACAGAGCAAACAAGCAGCTTACAAGAAGCTAAACAGTCACTGTTCAGAAAACGTTAAGAGAGCGGGCTTCACCTGAGCAGCTCGATTTCATTGTAGTTAAACTTGACTCGGTAATCTCCAAGTCTCCTGGTGCTGCTCTGTCCTGCTATCTGACCCACTTGTCTGACCCGAGCAGAGTCCACACCTGCATGGAAACGTCGGGGACACAGAGGAATAAACAGTGAGGACGCAGGGGTGATTGTGTCCACGAGAGCAAAACATGGAGGGAAAAGTGTGAGAGCAGTAAATAGAGGCAGGAAGTGCTGGTAAAAGTTGAGCGGATGTGTGTGGAGGAAAATGCTCTGCAGCAACAGTCCCACGCACAACTCAAAAATGAATTCCAAATGAACTCCTGCTTCTCTGCAGAAACTTTGTTTGATAAAAAAAATAATAAAAAATGTATTTTTTTATTTGGGCTCAGAATGACAATCATAATTGAAAGACTACTGGATATTGCATATAGGATGCTTTTCTACATTTCAGAATTTGCTACAATTATGTTAATTGCATAAAAAATTATAGATCTATGGTAAAAAAAATTAAACACTGGAGCAAAGGCTCCGGTGTTAAAGGGTTAAAGACCCACTCCAATGAAATAGTTGTTTTTGTCTTTTTAACATGTTCTTTTAGCGTTTCTCTTATAGTAGATGACATCTATATATAAGAATTTACAATTAAAACTGCGTTTCTGAGTATTTCCAATTCAAAATTAGGAGCAGATGAAAACCGGATGCTTGAAAAACCCTCAGACTAATGACACAACTACTAAAAGGGCTGGGTGTACCAAAGCCTAACTTTTCTGCTCCATTTCTGAAGCATCCACTTGAAGACAGATAGATCTATTAGTGTCTTCGTTTTCCTCCTTTGAGCTGTTATCTGGCTATAAACTATATGGATGGATAGCTCCGGTATTTTGGGCCGTTGTTTTGCTATGCTAATGCTAGCTTGGGGTTGTGAGAAGCTGTAAACTAGAGTGTGAACAAAGGCTTGATGGGATCAGAGCTAACTTCCATGCCAACACCCACCTCTACAACCCAGAATTGCATTTCTTATGAGCTGCAGAATATGTCTTAAAAAAACGAAACGAAACAGGCTTTTTGATTTTGGCTAAAAGGCAAATTAGATGACAGCTGGGAACACTTTTGCAATAGATCAAAAGATGATTGGAGTGAGACTTTAAGGCCATTTCCCTTAACTGTACCAATCGAGTGCATCTGCTTGAGTTTTATCTTTCAGCGTGGCTGATAAAAGAAAGCAAAATCCTACACATTCTGCCTTTCTAGTCATATCCAAACTGAGAGATTCTGAGGAGTTCTTGCTGAATGAGATGAAGATTTTCTACCACTCCTGCTAATAGAGATTTCCTTCAAGCAAACATGACGCTTGCGGCTTTAATTGTCTAAATTTTTGTGATAAGTAGTTGTTAGTAAAGGCCCTGCAGGGGTCTTTCTGCTAGCATTTGGTGCTGGTTTAGTTTGTTGTATTGAAGGAGGCAACAACACAATCATATTTGTGATTTCAAGAACAATAAAAAAAACACTTTGAAAAGCAGTTTTAGCTTTCTTGCAACAAGATAAGATTTTTTTGCTAATAATTTGACGTTTCTCATCACAATTCACAGAGCAAACTTAAAACACGTTTTTCTAAATGCAGGAATTCCACACAGACTGTAAAAGCAATAGTTGTCAGTATTTTTTCCCTCACCCAGTGCGGCGAGCCTCTGCAGCTCTTCCTCGTTGTCCGTGCTATGAGGTCGACCAATCTGCTGGACCTGGTTCTGACCGTCACTGCTAGACTTGCAGAGTAGAACTCGGTTGGTACCTGAAATTACAAATAAGCACTGTAAACTAACATTTAGCTCACAGTTATTATTGCAAAGGAGACAAACTCGTCAACCTGTGTTTTAAAAGCTAAAACCTGAAAGACTCAACTTTGTTTAACAGGCATCGTTTGTGGTGTGTTTTATTTTTTAGCACATAAATCTACACATAGAAATATTGATTCACATAAACAGAATAGTACATAAATCATCTACTGTATATGAGAACTGGACCGAGTTAGTGTGACCTCACCCATAAAACTGACTTACTTTCGTCTCTTAAGCAATTATGTTGTCTTTTTTAGTTGTCATTTTTACACAAACACTGCCACGTGGAGCCAGATGACTTGATTAATCCGAGTTGCTCTAAATCAACGTTTCTATGGCAGCTACTGTCACCAATCAGGAGTGAGCTTGTTGGGAAGCCACACCCCTTTCACTGAAAGCAGCCTCAGGAGAATCTGTCAATCAAACGTTCAGCAGAAGACCACATCATTTTATTGAGGCATCTGATTGGTCAGTTTGGTAGTTTGTTACTAGCTTGTTCTACAGAAAAAAAAATATCACAGAAAAAAATGTTTAGAAAATGTAGCAGAGAATGGTGATTTTGACAAACAGAATGACTGAGTAATAGCTGTTTATTTCTCGAGAGAATTTTTGCTTTGTGAAGCCAGCTGGTACTTCCTGTTTGGAACGTGAGGGAGGATGGGTCACTCAGTCCAGTTCTCATATACAGTTAATGGTTGGATCAAAAAAATCTGGTAGTTATTGCTGTAAAAGATATTAAAACTATCAATGATGCGACAAGAGTGACCTGATAAATATCTGTGCAGATTTGAAAACACAAAAATAAGTTTTTATCACTAGAAGGTGATCCTGCCACAGCATTTCACAATGTTTGATTCGACAATGACCCCAAATGAAAAGCAGAGAAGGACAGATCAATGACTAATTAACTTTCACAATAGTACTCCTGGACCACTGAGCAGAACAGGCCATTCAATGACAAACGCTTCCGAATGTTAAAATAACTGTTTAAAAGTCCTCAGCAGATCACAACAAAACCCCATCAGATTTCATCAATAGTTTTATCTACAGCTAGAAGAAAATCTACTTTTCATAAATGATGAAATATTTCTTTAAACAGCATATTGCAGCTAAAGATCAGCTTTGTTGAATTTCAACCACTAACTTTATTATGACATTAATTTTTTTCTAAATTACTCTAGACGCTCCCCTCAAGGTAGGAGCAAGATTAAAAGAATGAAATGAAGCTTAATGATATCAAATTTACATTATTTTTTTAATGAGTTAAATATTTAGAGAAATGTATTTGACATTTTAAGATTTTTTTCCCTTTCAGACCGCTAACATGCTTTTCTCCATCTTTAAACAGTTTCTGCTCTCAGATTTACTGTTGCATCCAGTTTTATTCCTTCTTACATACAGGCTTTGCACAGCTTCTGTTCTTGGATTGTTCCTGTTTGATTACATCAAATCAAGCGTGCCATAATGCCCAGCTCTGTTCCTGCTGGGATAAAACAGGGTGCTCCCTCTAGTGTTGCTTTTAAATACTCCACAGATACAGGTTGGAAACAAACCTCAGTTTATGGTAAAATACTAAAAAAGCTTAATTGCAGTTTCAAAAAAATATATACGTAAAGTGCTCACACGAGAACACACTCCTTATAGCACTCTTGCAGCATGATTTAGTCATTTAGATTGAACAAATAATAGTCGTTACAGGAACTTCTTAACAAAAGTGTGTTCCATCAAAATTCTTTATTTTGTTATAAACAGTACTTCCTTGATATTAAAAATGTTTAAATTGAGTCATCGTCATTCATTTTTCCTGTATTTGATATATTAAAACATTATAAAACTTCCCTTAAAATGAGGTTGAATTAGATGAATAAAAAACCCTCAGGAGGGTTTCTTCTTGCCTCCAAACTGACTTTAGTTCACAGTGGTTCTGTAACGGCCAGATGCTTCCACATATCCTGCCGAAAACTCCATGCCCTAAAACGCCACTATGAATAAGTCATGAACCTTAGAAACACCTAAACAGAGTGATTGCTTTGGAAGAAGAGAACGCCACAGCTTCCAGTAAGGACACTGCTGCAGGAAGTAAATCTGGGTTAAATATCAAATTATTTAATGTTTTCATAGAAAATAATGAAGGAAACATCATTATGAACATTTCCTACTACCTTGAAAAAAGTAACTTTAATTTTGTTTTAGATGCAACAGTGTGACCCATGACAGTGGAGGTTGAATAATTTATTGAGGGTGTCTAATCTTACCAAAAAATAAAAAAAAAACCTAAAATACAGTTTTAACCCTAAAGACGACCTGGAAGCTTCCATTGCTTGTTAGGTCTCCAAAATAACCAAAGTTCAAACTCAAATCTGTGTCAAGTCTGACATCTGGTGGTTCAGGACAAAGAACAGCTGTTTGTGATACATGGCTGCGTTGTGTTTTCACTTTAAGACCCACGCTGACAAAAATGGTGCTTTTAGCATGTTCTTGTATGTTTTTTGTTAATGGAGGACATAAAGTATGAAAATTAAGCAGTTATTTGTGTTTCTGAGCATTTCTTTACTCAAATCATTGTGATTCAGGAGCAGATGAAAAAATGCCGTTTAAAAAAACTTGTTTCTGCTACATGGAAAAACACACGGACTCTGAGATCAGACGTTTTGCTCGTTCGAGCTGGCATCTGGCTCAAAACTGTACGGCTGGATAGCTCTGTTATTCCTCGCCACACTTGTCACAGTGGTAATGTTATGCTACGTACACACCACCCTCAGCACTTCAAATTAAAAGTACAAATTTTTATCTCCGTTTTTGGACTCTACATACAAAATGCGTGGTAATTGGCTGTTGGATCGTTTCAGAATGTTGGAGCAACTCTTCAGACTGTTGGTGACAGACATGCACTAGTAAATAATAGAAGAAGAAGAGGAAGAAGAAGCCCCTCCTTGATTGTCTAGTGTGAACACAATAGGCTAAACGCTGTTCCTGAATTTGGCATCACATGGCTTGTTTGTTACGTGCTCTCCTGCTAGCTAACACCTTCCCCAACCTCTATGCAACAGAGAGCTCTCAGCAATGGGGAGGGGAAGACGGAGAGTCCCCCCCACAACTCAGAAACTGCAGAAACTATGTCCTAGAAAACAAAACTTAAACTTGTGCCTAAAAACAGCCCAATCATAATAAAAAAAATACCACGAATATTTTGAAAAGACATCAAAAGGTGACTGACGAGGGACTTTAAGCAGTCACGTTTTAATAGGACACCAGGGAGAGTCAATCCTGTGCACATGGATGAACATACCAACATTGGCGACGTAAAGCTTGTTGTTGAGAATCAGTGCCACCACGGCTGTGGCGCCTCCCGACACCTCCAGCTCCAGCTCCTTCAGGCGCTCCTGCACCTTCTGACTCTGAGGGGTGAGCTGGTGGAACGCCACATTCTAACATCCAGGAGAAAGAAAAAAAAAAGGGAAGTGGTGATGGAGTGACAGCAGAAAAGAGTAACTGATTTAATGTGAGCTGACACCAACTGGTCTAAACAATCAGACTGCTGAGAACAATCAGAACGGGCTCATTCTTCCAGGACTGAACACTGGCGCAAAACTGCTTCCAGAGCTCCAGTTGCTATGGAAACCAAATCCTGTTCTAGATTTGTACTTTCATCAGTCAATATGTTTCTTGTGTGTGTGTGTGTGTGTGTACCTCGTTGTGTGGCAGGGTGTATGGGGATAAGTGAGCTTTCTCAGCCAAAGCATCATCTATCGTTTCAAAGTAGCTCTTCTCCACCACATCAAAGGCCTGTGACAGCAGGAGGAGGCAGAGAAAAAACATCCGTCAGCTTTGTAGAACACAGACAACAACACCTAAAAAGGTATCCTGTGGAAATCGTCCAACCACAAACCATGTTTTTAAAGAAGTAAAAAATAGAATTTTTTTTTTTTTGCTCGTAATTAAACCAATATTTAACAAAAACAAGCCACAAAGAAATAAGCACACGTTAGAATAAAATAAGATTGATTTAAATTAAATAAAAACGTCAAATTTCCAGACGACCTAAAGATAGTTAAGAATAAATGCTGTGGATGTAAACACAGCTAAAGTGAGTGAACAATAACATTAATCAAGGAGGAAACATTTTGAAGCAAATTGGATGGAAAAGTTTTTTTTTGGCAACTACATAATATAATATTGAGACATAGCCAAGAAAAAGAACAAGAAACATTAGTTCAGTATCAAGAAATTCAAACCCTCAGGCTGGAATAAAGTACAAACAATAATCCCAGTGTAATCAATACAGTGAAAAGCAACAACATGAATTAGGGATGGGTCGTTTACAATTTTCCCGGCCAGGACCGATATTTCCCCTGCTACTGTGGCCAATATTTGCCGATATCCGTATTTAAGTGTCTACATTAACACAAAGTTACATTTGCTTTTTGTTTCTTTATAAGAAATGCACAACTTTTCTTCAACTATACTATTACATTATAGTGGAACTTTTTAACATACAGCAAGGGATCTTATAGGAACAAGTCTCACTTTAAAAATATATCTGAAAACATTCACTGACTTTTAGACATAACTGTAAATCATAAGCTTCCCCTTGTCGGGGATCTATTAGGGACTACATGAATCAAAAATTAAATATACATAAAAACAGCCAGAACAATTACTAGTGTAAACATAATCTTTTCAGTGCCAAGGATCTGTTAGGATCAAGTATCTGTGTCAAAAACAAAGTGTATCTGAAAACATTCAGGACAATATCAGTAGATTTTTAAAGTATCAATACCGGTAAAGTCAAATGATGCAAATATCGGCTGATACCGATACTGGCAGTGATTTATCGCCCACCCCTAACACGAATAGAAGTAATAGTAGCACGGGTGTTTAAGAAACACTGGTTGTTCCTCTGCACCTCAAGGAAGGTTGTTTATAAAACTACTGCCTGTTTTTCTGCTAATGATTTACCAAAAACCACAGACTAAAGCTCTGAATCAGCAGATTCACACTCTGAGCTGGGATTGTGCAGCAGTTAACTGACAACTCCGCTGTGATGAGGGATGGGTTTCTCCTTTCAGGCTTAAACCAGCCTCTGGTGTTAGCAGCAGAGGCTTACAGACATCTAATTATGGTGAGAAAGAGGTTCAACGTGTTCGTCTGAGCTGCCTCTCAGCAACAGGGAGAAGAACAGGGAGAAAATTATTCAAAATTATCCGTCTTTCAACTACAAATTTGCTTTTTTTCAAAATTACTCCTATAGGAAAAGTGCAACAGTGTCTCACATTCAGCTCTGAAAAATTGTGGACCCTTTCATCAATATAATGCTATTATTTTTGTTTTGTATTTTTATTAATGCGTCTTTTTGATTGTCTCCCCTTAAAATAAATCCATTCCATCCACAAGAAATTTGTTTTTTGTGTCTTTCTGAACATCCTTTCATTGGAAGATAAAGGATTCTTTAAAAAATCTGAATAAAATGTGAGTGAAGAGGAACAAGCATGCACACACAGACCTGCGTAAGAATCCGGCGGACGTCACTGTCTGTGTGACTGGAGTTTAACTGCCCGAGGAGGAGCTCAGCTGTGAGACACTGAGCAGCGAAGTTGGCCACTCTGCTGCCGTCATAACCATTGAAGACTCCGTACAGAAAGCAGCCATCTTCCCCTCTGATTAGTAGACAGATAACATAAAAAAGATAAATAAAAATGCAATTTTGCTTTTGAAAAACAGACAGTAAACTTAAAAAATAAAAATACTTGTTTATATGTATTCAAGAAAACAGAATAAAACAAACAACAATATCATAGACTAAATAGATGAAAATAAAACTGACATGATTTTTACTAAAAAAAAAAATTAGGGATATTACTTCAATAAATCCTAATTTTTAGTCATTTTAACACTACTGATTAGTCGATAACATTTGTGAGAAAAATCTTGTAGCTTAACCTTCACCAATCTTTAAAAAAGGATTTCTTTTAAATGTTTGTGTATTTCCAGTCATCTTTTGGAGAGCTGAAGAACAATTCTTAACATTCACTCAAATGTGGACAAATTATGAAGCAGACAAAAGAATGCAAATCTAAAAATCAAGTAAATCACTTCCCTATTTTCTCCAAATAGTCCAAATTCATGCACCAGTATGCACAGGCTGTGTAAATACCACTTATTGTACATGTTACAACTTGCTGAACACTTATAGTTAAATAGCTCTGTTTGATCTGAAGGGCTACAAAGAATAATCCTTTCAGGAAAGAGATGTAGAAACATTCTAAGCTAAGGAAAACACACAAAACATAATACAAATAAACTAAATTCACAAACTTTTTACATTTTTTCATTTGTTTTTAAATGATCTGTGTGAGACAAAAACAAGTGAATACATGCCTGATTCATCATATTTTAAGATTAACTTCTGATTTTGAACATTTTTAAATCTATAGAAAATTGAAATAATTATTAAGATGTAATTAGCAATGAAAGAAAAATCCCGAGCCCATAAGAAGGAATCTGACTTCCAAATAGAGTTGGTGTCTATTCTCTGCCTCTGAACATTTCCGATTTGAGATCATTTTCCTGGGATTACTTACCTCAGCCTGAGGTGTCCATCCTCCATGGGGTGGCTCTGAGTCCCTTTGCCATCTGGGCCGTACACACAGTTTGGGGCGGCGCCGACCCCACACATCTGACACAGGGGCAGGTCATCCGTCCAGCTTTGATGCTGCTGGGAACAATGTGGATGGGTTCAAACGCTCACGTCTGCTTATTCTGAGCTATTTAAAATAATATTGCCACCAAAAACAAAACTTAAAAACTATTTAACACTTTAAAAAATAATAAAATAATAAACCAAGGAATTATAGACCATAAAAGCTTAAAAAAACACTTTCAGATTAAAAGCTTTTCTATTAGGGGTTTTCAAAATAAATTGCCAACTTTAAAAAGCTGTTTTCAGTTTGGGAATCGCTTTAGCTCTGTTGTTAATATCGTTTATATTAGTATAGGACGTGAGTTCAAAAGATTTCCTAAAAACTAATCTGAAACCGAATGTCAACACAACACTAACAGCCAGGCTATTCGAAAGGACTACTACAGAGTACGAAATGATTAGGGCCTAAAAGCATATTTTCCTTAAAAATAAAGAACAATACCACATATTTGATCCCGTCACCAGCATTACTATGGCAGACATAAACTTGGTTGCTGTAGTTGCCAACAGAATTAGAAAATGTAGCTAGTTAGCTTAGCAAAGCACTAATAGGTTCACCTGAAAGTAGCTAACTTTTACACTGCTATTTGGGGATAAATTAAACACCAAATGTTACGAAATCACGCAGCAAAATAAACGACAGCAAACACACGCAAAGCATCAGTAGTGTGTGACGTAAGGTGACCAATATAAGTCGAAGAAAGTAATTAAGAGCAGTTTTTAACGTACACTCTGCATCAAAGTCCTGCGATGCGCCGCCATGTTGGACGGGAGTCGGTGTGTTCACGGTTTACTTCGTAAATTCTAAAATGTTGTTGATATCAACGAGAAATCCGGTATTTCGTGACTTATTTTGAAGCAAAACTCACATTAAAAAGATTTCAAATTGTTTAGATGTTTTGTGTGATTCATTATATAACTTTCTTATGTGATTTTACCCGAATAAGGAACTATTTTGTGTTTCATTTAGAGTTAGGTATAAAACATAGAAAATGCGGGGAAACTTAAATGTATAAGATCAGATTAATAGATATTTTGCTTTTTTAAGCGTGTTCTTTTCTTTCCTTGCCTTCGGTTTTATTATACAGTATCAAAATGAATTAGTCTGTTTAATTTCCTACATCCCATGAAAGCACCTCCACAAACTCCTTCTTGTTGCTTATTTCGGTTTCTTTGATAATGTCGCCCTCCTGTGGAACGTTTGTGAATTGCATAACAAAACCGTCTGCTTAAATGATTTGTGCGCGTGCGCAAGAGCAGTTATTTTACTTTTAAGTGTGCATACGCACCAAAACTATTCAAAACATTCAAAAACTTTTACTAAATGTATGAATTATAGCCAATACAAAATGTATAAATAGGTAACAAACACATTGTATACATATAGGCAAATAGTTTTATCAAAGCAATTTGAAACTAGATATTTATTTTACAGATGTCTGCACTATATCTAGTTTAGAAAGACAAAAAAGTTCATTAAAAAACATAAATATAGACAAAAATCATTGCTTTATTTTGTAAACTTATTTTTTATATGCAGACAGCTGAAATAAAAATAGCTTTTGCTGGAGTTCAATTATTTTTTTATTTAGTTAAATAAACAAACAAAATATGAAACGGAAAGAAAAGACACAGAAGGACAATCACGTGTCTACATTGTCTTTCTTTATTCTTATTGGTTAAAACCAAAACATCAAAAACAAACATTTGCACACATTATTCTTTTTTTAATTCTAAACATATTTCACACAGGAACATCACACATTTTTCAACTACACAGATGTAAAATATAAAGTATATACTTGTTTATATACTTTGGTAATTTGGTCACTTTTTTTTTCTCTTTTAGCAGGTATTGTTATCCAAAATAAAAAGATTTCCCTACCCTGAAAGCAAAATAAAGGATGAGGCATAGCCTACCTCACCATATATCTTACCACATTAACAACAGACCATAGAGCTCTTCTTTTTTTTACATACAGAACAAGCATAATGCTCTAAAAGAACGCAGATCCTTCCTGCCAAACACTATAATATGTTTAATCATAGATTAACAATAATTTATAGATTTACTAATACAATATTCTTTTAGAAAGTGGAGTAATGCATGTTTAGAAATACTTGGGGTCTTGATGGTCGACTTTAAATGCAGATTTCCTGACATAAAGATAAAAAATAAAAATATTAACTGTAGGACATGTTCTGTCCACAAATAAAAGTTTGTATGTAATAATGCAGAACAAGGTTTTCAATGAAAAAAAAAAACCTTAAATAGTGAAAAAGAAGTGTTTGTGGGGGTCAAGTGGCATCCAGCGTTTGTTGGATTTGGCTTGGCAGTCAGCACTAAGGCAACAACTAAGACAAAAGATTTTCAGAGAAAGAGAAAAAAAAAACCCTCACAAAAGTAAAAAGAAAACACACGCAGTCTTCTTTTCTTTATTTTTGGGGAGGTTACTGTTTGGTATGTGTGTTGGTCACCAAGAGGTTTTCGAGTCAGAACAATCATCTTCAAAGTGCTGTGAATATGTGCCTCGCTTTGCTGCCCTCAAGAATATCTAACTTCCAGTTCAAGCTGAACCGTAACTCCTTCAAGACCCACTCCGATGAAAATCAGGTTTTTTAAATGTTCTTGTGGCCTTTTTCTGATGGTTGACCTCGTCTAAGCTCACTACTAAAAGGTGAATTTCTGATGAACCACTGGTGCTCTGCAGGAATTATGTCCTAGATAATGACAGTTTAAAAAAAATGGCTAAAAATTGAATAATTTTAGTGAAAAGACCGCAGGGAATGTTTGTAAAATAGATCAAAAGATGATCAGAGTGGGACTTTAAAACAACTCTCCATATCTGAACCTATTGTGTTTTCATTTTCCAAAATCCGCACATGAAGTGAAAATTCCAAACAAACCTTTTCAGTGTCAGGAGCCCACCAAAAACCTCGATACAAACTTCAGCCGCAACATCTTTTATTGTTGTAAACTCTAATCTTGTCATTTTAAACGCATGTACCTATTTATGACTGACCAACTGCTAACAGCATCAAACCGCATCTGTTCTGTTTCTGGATCCAAACAAAGCGGTATTGTTAGCAGCACAGGTTAAGCTAACACCACAGTCTGATTTAGAGCAATATTACACAAACAGCCTACCTTGATTTTTTTTTGTTTGTTTGTTTGTACCCGTTTTCTTGTAATAACGGCATATGCAATCACGTTATCACAAGATCACAACTTTTGTTGTGTCGTAAGATAACAAAATAACAAAGAATATACTTTTTTATTTCTCTACAATCAGCAACAAAACAAAGCAGTTAGTCAGAGAAAAAGTGGAACACCAGGAGATCTATAATTGATAACTTAAACACGGAGATTGTGCTGATTGTGATAAACATCATTTGAGGAGACGGTTGGTCCGCATACAGCAGTGCAGGCAGCAGCGTGTTGGTTTATTTTACCGTCTACAAGCAGATGTACAGACATCCTTGATAACAATTCCATTTTTTTGTGGTATCGAGAAAAACTATCTTGTCATCATAAGAAAAAAAAACATGTTCCTGTGATAACGACATAGGTCGTTATTACTAGAAAACCCTGTTTTCTAGTAATAACGAGATAGTAGGTGTCGTAACTGTGACCAACATCTTTTTCTCTTGTGATAATCAGATTAAATAGTACTATTGTTTGTGTTAACAAGAAAAACTATTCCGTAGTCTTGTTTCCACAAAAAAAGAATGTTTTCTTGTAATAATGAGATAGTAAATATCGTTATTACAAGACTATAACCAGACTAGTGTCATTTGTTCTAACAAGAAACACTATTTCGTTGTTTTGTTATTGCACAAAAAATGTTGTTTTCTGGTGATATCGAGATAGTAGATTTCGTTATGAGAAAAAAAAAAGTTTTCTCCTAATAACCAGACCGTGTTATAGTATTTTTCATGCTTATGAGAAATATTATTTTGTGGTCTCGCTATCAAGACAAAACTAATGATAACCAGATTGATGTCGTTATAAGAAATTGAAAAAAAAAAAAAGCAAAGTTGGCTGTTTGCAGCTTCCATACAACTTTAATGCCAAGGAAACAAAATAGTTTCTAATTAAATTTTTTTTAATTATTTTGGACAACTTCGTTCATATATCTGACCCCTCCAACGTCTCAGTAGTCTTGACGCTGGTAGCCCCCAGTACCATCAAAGGCCCCATCACTGTTGGCCTGGCCTCCTTCTCCATTTGGACTCTCCATATTGTCGCCCCCGAAGCTCGTGTAGGGCGCTCCACCTGCATCCAGGCTTGGGTCGGTGTATTCCTGCGAGAAGAGCGCCGAGTCGGCCCCTAGCTTGTACTTCTGGTAGGCCAAGAAGGACTGCCCCGCCTTAGAGATGGGGGTCAAACGATGAACGGAGTGACGAAACAGAAAGAAGAGTGCAGGAGAGGAAAATAGAGGTAGATGTTGGAGCAGGGGTGTTAGAGAAGAAAAGGAAGAAATGGCAGAAATGAAGACATTTATTAGTGTGCTGGAAAAGCTTGAGAAGCAGGTTAGACAGTGTTAAAGGTTATTCAGTCAGCCACAGCAGGTTACGCTTTGCAATAATAAAAAAGTAAAAATAATTTATTATTATTCATTTTAAAGCAACATCTAAGAAGCATGAGATAAAAACACAAAACATTATCTTACAATGACAGTGTCCTTTTAATTAAGATGGGCTCGTTTTCTAAATTACAGCTCTGCAAAAAACAACGCATTATGATGAGAAGCTAACTCAGTGTGGACCCCCCCCCTCTACTTTCAATGCATTATTCAGTGACTTAAAATATTACTTTGTAAATTATTTTAAGTAATGATTGTGATATTTCTGTTTATGGACACTAGTTTCACAATACAACAGGTGTAAAAACTTAAATGATACCAAAAGAGGGCTAAAAATCATTATCATATTTTAGAAGTATAAGCTGCGTTCTTTTTTTTATTTTTTACAGTTTGGCCATGGCTGTGACTTGTACTCAAATGTGATTTTTAAAAAAACTAGGCTCATGAGTTTATTATTTCCAACTAACAACCACTAGAGGGCACTGTAGGTGTGTCTATCAGTATTTGCTACTGACAGTAAAACAGAAGAAGAAGTACCTGTTGGTGTAACACTGGACTTGGTGGAATTGTTTCAAAGTGACACAAAGGATGAAGAATTCAATGGATTTAGTGATCTAAATTGATATAAAAAGTTTGGTTGACTTGTTAGCATGTTTTGTTAGCATAGATTCATCCTACGTGTCATGAAGCTAATTAGGCATCACTGTGTTACAATAGTGAAGGGTGCATATATTCAGTTTATTATTATCTATTCTGTTATCATGAGATTCCTTTCAAGATGAAATGTCCATTCTAAACATATTTTCATCCCCGAGTAGTCACGTATTAACGCTTGGCTAAGGACCCTCTGTGTCACTTTTCGGGTGTCCCCAACTCGTCGTTTATTAACATGCTGGCTGTTCGTAAAATCAAGGATCCGCAAACCTCAGGACGGGGTACAGGATGCAATACTGGACACGAACTAGTCCTTGGGACACGCCCAGTACCTGTACCCAAATCCGGCGGTCGTGGTACGGCGGTAGGGCAGTCGACCCTCCATCGGAATTTTGTGGGTTTGATTCCCGCCATGTATCATGTCATGTGTCAAAGTGTCCTTAGGCAAGACACTGAACCCCACCTTGCCTCTGGTGGAAGGTTGGTGAGAGTGTTCAGCAGCAGAGCCACCACCAGTATGTGAATGGCTGATACTAGATGTGGACTGGTCATCTGAACACATCCACTACCTGTACCCAAACATGGTAACCTAACCCTAACCCGGCACAGGACGTGGTACCTGACACAGACTGATCCTCGGGACACGTCCAGCACCAGTACCCAAAACCGGTACCATGTTAGAGTACCGGTACTGGATTAGGGTACCAGTGCGCTCCACGTCTTACTACTGGCTTGCGGCCTAGATGTTGGGAACCTGCGACTTAATGGTAACAGCCAGCTCATCAAAAACGACGAGTTAGGACATCCAAAACATAAAAAAGTGAAGCGAAGGGGTTTTTAACCTGACGTCAATATGTGAGAGTGTGTTGCCATTTTTGCTTCTCCCAAAAGTGCGACTTACATTTGATTTTTTTCCTGTCTGGAACGCTTTTTTTACGGTCCACGGATGCCTACAGGGATGAGTCTTGTAAACTGTCACTTGCTGAAGGACTCCACTCCAACTATTGATGCATTAATGCACTGCTGTCCATTTACTCACAAAGCAACTTTAACTACCTGAGCAGTGCATACCTTTTTTAAGGATATAAAAAAGCAAAAACAACAAAAAAGGAAAGCAAATCAAAGAAACAAATTATTGAATGAAGAGTGTTTGCTTAGTTTTCGTTTCCTCTTTTATTCAAGAGCACAAGTAAAAGTTTAATGAATTATTTCAGTGCTTCCAGCATATATATCCAGATATTATGAGTTCTATAAAAAAAAAAATATGAAGATGTACACTCATTCAGGGCAGCTGGCTTTCAGAAAACCTGATTGGTTTAAATCTGCAGCTGTACATCCCAGCTGTGCTTCAGTTCCACTCACTAACAGCAGTTTCTTAGTGTTGTCAGGAACCCTTTAGACAAGAGTCTGAGCATGTTCATCTGCAGAGGGTTATTGCAGCAGCAGCAGCAGCAGCGTAAAGGCAGAGTCAGACAGACAGCTAGACTAAAGGCTGGTGAGGCTGAGGGGGGAACAGCTTGGTGTATTCCTCTTCAAATGACACATTCTTAAATTTCTCTATGGAGAAGAGAGTCTGAGCGACCTGTTGGGAAAACAGCCTCATGAGTTCACATACATCTTTGCAGGCAAGGGTCGTGACAATGAGAAACAAGCGAGGTTTTCTAGAAATGCCAGTCAGGGTTACTCTGTCCACACCAGCATTCGACAAAATTATTGTTTTTTTTTTTTTTAGTTGACCAACGAGAATAAAGAGAAACACACCCAGGTGAAGATGGAGAAGAAGGAAAATGTGATGGCTGCCCGAGCTGCATCCCCTCCTTCCCTCAGGGGGTTGTCCTCCTCCTTGGAGACCTGCCACTGGTTGGCCAAGAAGCAGAAACCCACAAACCACATGAAGGACCAGAATGCTGGAAAAACAGGTCAAACGTACAGGAGAAAAGTTCAGATTACAGTTGTGAACCACAGTACTCCCTATAACCAGAGTAGAGGACTGACTTGGCCCCCAACTTCTGTATATAAAAACATCTTAATAAGTTGATGCCTAATATCTGTCTATTGACAAAAAGGCGTTTCGGGCTCTCATGCTCACGCCTAGATACGCATTTTTTTGTGCTCTTGTGCTATCGAGAAACACTATCTTTAGATCTTGTTATCATGAGGAAAAAACAATTTTTCTCGTGATAACGAGATAGATGTCATTACTAAAAAAAATGGTTTTCTTGAGATAACTAGACAGTAGATCTCAGTATCAATAGAAAACGGTACTGAGATAGTAGAAAAATGTATTCTCTCGTGATAACCTGACCACATGATAGTATTATTTGTGTTTACAAGAAATACTATTTTGTGATATTGTCGTCACGAAAAAAGATGGTTTTCTCGTGATGACAGAATAGTAGATGTCATTATTACTAGTAAAAGCTCGTTTTCTCGTAATAACGAGATAGTATGCCGTTTTTGCAAGAAAAAAAAATGTTTTCTTGGGATTACCAGACCACGTCATTGTACTTTTGTACTAATGTGAAATAAAATTTTGTATTTTCAACATCGCAAGAATTTTTTTTTCTGGTAATAATGAGATATTAGACGTGTTTACCTAAAAGAGAAAAAAAAAGTGTTTTCCCGTAATAACCAGACCAAGTGATAGTATTTTTCGTGACTACGAGGAATAGTGAGACAACATTTGCGATAACGAGATTGTTCATGTCATTATCATGAGAACAAAAAGCTTGGTTTCTTGTGATAATGAGAATAGTATTTCAGAGTAGTAGTAATTTTATTTTAATGATCACATTTTTACTATTTCTTTTGATTGTTTCTTTTAATGTTTTATGTAAAGCACTTTGAATTGTGTCTGTACATGAAATGTGCTATACAAATAAACTTGACTTGCCTTACAAAACACGTGGTTATTAAAAGCATCAGAAACGAAACAAATGCTTCCCCATTCCACCAGTTTGTCAATTATTTTTCCTATGTTAAAAATATTTTTTAACACCTGCATTGAACAGTTTTGAGGTAAAAAAAAATTAAGAGTAAACAAACTGTTAATTATCCCTGAGCGAGGTTTGAACCCATGACCTTCTGACTGTGAGTCAGCAGCTCATACCACTGCGCCATCTAGTGGCGGAAACACTGCAGACTGTCAGACAAAACCCACTCCCACACTACAAAAATCTGCCAAAAAACCTTATGCGTTCCAAAAATAATTTAGGAAACAGAAAAGAACAAGTCCCTCCCCGCTTGATCAGTGTGAACACCATGGGCTTAAGGTGTGTTACATAAAGTGCACATGCCCAGTGTGAACGCATCTTTACACCAGGCTGGGTGGAATTGTTCAAAAACGACACAGAGAAGGAAGAATTCAATGGATTCAAGGATTTGAAATTAATTAAGAGTTCAGTTGACTTGTTAGCATTTTCTATGGTTATCTGAATAATTGATCATATATTGAACTATATTCTCTATTCCTCCTATGTTTCCTGAAGCTAAATAAGCATCAATGTAGTGTAGTAAAGTCTGTATATACTCACTCTATTATTATCTATTCTGTTATTATGGTTTGCCTTTCAAGACAAAATGTTGGTTCTTGTTCATGTACTTTTTTAAAATAAATTTCTCCTATAAGAGCGACTCATACTGCAATGTAACTTTTATATGCTTTTTTCCTCCTTTATGTTTTGGTTTTATTTATTTTTTTGCAGCTGCATCTTATAACCCAGAGAAACTTATAATCAAAAAAAAAAATATGGTACTTATTACTTTTAAGAATTTAAGAAACAAATTATTTTCATTTTTATTCCGACACACTTTTAAACAGCAGAAAATGCAACAGCAGAATTTTGTTTTCCCGTTGCCACATGATCACAATTGGAAAAAAAAGAGAAAACATGTCAGAAAAAAGAAGTGTGGTGGCGAGAAAGAAATGTCGTTGGTTCAGTTAGAAACATCCAGGTCTCATTAGACGACCAGCTGTTCCTTTATTTCATTAGCATGCAAAACATGATGTAGATGTGGCAAGAGACAGAAAACAAGAGTACCAACAAGTGATGGAAGCAGAAAAGGAGAATCTGGTCTCAGACGAGAACATCCTCATTAAGAGACTTGACTGCATCATCTGCATATTCACACACAGATGCAGAAAGACAAACAACACCTCCACATCTCCACGCCTGAAGTAAGTCTCACACCTTTTTATTTGAAAATGGTCTCCAGGATTAATGCTGTTTACTTCATCATAAGCATATTTATAAAAAAAATAATAAAACACAAGTCGGTGGCGACATTTGGACCCAAAAAAATAATTTTTGATAACAAATACACAACAATTGCATAAACAAAATCTCATAACATCACGTGTTTTTTGATGCAACGGCTGAATTTATAAAAGAAATTATCAAATTTTACAAAGAAGATCAATACTAGTTTATTAAACCCATATACTGATGTTGCTTTAAAGTAATAATTTACTACTACTACTATTTTTTAGTACATAGATTCATAATATTTTTAAAGTTCCACCGTTTTTTAACTGATAGTATGTGAATACTTATTTTTTAAAACAAATATAATGGTATTTTAATGAAAATACAGATGTTTATTTATCCAGATGGCTGAAGAACACTGATAAAAATAAAGATTGTGAAAAAAAAAACTTTGTTTTAGGTCAGAACATGCTTTGATTTGTTTCCGTGCGATTTGGCTGACAGGGCTAAAAGGACAGGTCAAATGCAGTAGCCATGTCTTTAAATACCACAGTGTGCCGACCTGCACCAGTAGTACATCTGTCCCCTGAAATGACTTATTCATGCTCTTTTATATTATCTTTTAAATGTCTTATCACTTTAATCCATTTACTTGCCTATTTGTGCTATACAATAAACATTTCTGAGTATACTTTTTACCTTTGCTTAAATTAGAACTGTGCAAATATCTGAAACAGTGATGGGACTTCTGGTCTCTTTTTGTAACTTTAACTGAAAAAATGCTCTTAGAAATATGTGTACCGGAAGCCTAAAACGTGCATTTACATAGACTTTTTGCTGAGGCTGTTGTAAGGTAGCTTTAAAGTTAACTGTGTAACAGTCAGCAGGGATTCAACCCATCAAACTCTTGTCCAAAAGGAAACATCTACCCAAAGTACTGTCAACAATATAGATCTCTTCAGACCAGCTCACCTTTCACAAAAAAATATAAAAATGGAGTTAAACATCTGAAGTGAAAGAATTCATAGAAACAGTTTGGTTCATATGAATTGTTATAGTAAAAAAAAAAAAAGTTAGATTTTGTTAAGGTTCCTTAACTATACTATACACATACCTTTCAATAATAATTGAAAAGTCATCCATCATATACTGACCAGTTCTTCATACCAAAAGAAAACTCAATAATTAAAGAAGAGAAATAGGACCCAATTATATTTACCTGACACTCCAATATCAGCCAGAACAGCCTTTTTGCGGTCTTTGACGCTGCTGATCTGAGGGAAGTAGACGTCCAGAGCCAAAAAGGCAATACAGCAGAGAAAGGCCATGGAGCCCATAAAGACGCCGTAATTACAGGCATTCTGGTTGCGGTTGAAGATGCAGTACTGTTCCATTTCATTTTGCCGGTTGATGTAGCCTTCATTAGCGATGCAGCCGAAAATCACAATGGAGAAGAGCTTGAATGGAAGAGAAGAAAGGATAAAAAAATAGGTTATAGAAGGGATAGAAAGGCGTTGAACCAAAGAGTCCAGGCATCAAACGGTAACGTTCCCATGATAAGATAACATGAATTAACAAAAATTGCAATCAAATACTAATTAGTTTTTGCTTATTAAAACAAAAAAAGCTACTTTTTCTCAAATTCCATAAATTCCATAAAATTCCATAAATTAATTAATTTAATATTAATTAATATTAATTAAATTAATTAATAATTCCATAAAAACCAGTATGTTCTGTCCTTAGTTTATTCACTTTCTTCTTATGAGCTTTAAATGTATTTATAAATGATCCTACAGTTCTTTTTCCATTGTGACTTTGAATAAAATGGAAGAGGAAGAAGTACTGACACTGTTGCTCCATTTAAGTACATTAAGTCCTT
>NC_050512.1:9498326-9554058 GCF_002922805.2 Oryzias melastigma | reverse complement strand
ACATGTGTATTGTAATAAAGACCCACTACAGTCATCTTTTGATACATTTCGAAAGTGGTTCTTTTAATTATGATTATGCTGTTTTTGCACGGGGAGAACATGCAAACTCCACACAGATAAGACACAAAGAAGACGCTCCTGAGTATAAGTCGCACCCCTGGATAAACTATGAAAAAAATTGCAACTTATACTACGGAAAATACGGTAATCCATTTATAAAGCACTCCAGATTATTAGGCACACTGTATCTTTTTGAAAAACTTTTATGTGTGCCTTACAGTATGGAAAATACGGTATAAAACGGATTCAGCAGCAGGAGTTAGAATCTAATCTGCTCTCATCTCCCTTTTAGTGTTGGCGTAGTCAAACAGCCGCTGTGTTAGTTCATCACTCCGCTGCGCTGCACTGTCAGTTTACTTTTGAGCCTCATCTGATAACAGAAGACAGCTCACTCCAGCAGACAAACCCCAAGACCAAAACTCCAGGGAGCTGTTTCTGCCGGGGGTTGAAGCCAGTTTATGCTTGTCGGCAGCCAGGGTGTGTGGATTATGTTGTGCTGAGTGATGGATTTGAAGTTTATCTGTGTGACTGAGAGAGTAAAACAGAGAAAGCTAGAAATGAACCTTGAGTTTGGAGATCGTTTACTCAGCTGCTGTGTCTGTTTGTTCACTAAATGGTGACAAAAATACGAGATTACATAATAGCCTGCTCCTCCACTGACAGCTCTGGTCATGAAGCAGAAAGGAGTCAGAGATGTCATGCATGAGGGTAAATGCATTAGCTGATGCAACAAAGTCCTTTTACTTCACCAATCCAAACACGGGTGTTTGAAGGATGAACTGAAGGAGGAGGTGGATATGTTTATGGGGATCTTTATCAAACAAATGGAAAACCTTTGAAGAAATGAAATAAGAAGCATAATTTTTCTAAAACTGTCTAAATGACGCTAACTCATTTAAGCAACAGCACCGTGTTCCTCCTGATAATGCAATAAAGGCTCCACAAGAATGAAAAAACACCAAATCTTTGGGATTCTGCAATGTTTAGGCCCAGTTACCAATGACTGGATGGAGCTGTACGCCATCCTGTTTCAGCGTCAACTTTGATGATGTACGCACTTAAAATGAATACAAACATGACAAAATGTATTTTCTTGATCCAAAAGAAATGATGGTGCAGCTTTCTTCTAAAATTGAAAATGTTTGTGACTTTATCGTATTCTGAGATCTATATTTTATAGTCCTAAATCTGACATCCATTTCTGGCTTAAGCACACCTATTTGTTCAGTATTCTGGCAAGTATATTCTAGATTTGAATCTAGGAATCCCAAACATATCATTTTATTGCTGGCAATTACAGTTGAAAGCTTTTATGTAATGCCTTAGTCACATGAGGGGGTTGACTCATTTGGGAACTGCAGGTTTTGAGGTTTTTCAGGATCATGGAGGGTCCTTAACCCTTGTCCTTAGGTAGGTTGACATTGGGAGTGGGGTCATCAGGACCCCACAAGGCAGCGCACTGAACTTTTTTTCCTTTTTTTTTTAAATTGTTTTCTGATTTTCACAGGGACAGGGATCGCTCAGTCCAGTTCTCTTATACAGTCAGTGATCCGTTCCAGATAAAATGTTGTGTTTTTGATGTTCTCATTTTTTAAGGACATCAATTGAGTCATAGTTTTCCGACCCGTTCTCTGTCTCGTTTGTCTAAATCTCAGTTTTCGTCTTTCTTTAGCTTTTTCAGCTGTTTTACTGTCTTTACTTTTATCTTCATCAGATTTCCCCTTAGCATCTCTTTCTGCTTTTGTCTCATTCCTCATATTCTGATTCTCTACCTTTGCTTTCAGTGATTTATCGCTATCCCAATACATTTATATTTATATAAATGCAGCTCAAGTAGCTCGGAGCTGTCCAGGTTCTGGGTTCAGTGAGATTCTCCAGAGTGTAGATGAGTTCTGCCGCCATAACTGGATCACAGAAATGTGCTCCCTTTGAGAGGAGGATTATGACTGTGCCTGGAGCTCACTCACACAACAAACAGGGAAAGGAGAGCGCAAACCATATTAAGGCTTCTTCCAGAATGTTCCTTGCCCTTTGTGTAGCCTTCTTGAAAAAGTACTGATGTAATAGTCCTCCACCACAAATCCGCAAGCACGTAAAAGATTATCACAACTATAGATTGTTTCTGGTTCAAATGAGCTAAAAGTTTTACAGAGAAGTCAAAATAAAACAACCAAGGATAAAAGCATGTAAATAAATCACAGAAATATATCCATTAGATATTGAAAATATTAGTGTTTTAAAACAGAATAGAATAGACAATACTTTACATAAGGTGCTGGGGTGGTCGTTAGTGTGGACAGATCCCCAGTGGATCATTTCTAGGAATGTAATGATTAATCTATGATCTGATTATCTTACAAGAAATACATGGAATCTGGAAAACGTCAGTACCAGGTATTCACTTCTGAGTCACACTGGTTTTGGAGGAAGTCTTGGATGGAATTTAGGTCAGTGAATCGAATCGTTCAAAATGAACCAAAATCCACTATGAATCGTATCTGCATCCACAAATTATGATATGAATTTAATTGTTAAAATGATTTTTTTGTGACTTCATCATTAAGTTAGATTTCCTTTACTTTCCTTATTTTTTTGCTTCTTGGTCAAAAAGTTGATTTGATCTCGGTATAAATTTCAATATAAATTTATAAAGTATTTTATTCTGTACTGCACTTTAATGCAGGGAAAAACAAATATGAAAAAAGCTGTCGAGAAATATTAGTTAAATCACATTGTTTAAAATTACTTTGAGTTTATTTTTCTGTTCTATTGTATCCTCTCATTTGGTTACCTATGGCTCTGCTGACATGATTATAAGAAATGAATGTGCTTAACTAAAACAAGAAGAAAAATAAGTTATATTTATCTATCTCAGTGCATCATAATCAGACATTTTGTGGCATAATTTAATAATAAGGGAGTACAGTCGCTTATAGGATACAGAGAAACGTGAGATGACATTCGGAGTGTGTGGATGTCTCATCACTCTGAGCTTCCTTGCTCCAAATGAAGACGGGAGGAACGGGGGACGACCCTAAACCCCTCTTTTTTCCAACTGAAGCCTTTTCTGTTTTGGGAGAGATGAGGAGAAGATAAAGGAAACCATGAAGGGATAGTGGTGGGAAGTGAACAGGGCAGAAGGAATATGGAGGCGGTGCTATTTTTAGATTGGCTGCATCATAGCTCCCTTCCTCCCCCTCATCTTCTCCCATCTCCCCTCGTTGCTGGCCTCGCCTCTGCCCACAAGCACTCCAGAGCGCCGACCAACCCACTCTCTCAGCTGCATACGTCCAAACGCGCGCACGCTTTGTCCACTGCTTCACTTAGTCGGCTTAAGATCCAGGTCAGAAAGGACAAAGTCATGTGACACTCACAACCTCTAACTCCACCCCTTTAAGAAGACTACACGAGTACTCACAATAAATACACAGGAGTCTGTCTGTTTTTTTCTTCCATCAACACACCATCCAAATATGTTTGTTTTAGAAAGTAGATGAAGTTTGATATGATTTGGAAAATCCACTATAAAAGTATTTGCTCACCTGCCTTTACTCCCACATGAACTGAAGTGTCACCTCATTCCTAACTCATAGAGTTCAATATGATGTCAGTACACCTTGTGCAACTATTCCAGCTTCAACTCTTCTGGGAAGGCTGTCCACAAGGTTGAGAAGTGTTTTTGACCATTCTTCCAAAAGTGCATTGGTCAGGTCACACTGATGTTGATAGAGAGGGTCTGGCTCTCAGTCTCCACTCTAATTCATCCCAAAGGTGTTCTATGGGGTTCAGGTCAGGACTCTGTGCAGACCAGAAAATTCATGAAATTTCATGACTGGATTTGTTGCACATGTGGCCTCCTATGACAGTTCCACACAGGAATTCTCAAGTGGACCATTTTTTTCATAAATGTTTGTAAAAACAGTCAGCATGACTGAGTGCTTGATTGTACACACCTGTGTGGCTAGATCACGTGATTAGAACACCTGATTCTGATCATTGGGATGAGTGAGCCAATACTTTTGGTGTGTAAATAATTGTTTAAGTTAGATTAACACAATCAAATGATTCTACTCCAGACTGTTTCTCAATAAACACTTTAATTCACTGAAAACGTTTTGGCTTTAAAGACAAACTCTGGTGAAAATGATGTTTTTGTAGCATTTTTCTCATGATGGACATACATAAAGAAAATTAAGCTTAAAATTACAGTTCAGATTACTTAAAAAAACATGATCAGAATGGGACATAAAATTCAAGAAAAAGACGATTTAAAATCTCTAAAACACTAAACATTGAATAAAAGATATTTGCTGGAAAAATGAAAAAAAAATGTCAATCTTGCCACTTTCTGCAAAGACAAAAGAAACGTTACTCCAAATGCAAATAAAGGAGCAACTAGTGATACCAAGATAGCAATCAATTAAGAATTTAGATGATAAGTTTTTGCAATTAGAAACTATAGTGATCCAAAGAAGCTAAATAAAAGTCAACATATCTGAGGAACAGATCTTAGCACTATTTTTTCTTTTTAAAAAGTCACCAAAAAATTAATATGCATTGAATTTACTTCAAATATTTTTTTAATTAGATAAGAACTTACAATAAAGTTGATCATGCTAGTAATATTTTTGTAAGATGTCGACCATTTACCATGTGTTTCTATAACTTTCTGGTGTGTATATGTTCTTCCACTTTTATATTCATCACTGACTTTAATTGTTTTATTGAAATAAAGACAGATGTTGCAGAGAATAAAGACATTTTTTTCAAGGTTTTAAGGTTAATGTTGACAAATGAACAATTTTCCCTTGGAACTCCATTCACAGCTTCTCTTTCAGCATCAGTTAATGAAACTGGTTCACACTTTGTCACAACACCGCGGAGTAGCCCAGAGTAATTAGCATGCATCACCAGATGGTGGGAAAATAATACACAAAACCGTACATCCGCCTTTTAAATCCGCTGAATCCCTCCACACATGCATGAAAAGAACATGCAAACTCCACACAAGAAAGGCTTAAGCTAAGTTTGAACCAGGGCTTTCTTGTGAGGCGAGAGAGATCATCACTGCACTACCATGGAGCCCATTCATAAAAAGACATTTTTGAAAAAGCTAAACATGACTACCTTTCTATTTCATGAAAAAAGCCACTCAGGTCAGCAGTTCAGGAACAAACCTCTGCTGTGCTCATCTTTCTGTTCCCACCATTAAAAAGGGATTATAAATAATGTTAAAACAAGTAGACAATCCATATCACTTGATCAAAAACATACATAGTTTTCATTTTCATGCTAAGGGAAGTTACAGGGACATCTGAACCCGCAGGGGCCTTGAGGTTGTAATGAAGTGACACACTTTTTTTTTTATTAGTTTTCTGTAGTTCCTCTGAGAAATTCAGAGAAAATCAGCATCAGGGTCTCCTCGTCACAGAGTGTCCACTTTTCTATGCTCCAGTGCTCCTCTTCAGAAACACAACTTCCAACATTTATATTTCCAAAAGAATCAAACATTTTCAGGATCACACTTTTATATTATACCAGAAATCGGCTGATTTGAAGGAAATCTGGCTGGATTCGTTCCACGTTTCTCCAATCCTCCTTTGATTTATTTTCAGTGTTTCCAGTGTTTTTTTTAATTATGATTATGCTGTCGTTTTCTAGGACATAGTTTCTGTAGAGCAGCAGGAGTTCATCAGAAATCCCCTTTTTAATTTTGGGAGCAAAGAAGGGCGTTTATGGAGCACCCATCATATTTTCTACATATTTATGGACCCCGCCTGAGGACCAGTCTCCCAGAGGCTGCAGAAACTGCTCATGTCTTTAAAGAAAGACTCAGGATACTGTACCTTTTTAACCTGGTTTTAGTTAAATTTAGGAACTTATTTGATATTTGTATTGTTTTTTGTTGTGTTTTTACTAATTTGATATTTTTGTATTCATGTTTACTAATTTATATCTGTCTAGTAAGGTTTATTTATCTACTTCTATTTATTTTACAACTTTTACATTTCGGTTTCCAGTGTTTTCCTCAGAGGGATCCTCCACATCAATGATTGACCCTTCTCAGTGAACGGGGTCGCTGCAGTGGGATCTCCCAGGTCTTAGCTTGGATCTGGGGGGTCCTATGGTTGCATATTCTGTAAACTTGAATGGGGGGTTACTGGTGTGAAAGAGCCCCAAAATATCGTTCTCCCACTTCAGTACAAAGCCAGATTTCTATGCATGTTTTTTTTTTATTTATTTTTTACTTTTTTTGTTTAATATCTGCAATATCTACATTATGTGAAATATTGCATTTTGTTTTTAATATTCAATTATGTTTTGTTTGTAAAGCACTTTATGTGACATGTTAGAAAAGTGCTTCAAAAATAAAGTTTGATTTGACTTGATAAAAAAAAAAAACTACAGCGCATTTTTTCATCTGCTCCATAGTCACAACACTTTGAATAAAGAAATGCTCAAATTGCAATTTTAATCTTAATTTCCTTCATATATTTTCTCCATCATGATAAAAGTACCACAAGAACATGTTAAAAACATCATTTTCATGGGAGTGGGTCTTTAAACTGGACAGTGCATGATATGAAAACGTCTGATTCATTTGCATATCCTGCAAAAAAAAAAAAAAAAAACATTTGCAACACACTATTTTATCACTCCTAAAACCTGTTCATGAACAGACAAAAAAGCAAAACTTGTAACAACTGACTGTAAGTTAAATCTGAGTAAGCGTGACGCCACATTTTTGCATCCAAAGAGATTTTCCCGCCCCTTAAATCTGCAGACAGATCACAAGGCTTGCAGAGGGGATGAAAGCAGGCTCTGTGGAGAACACCACGTGGACCTCTGGTCTTGTGATCACCTCCAAAATGCACATTACCGACACTGATGGTCAGAGGTGTGAGCGCATGAGAGTGTGTGCACATGCTTTAGAAAATCAGTTCTGGAGATGGGGTGTTGAGCTGCTCCTCACACAATAGACAAGTCAAGATATTTTAAGTCTAATCTACTTTCCTTATGATTAGCTAAAACCATAATGGGATTCTAAAATGAAATTAGACAATAACATTCCTCTGAACAGAAGCTAAAAATCTGTAAAAGACAAAAAAAAAAGTGAGACTTGCAGTAATGAGCAGATTTACCTGGTCAAAGCGATTCCATTCCTTGTATGTGTGTGTCGGTGTGTGCGTGATGAGCTGCAGAACGCCGGGTTGGGGGATACCTGCTGTCACCATGGCAGCAGCAGCTCGTGTAATAAGAGTGAGAGTGGGAGAGAGCAGGTCTTGTCAAAGTACAATTCAAGGAGAGCCACTGCAGTATTCCAGTTACACAATCAGACAGACACGCTCGGGACAACAACTTACAACAATTTTACCCAAAACCTTTTTAATCCACTTCCTCTGAACTACGATTTCCTTTAACGAAGAATCTTAAAAAGGGTTCAAAGAAATAGATTTGTCTGCGGAATCAAGCCAAAGCACAGCTGTATGGTGGATGTGTGCTCATAGGGGGGTGTGTGCTCAGATCAGTAGAAGCTAATCTTCAGACCTTTCTGTGTCAACGTGTTCCAGACCTAAGAAGGGAGCCCACAAACTGCATCAATCTGCTCATAGATGGATGTTATTGAAGCTCTGGGTTTGTGGGAGGAAGTGAATTTCAAAGGGCTTTGATGACCGGATTAAGAGATTTGGAATAGATGCATAATTTCAAAACACAAAAATAAAAATTAAAGACCCACTTTGATGAAAATATTGTTTTTGATGTTTTAAACATGCCGTTTTCTGATAATTAAGCTTAGACTGTATTTCTGAATACTTTTTATACTAATTTGAAATGCAGTTTGAAAAAGTCGTGACATTGCGAATACACTGGACGGGCAAAAGTTGCATTCACTTACAGACAAATAAGTTTTTGTTTTTCCTCGTCTAAACTGATATTTGGCTAAAAAAAAACGGTACAACTGGATAGCTCCAACATTGCTCGCCAATTTTGTTGGACCAGAAATTTTAGGTTTGGGTTGTCAGGGTGATAGGAAGTGGGGCGGGGTTTGTCCTCGCCAACAGTCTCGCCCCGACTCAGAGGCTTATTTCTAAATGAACTCTTGCTGCTCTGCAGAAACTATAAAGATAATCTGGCCACAGAGAAAAAATTTGGCCCTCGAAAATCAATAGTCAGAAGTCCCTCCCCCCTCCCGGAGCCGGCTGCAAAAACATCATGGTGCCCAAAATCATTAGCCATGACAAGAGTTCTCGACCAGAACCCCCTGATTTAAGGTTTCAACCTTTTTTCCTTTTGACATACCGTAACTCCTTACACGATCAGCTGATACAAGGAAAAAAAACAGCATTTTGAAAGCTATTTCTCCGGAGGTAAAGCTCCACTTTAACACATTTGATATTGTCTTGAAAGAAATAAGGTCTCAATCATTAACTGTATATGAGAACTGGTGAGTGTGATGTCACACGTAGAAAATGCCTTACTTCCGGTGTTCAGGAAAAAAGCACCTTATTTACCCACTGTCTCAAATTTGATCCACACATTTTTAATGTGGTGTAACTGTATCGTAAAGGATATTTATCATCAAATTTAGCATCTTTTTAATACAAATAGTCATTTGAAAAAACGAAAATCAATAAATGAGTTATTCTCATCATAAAGTTTTGAAAATTTGCCAAACTTTTCCAGCCAAAAAGAGTGCTTGACATTTCATGGAGGCAGCCATTTTGAAAGGAGCAGGAAAAGCCCTTCTACTGCCCCTAGTGGATTGATGATGAACTACAGGGCCAACAAAATGAAGTCAAATCGACATGTTGGAGCCAAATATTGTTAGAAAGCAGTGATTGGTCTGAATAGGTCTGAATCATCATTTACATGGCAGCCACTCTCACCAATCAGGAGTGAGCTTGTTGGAAGTTCACACCCCTACATTTGGAACGCTGACTATGGAGAATCTGTCAGACATTTTGAGCTTTTGATATGAGATAACACCTTTTTTATTGAGGCATCTGATTGGCCATTTCATAACTTGAATAACCTGAACTACAGAAAACATAATTTAAGTGAGATAATGTTAAAAAATAGAACAAAATGAAAAATAGAATGACAGTAATAGCTGTTAATTTCTCTTTGGGATTTCGGCTTCTTGAAACCAGTGACTACTTCCTGTTTGGAATGTGAGGGAGGAGGAGTCACTTACTGCAATTCTCATACACAGTCAATAGTCTGAAGTCTTTTGACGCCCCTCCTCCCCCATTTCCACCGATTATCTGTCACACCTCTTCTCTTCCACTTCACCTCCTTCCTGTATTTAACTCTTCCCTCATCTTTCCCCGTTTCTTCCTTTCTTCACACCAACCATAATCATCGATGAATCCATCTGTCACGGCTTGGTCCTTGTTATTGAAATGCAGATTGTCGAGCTGTTCGGTCTTCATTAAGGCTGCAGTTATGTAATCAGTCAGTCACACACTGTTACATAAAATATGTGTTTGTCTATCACCTCTCAGCCATACAAGCCTGGTTCTTTAATGGTACAATGATAGTTCAGGGGATGATTTTCACTATGAAAGAGATAAACATCCCACATTTTCCCCGTTTAGCCCCCTGATTTCATCAGGGCCTAATCACTGCGACTGTATCATTGTTTATTGAGGAGTGAGCTTGCAAAACTGCTTCAGTCCTGTGATTACAAGAGCACTTGTTTTGTTTGGCCAACACCTTCCGTCCTGGTGGCTTCAGAAGGTCAAGCATTTAATCGCTCACAGGCGGGCATTTTCTCACTATCGTCGACACAATTTCAGTCAGTTTGATTTTAATTAAAAAAATTCTCACAAGATTGCAAGCAGTTATAAGTGCTGTGTATTATGAAAAATTACAAATGGTCAGAATTTTGCAACCATAACATGTAATAGGAACGGCTGTGAGAAATTTAGATTCAGAGTAAAAATGTGTCGTTCATAATAAAAACTGATGTTTTTGATTAGCATTTCTTTAAAGATTGATCCAGGCCACAACATTAACAATCAAAACAAATAGTTTTGAAATATTAGAGCATAAAAATATATCTGTTAAAAATAATCTGTAAGTTAAAACATACTATAAAAAGATAGCCAGCAATAGGCTATGTAGTTCTTTATTTTAATGCTAACATTTAACAATAAAACTAAATAAATAAACTTGGTTCATTTGTAGCTACACAGAGTAGGAGGATGTTCAAATGAAAAAATACACTAAACAATAATTTCAGAAATATATAACCAGGCTAAAACACTGTATAGATATTTAAACCCTACACAACTACTAGCCTCATATTTGATAAACACATTTCTGAGACCTCTATCTCATTAACATGATCCACATTTTCCTTAAAAACTCATTGGATGGTTCATGTTCTCTGCCCTGGAGTTCATCATCATTCCACTAGGGGCAGTAGAAGAGCTTTTACTGCTCATTTCAAAATGGCTGCTTCCGTGAAATATCAAAAACAGGTTTTAGCTGGAAAAGTTAGCTAATTTTAAAAACTTTGTGGTGAGTAGCTTATCCATTTTTTTTTCATTTTGTTAAGCGACTATGTGCTGTTTTAGAAGAAAGCTAAATTTGATAATAATTATTCTTTAACACAGTTACACCATGTTAAAAGGTGTGGATCAAGTTTGAGATAGGGAGTAAATATGGTGGGTTTTTTTTCCCTAAACGCACAAGTCAATATTTATGCATCTTAAACTAATATTATTGTGAGCAAAACGTTTCTAAATCACCCAACGTATCATAATTCATATTATACCGATCTCATCACAAAT
Organism: Oryzias melastigma; assembly: GCF_002922805.2. NCBI lineage: Eukaryota > Metazoa > Chordata > Actinopteri > Beloniformes > Adrianichthyidae > Oryzias > Oryzias melastigma. The sequence continues at coordinate 9,543,199 of NC_050512.1, read as the reverse complement.
TGCCATTTTTGGATGTTTAAAAACATTTTATTATAATTGTTTTTTCCTCAGTTCTTTAATGTAGTGGATTTTACATAGTATAGTGGTATTGAAACCTTTGAAAACTACACAACGACACATTTGCTGCTGATGTACTGAATCTGCAGACACTTTTCCTCTTTGGTGAAATAATGAATTTCCGCTTAATACTGTGCATTTACTCATTGAAAGTCGCCACTTGATGTGAAGGATGAGCACTTAAGTAAGGACTTTTAGAAACATTTCTTTAGAAATTGTTAGTAGAAATGATATCAGAGTATATTTTTCTTTTAGTCCATGCCTCCAGATGAAACATGCACTGTGGCCTCCACAGTGTCCGATTTCTGACATGAAGGTATGAAAAACTGTGGGTGTGTCAGCTTGCTTTCACTTGACGGGCAGTTGACAAAACGTGCAGCCTTGCACTGTGTACAAAATGCTGGTTTGCATTTTTTCTGCCAAACAATTTTATTCAAGATCATTTTAAGATCCACTCCAATAATGTTTGGCTCTAAGTTACAGTATTTTCCGCACTAAAGGGCACATGGGATTATTACATACAGTGTCAATGAATGGTTTATGTTCAAATTTATGTCATCAATAAAAAAAACTGAAGTATAAGGCCTATGAAGTGAGACAAAGACTTGTCCGAGATAAGTCCTTCAATCAGTCAGACTTTATTAACTGCGTTCACAGTAAATCTAGAACTTCATGGAGAAGAAATTATTAAATGTGGTTTGTGTCCGACCGGACAATACAGATGTGATAGAAAAAGCCTGAAGCAAGATTCACATGATTTGCACCACTTTGACCTCACCCAGGGGCGGACTTAACATTAGGCAAAGGTGAGCGATCACATGGGGCCCCCAACACTGTGGGGGCCCCAAGTTGAATAAAAGTGTTTAAAATAAATGTATTATTATTTTAAACTTAAATCACTGAAATGGCGTAAGACTGATGATTTTAAAGTGCTTCATCCTCCTGAGTGGTCAAAAAATTAACACATTTAAATAATGTAATGTTTTTTTCAAGTAAAAATAATATTTATTTAAAAAATAATTTATTCAACATTTCAGTGTAATTTGAGTTTTTAAATGCCTATCAAAACTTTTGGATTCTTGACATTAATGTTGTCTAAGAGTGGACCAGTAATGAAGTTATTTACTATTTCACTTTTGGTAAGGATAACAAAAAAAATACTAATAATTCATACAAATGCTGCAGTATCAAGTTATGAGAGTCCAGTGTGAACACCCTTGGTTGTACCTATGGGCTAAATGCACGCCTAGCCCGGTGTGAACATAGTATCATAGTTCAGAGAATATCGTATGTCTTTAATGACAAATATACAGTTTTTAACAACAAAAAAAATAGAGTTTTTTTTGTAGGTCATTGTTACTGCAGAGTTCATTAGAAACATGCCTTTGAGTTGAGGGCGGGGCTGTTGGCATGGAGCAAGCCCACCCCCTTTCCCCTCCCTATTGCGGACAGCTCAAAGCAGTGAGCTTATGGCCTGCCCTGCTTATTTTCTACATAACAAATACACTCTTTTCAAACTGCATTTTTTTCATTTCCTTTATATATAGAAATACTCAGAAAAGCTATTTTGAGCCAATTTTTCTTCATATATTTCCTCCATCATTGGAAAAAATGTCACAGGAAGATGCTAAAAACACAAAAAACATGAAGACAAAGGTCACAACATCTGGATAATCATAGATTTGCTTCATTTCCTTTCATCTACATAAAACCTTGCATTATCTTATGGGGTCCAAATGAACCTAGCCTAATACCTTTACACGTTATCTATCCCATGACCAATGTGGATGAAGGTGGACAGGATTTCATGTGACGGAGACCAGTGAAACTCAAAAACCATTAAAATAAAAAGTTCAGCGCACTGTCTTGTTGGGTCCAGATGACCCCATCTCAACGTCAACATACTTAGGATAGCGCAAGGGTCACCTTACAAGATTCTCTTTTTTTTATGTCTGTATTTACATGTGAAATACAGACAGATATTGATTGGAGCCCACTAACTTCTGAAAAGTAAAGGCACTTCCAGCAAGAAGCTCCACTAAAACAACCAATTTGCTGCACTGGGAACCTCAGCCTTCATGCAGAATGCGATTCGTGGCACTTCGCTCAAAGCAAAGAGGGATTGCTCTGACTCTTAGATGTGTAGCTCTTTCAAACACAGATCAAAGCTGAACCACAGGCAAGAGATCTCCGTCTCTGCTTTCCAGAGCAGGGCGACTCTGTGTAGCTGAATTCTCTCCATAGATTCAGTTCTTGTCCTTTCTTGGGCGCAGAACGTGAGCACACAGAAGGTGCTCTTCCTCCATCTGTCATTCTCCTCATCTCCTCCACACGCAGGACTGAGGCTGACACACCCACACACACACCCACAGAGGGTAATTATCACCTCCACAGTCAGCCCTGATAGGGCACGGAAAAGCCCGGACTGCCATTCATGAGGTGCTTTTTGTTCACTCGGCCTCACAAATGTTGAAAGTGCAGAGAGGTCCGTCTGCCACACACCCTGCTGCAGACAGAATCAGCATCATCACACAAAACATCACAACTCAGTCTGTGCCTGTTACTATGGAGACACATTGTTGCTCCAGTGATGCTACAGGGTGGGGCCTTTGATGGTGGGTCATCAGGCAGACACACAACTGCATGAATGTAGTTGATCCAAAGAGAAAATGAACTAGAAATATGAAATTGAGGCTTTTAAAGACAAAAATATGTTATTTAGGAACTAAAATGATCATTAAGATGTCAATATAACAATTCAAGAGCCCTTTGGTAATCAGCTTCAATAGTTTTCATAGTATAATACTCACTAGCTGTTTAACCCAGGAGAACTATTTCCTCCAAAGCTTTTAAAATTGATTTTACTTTTTTTATTTTGGGTAGAAGCAGTTAAAAAGCAGCCAAAAAGGAGAAATAACAGCAAAAATATTTTTTAAACTAAAATAAATTAATATTTTTTTAAAAATAACAGCTGCCAAATCTGACACAGCGGGTTCTCCAGGGATTAAATAAATTACAAAAGAAAAATTCCAAAGATTATGAAAATCAAAGCATGTTGCAGCTTGAAATAGTTGTTTGTAGATACACAATTATGTCATTTATCAGATGTGCAGTGAGCTTGATGGACATGGAAAATATCCTGTTGCGTCTTATTTTAGTTAAATGGACGAAATCTGGTTCTGGTTTTACTCACAGCTCCTTCACCTTAGAGCACTATCACGAGCAAAAGTATTTACATGGTCTTCAATATGTTGCATTTTTCTGACAGTCATGAGTCGCTGGGTAAAGTCTCACATGTTCCAGGAATGGGTGGATCAAAGGCCAAGTTTGCAGTATCATTTCTTTTTTTTTTTTTTTTGTTTTAGGAAATTTTTGTTCTCAAATTGCTAATTCTTCTGTAAAATTCTAGCATGTTTTTAGGATCTTCTTAAGCTTTTATTTTACATTTTCTTACATATACCAAAGTTTAAAATAAAATAAAACTACTCTTATTTAGATGTGTTGCCATATTTTGAACTATTTTTATGACAAATATTTTTTGGGGGTATATTATACTGGTTAAAAATTACCCGCCAAAAGTGATGGTGTAACTTTTTAAAGCAAAAGTGTTCTATGGTTAAAGATCCTGTCAGAGGAAAATTTTATTTTTGGTGTTTTTAGCATTTTTCTGAAGATTAGAGGACACATATAAAAAGAAATTTAAGCTACAAATTACATTTCTGAGGATTTTTTTTAATTAAAAACGTGAATAAGTAGCAGACAAAAGAGTTTGAAAACTATCGTATTTGTGATATAGAAAACACACTGGGCGGGACTCAAGTTCCCTGCTTCGCTAAATTCTGATGTATCCTTTTGTAGACGTCTAGATCCATTTATGTCTTTTTTTTTTTCCTTGTCTGAGCCGGTATATGGCTGGATAGCTCCAATATTGCTCACCTTTTTTGTTGCATGGTAATGTTAGCTTGGGGTGTGAGGGGCTATACGTTTTCGGGAGACCATAAAAACAGATGGATGATGGGAAATGAAGTACTCTTACTCAGTGAAAAAACAGCCTTGCCCAAAACACAACTAAGAGGCAAATTTCAGATGAACTACTGCTAATTTTTCATTTGCAAATAGTAAAAATTGAACAAATGAGCATGAATCAATATGTGCAAAAACTTATTCTAATTTTTATACACACTAATAAAATACAAATAAACGTTTATTGGAAAATTGCAAATTTAATCGGAATAGCAGTTATGTCATTTGGGGAAAAAAAGGAAACAAGAGGATAGATCTTAGTAAAGAAATGTGTGTTTCTCTCTGTACTTAACAAGGACCAAAAGCTGCATCCCATGACTGAGAAAATCACTGAAGGACCACATGACCGGCCCTCACATGTTACTCGGACACAGGAGTTAACACATTCAAAGCCAAGATTCAAACCGCTAGAAAAAACATCAGAGCTGAGCAGAACGTTTCATACTTCAAACTACAAATTAAACCCATCATAATTCATTTGTAGGTCTAAACATAAGAATATAAAAAACCATCACAGTTGTTGGTTATGTATCTTTTATAGACTACTGAAAACTGCAAACTTGATTTGCACTTTTTTGAAACCAGGTCAACATGATCTGACAGTTTGTTTTTCCTTTATATTTTTCTTAATAATAAAAAGACATAAATTTGCTTAGTTCTAGGTACCCACATTTATACACAAGATACTAACTTGGCAGTGTTTGTGTTATTCTAAAAAAAGAGGCTTTGATGTAAATGCAAGTTCAGATGCATGTATAATTTTTCACTATTTTTGCTTTCTTTTAAGTATCTAAAAATGGGGCAAAAAAATAAGATTTTTTTTTCCTTTCTGTTAGCTTTTATTTGTCAGGAATAAGATCTTAAGATTTTTTTATTTTTTTTATTTTATGCAAATAAAAAACTGTTAAGGTCCACAGAGCACAAATGAATAAATGTGATTTTATTCTGAAATTAAGCGTGAATTTAGGAAATTATGTTTACATTTTATCCACTACTATAAAATTATGTGAGCAGTATTTATTTTTTACCAAACATCTTTTTCATTGCAGATACCATTTAATCAGAAACATAATGGACTTCAGAAGTTTCTGAGTCCCTCCCAAAAAATTTTCTCCCACCACAATAAAATGCTCAATCTTTGTTCTTCATTTAAACACACAACAGTTATGCTGATTTTTAATATTAGACTAATTATTATTTAGGATTTATTTTTATCTTATTTAAAGAGCAACAAATATTTCAAATTAAAACTTTCCTTTAAGGAGAAAATTCAAATTATCTCCAGTGACAAAAGTTTTGCTCTAGAAACTTGTTGAATTTGCCTCTAAGTTATTTCTAAAATGTGGATTCATGAGTGGATAAAAACAATCTTCCATCCAGACTAGAAATAGGACTTTTATTGTGAAATCCCTTCACCAAAAACTTTTATTTTTTTAACCAATTATTAAAAAAAAATGTTAATTAACTGCTAATTTCTGAACTGATAAGACACCAAGTGATTACATTAACTATGATAAACACTTGGATTAAATGTAAAAATATTTTTCAAATAAAAAAATATAGTTTTAAAGAAGTTTTGTATTTTTGAGGATAAAAGCAAATGTGGTATATACTTAAAAATATGCGTTTGCTTTAATTAACACGTGAGGATAATGTTATTTAGTTGTGACCCCTGCGGGAGTGCTTTCTTACCCATGACACTATGCGGAGAACGGTCTGTGGCTGCTGGAAGAAGGTGACAGGGTCGAAGGCTCCTCCGGCTTTCCCGGCTCCATATGCCTGCATCCCCTCCATTGTCCTCCTCTATTGACAGCCGCCACTGAGATGCCCTTCCTCTCCCCACGTCCACTTCAAAGACACGGCGTGTGCGTGGGGCACCGACGCGAAACCACAAAAACAACAAATAGATCCACCGCTCTGCTCCTGCAGCCACCACTACAAGCCCCGCGTCTGCCTGCCTACCTGCTTCCCTGCAAGGACGGATTAGTTTCTGTCGCGGAAGCTCTGCTCTCCACTCCCGTCGCCGCGTTCAGATTAACCTCTAAATTGGCTGTTGTTAGGTCGAGTGTGGAAGGAAGAAGCCGGTGTTTTGAAGATGCTTTCAGCCCTGTAGCCGGTGGCACCCACGTGAACGCGCCTCGGCTATCACGCCTCAGACAGACAGACAAGACAAGGGCTTGTTAAATTCCGCCGGAGCGCGCACTCAGATCAAAACAGCGCAGAAAGAGTGTACACGGACACGCGCGGGAGCTCACGCGATCATAGAGTCACGCGCTTTGAAATTTTATCTCACTAACAAAAAAAATTTCTACATAATATTTTTTACGTAATATTTGTCTAAGAAATAACACAAATTTATGTCTTTTTAAACCCAAACAATTATTTTAAAAAAGCCAGGCTAATTAAGCTAATAAAGATATATTGATGCTCTAACAATTCTGCCCTCTTGTGGCCACAGTTCACTTTACTCCCATTTATTTTTGTGTAAATACAAATTAATTTTACTCACAAATGTTTTAAATAATACTTTTGACAGAAACTATTAAATACTGTAATCAAGATACTCGCAAATAAAGAGGTAAGGTGCATAGGAGTCAAGCAATTGTTGCCTGACAGACCTACTCTGGGGAACAATACCCTCTCTACACTCTCCTCCCACAGCCAATGATAGCACAGATTTCTCTGTTACGTTTCTGCTAACTAACCAATAAGCACCACTGTGGCTGGTTGCTAGGAAACCAGTTGAATCCATGTTGCTGAGTCGAATGGCAGAATGTGGGGACATTTTTTAAAAATAGCGACAAAAAACCATAGAAATTTCATTAAACTTACCCGTCTGAGTAACAAAATAGGATAATACTGATAGCTTTATCCACCGCAATGGTGAAACTGAGGGCGAAATGCTTGCTTGTCGGTAAGTTTGTAACTTTTTCTGCGATGTATGTAAACAAAACAAGCTAATGCTAATTTTAAAAAAAGATTAGACATTGCTTTAGGGTAAAAAAAAGCATACTCTTACGCAGGTAAGCAGTGTTTTTACACAGCAAGCAAATATGTGCTATCATTTTTGCTTGTTTCTGTCCTTGAAAAGATTTTTTTTTCCTTTAATGTGTATATTCTGTACCAGATGTTTAGCTAGCTCGCTCTCTGCCTTCAAATAAGCTTCTGGAATAACACTTTAGCTGCTATTACTTCCCGAATTTACTCCTTACTCGTGTTTTTGTCTGTGTGTGAAGGTGATGCTGCTGTGGGGAAAAGCTCTCTCATCAGCAGTGATGGAACTCTGAAGAATTACAGCATGGTAGGTATTGGTTTATTTTATGTATTTTACTAGTTTTAATGTTGTTGTTATTACCTCAGAGCATAGCCAAGTTGCAAATCATACTGCCTTCATTTGGGATATTTAGTTGAACATGCTTTGCAGGACACATAACGGTGTTATAAATTTATGTCAAAGTAGAAAGAGCTGAGTTATTAGCTGGTGTGGCTTACTTAACTACCTATGTCTATTTATAGGTTCCATAAATTATTGTTTTAATTGTAAATTGCGGCCTTAAACAGACAGGACTGAATAATATGAAAATATACCAGACTAGATTCTACATCTGTGTTAACACCCCTCATGGGTTGATTGACGATTCTCAATTGGCCCTAGGTGTCCATCTGTGACGAACTGGCAACCTGTCCAAGGTTTACCCCACCTTCGCCCAACAGTATAGTTAGGATAGGCCTTGTGATCTCAAAAGGGATAGAATAGAAATAGAATAATTAATTTATTTCCTCTTGGGGTTTTTTTTTTATTCTAAATGTACACAATTTAATGCTGTTTTTAAATATTTGATTGGATTTTTTTTGTTTTTATAAAAGGGGGGATGCTATTTCCAAAATGGCATGATAAATTATGTATAAAAAAGCCAGAGTTATTCAATCTTCAGAATCTCATGCATTCTTTTTTTTGTGGTCATGGGGCTGCTGGAGCCTATCCCAGCTACTATTGGGTGAAGGCAGTGTACACCCTGAACATGTCACCAGTCTGTTGCAGAGCCACACAAACACACACTCGCATGTAAATATAATTTAGATTCACCAATTAACCTTTGAAGCCTGTTTTTAGACTGTGGGAGAAAGTCAGAGTTGTGGAGAAAACACACATATGCACGGGGAGAACATGTAAACTCCACACAGAAAGGTTCACGCTGGATTTTGAACCAGGGCTTCGCTGATCACTGCATCACAGTGTAGCCCACAGAATTAAACAAAAGGCTGTTTTTCATCTGGAGACGTCTGGCCTGTTAGCATGTTAGCAAATCAAAAAAAATATAGTAATAGGTCAGCATAGATTTACAGACAAAATGCAAGTTTCTGTCACAGTATTCATGCAGTTAGGAGCAATAGATACACAATAGAAATATACATTAAGACAAGAGTTTATATCAAGAAATACAACATATGAGTAACACAGCTGGTGCAGGTTTAGTGTTGAGAGGTGTGTGCGGATGAGATCTTGTTTGAAAAGTTTAGTGAAAGCTGTGTTTGTTGGTAACTGATTTGCTCTGGTATTACGTTCCTCTGTGACACCTCTCACAGATCAGGCCGGCCGACTAAAGGTGCTTTTACTCAGAGGATTAACACAGTCACCTCACAGATCCTCTGGTTACACCAGGGCTTCTTTGGCAGAGAAAATCTGCAGGCTAAAGGATATGTTACCTTCTAAATGTTTTCCTATAATATATACACACCACATATCTTTCTGGTGATTGTCTTCATGATTAATTTGCAATCACTTTTAAGCAAGAAGCCTCTAACTTTAGTCAGGTCAGTCAAAGTGGATTATCAAAGAAAACAGCCTACAGTAAAGTCACACTTGCAGTAATTCAAACTCTAAATTAAAAAATAAAATAAAATAGCAAAATAATTGCACCTAATCTGATAGTGACCTTGATCAATGAGGACTTAAGTTTCCTCTTCACTCCATGGAAGATGTTACTGCTTCACTGCAGTATCATCCTATAGAAGGTATAGAGCCCCATCTAGTATCCAGTACGGCTGGTTAACGTGCATTATTTTTGTATTATTAAGGACAATTTGATTAACCAAAACTCTAGCAGATATATAGCTAGACTAAATATATAAAACTGAGTAGGAAAATTTGTATTTACTGTTTTGCACATCAAAATAAAGGACAGAAAGAGGCCATTTAACCCTTTAACACCTGAGGTGTCGCCGCTGCCGCTTAAACACAAAATCTTTAAACATACTGTAACTTTTCAATTGTCAGCACGATAATTCCAGGAGATTTTGAAGGAGAAAAGTGGCTCTGCTTGTCGTCACTTGCCCGCCCGGTGTGTCGCTTTAGAATTCTTCAGTGATACTAGCATTGAATAGAATTTGTCAAGGCCTTGAGAACAAGTAACTAAACTACATGAAGAGAGTCAGCACAACTGCAGTTAGTCTATCAAAAGAGCAGCATGTTTATTCCTTCTTTTTATGACTTATGAGTTTTTATGCTGCTATGCATAACATTTGCAAAACTTCGAAAAAAGGAAAATGTTTGTGGCCGTCGGCTGTAGCACAGATCTCGCTGCTACATTCTTTTTCCAACAGCATTTTTTTTTCATCTACTCCTAATTCACAGTGATTGAAATAAGGAAACACTCAGATATTCATTTTTAAGCTTAATTTTCTTAACAAATGAGAAAGAACATGTTAAAAACACCCAACACACAATTTTAATTGGAGACGGTCTTTTAATTAAATTCCTTTTTTGTCCGTCTCAAAGTTTCGTTTGATTTTGTTTTATATGATACAGATGTTTTTTTTTTCCAATGGTTTATGTTGAGAAAAATTAGACAAGTTTTCTTTTCAGCTGCAAAACTACGACAGAAGAAAGTCCTCTTCTACAGGGAGTTCTGACACTGAAGTCAGCGCTCTTGTGCTTTCACTTTAGGTTTTGAAGGGTAGCCAATTCCGTCAGTCATTCCGCTCACATCCTCCTTTGAAAATGCCAGACAGCCTGTTAGCAATATTGTACGATATTTTTCGCTAACAGGACCTCATTGACATTCCACAGAGCAGCCTCCTGTGCATCACAGCAGCTCATTAGACTGCTCTGGAGTGGAGCTGCTGCGTGTTTTCCTTATGTCTCTGCAAGCATCGATGGAAACTTGTTATTAACTCTGGCAGTATCAATATATGTGTTTTTTTTCTTATCTACATTTTACTGGGGTGTGGTTCATTACATAATATGTTTTTAGCTTTTTTATGTTTGACATGCTTGGACAAGTTCTGGAGATAAAATCAAATTAGAGACTGATGCTGATTCAAAAAAAAAAAAAAACTTACCTCCTTCAAGGTCAACACTGATTTCAAACCAGTTAATCCATTTATAGAAATTTGCTTTTTAGAGTTTTATGACTTTAAAAGGTTTGGCTCATGCAAAGTTGTGTATTATGTCTTATTCTGCTGCCAAAATCTCTTTAAAACTTTAAGGTTTTAAACAGTTTGCTCTCTAGTATTTGTTTAATGCATTCACTTTCGCTGAACAGACAAAAAGCTCACACAGAGATGCAGCAAGTTAATATAAAACAGAAAAACTGTTTCTTCACATGCCAAATAAAGCAAAAGTAAATGAACACAACCAGCTTTCTAGCAATTAGCATAGCATTTTATATTAAAAGCTTGGAGTAATGCAGGCACCGTTTTTCTGTTTTTCAGACAACTGGAGTGGAGCTGGTGATGAAGTGTATCAACATCCCAGAAACCCCTCACAGCGTGGTGAGCCTCATCTCGTCTCCTCTACTATCATAGCAGCTCTAAGTCAGTCTGTGGTTTTCCGGTCCTGACAGTCAGTGCATCTTTCAGAAAAACACGTCTGAACCGAACTGAGCTGCAGGAAACGGAAAGATGTGGTTGCATCAGTAAATAAATGCAGCAGTTTCCTTTATTATACTTCTTATTTAACTGATAATTTTACAACATTGTTCCTCTGTTATAACTTCTATACATTTAAAGATAATATACTTGAGAAGACTAACACACAATAACATATTGGTAAAAAGGGAGAATTAAGCACTATTTATCTTGGGTATGGAGGGGGGGTGCTGATATATAAGAGGAACATAACCTATTTGGCTAAAAGTATCTCTTCATTTTTCTTTCCTCTACAGGAGCTCTACGTCTTTGACTCTGCAGGGAGGGAAACCCTTGTGGAGGCCTGTGAAAAACTGGTGAGGCAGCTTCTCCTGAGGTTTTTCCTGTCTTCACTGAAAACTGTTCAAATTTGCCATGGGGAGCTCTCCACATTCCACATAAAAAGAAGAGACTTAATGAAGTAGCTCAAAGATCACTTACTTTGACATAGGCGGAAACCTACGTGATGCTACCTGTCCTCATGGACATTCGTTTCCTCCAACAGTGGGGTAACCCGTCGCTGTTTTGCCTCGTTTTTGACTTGACCAATGAGCAGTCTTTTGTCAACTGCAGCCGTTGGTTGGAAAGAATCCGCGCACACTGCAGAGGCCTCCATGTTCCAGGTAAGACACCCCCTCATTGAATAATAAAATCAAATACTAACAAACTTCCAAAATGTACCAGCAGTTTAAGGCTTAGTCACATACACCCCGACGAAGTGTTGACTTGTACAAGTGCTGCGAGTTTTTGGGTTATTCAGGGCCATGGAAGGCCCAAAAAGGGGCACTGAGGCTCATACAGGCACCATAAAGGACGTCATGAAAATGGAACACACAATTGTTGTGTGTGGCAAATGTGTCATAAAGTATTTGTAAGGATAATCTCAGTTACTTGCACTTACCTTACTGTATGGTGTCTTGTCATTCCTTAGTCACAACTACCCTTATGAGCCCATCATTTAACTAAAGTTTTTTGGGTTGTTGTGTTTGCCTGAATGCTTGTTTTTGTTTGTTTGTTTGCTTCAAGGTGTCCTGTTAGGCAACAAGTCAGATCTGTCCGATAGGAGGGAAGTACAGGCATCTGTTGCCAAGGATTGGGCCCAGAGCCAGGGCCTGGAGTACCATGAGACATCAGCTGTGAGTGTTGCTGTAAATACAGCGTGTACTGTGTCCTGTTGATGTAGATCTCATGTTTTCAGGAGGAAAATGTGAATTTACATTCAGGTCTGTCCTTTAAGCTGCTGCTGCACAGCCTTGACATTTCCCTGCACTGTGTTGGTGTCTTGCAGAAAGAAATGGACAGCTGTGACGCACCACTCCTCAGTTTAGCTGGAGCCTACTACTCCCTCTACCAGGAGCGCTGTGAAGCAACCCAAAACCTGACGTGGGGATGAACGTTTTTCCAGTCAGACGCAAACACAACATTGGATTTTTTTAAATGTTTGTTAGAATGAATGAAGTACAAGAATCTACAATGCAATGAAAAACATAATATTTTAATATAAAAACAATAAACTTCTGATAACAGGCACTCAACTCTCAATTTGTCTTAATACACATGGATAAATGGTTATATGGTAAATGGTGTATACTTGTATAGCGCTTTATTACTAAATGAAAAAGTCTGGAGCAAGAATCACAAGATTATCACCTCTTCAACATTTCACATCAAGCCTCTTCCAACTGCAGGTGGCAGATACATGCTAGTAAACAGTAAAAGGAAAAGAAGAAGAAGCCCCTCCCTGTTTTTCCAGTATGAACACATGGGCTAAATATGCATCATGTCCCTGATGTATCCTTCTTCTAATCCTTTTGTGATGGACTGACAACCTGAGTGACCGCACAGGACTGAGTGGGACTAAAAGATGGATGGATACATTTTTAATTAAACTATTATGAGACTTAAACAGATCTGTTATCTTAATTTAAATCATCAGAAAAAGTCATTTCTGTAGCTTCCATGTCTCGTCTTTTTATCTGGCTCTGTGCTTTATAATTTTGATTTATATATTTTTAAGAAACCTTTACTGCTCACATTTTTTTTATTTTGCTGTTCTTGATGCTTGTCATGGTTACTTTCTTGCTGTGATTTGTACCCTGTTAATTTCAATCAAGTCCCCAGTGTGGCGCTAACAACCAGTAATCATCTCTCTAATTAGCACCCTCCTATTCAAGCAGGTCACAGCTTTGCCCTTGTTGTTTCCCTGCCTTTCAGACCAGCTGTCTCCATTCACATGAGAGCATGTTTGTTTGAACCAGACACAATAATATGCTCTTTGTTTAATCACATTATTAGTCATATCCAGAAGAGTCACTGTGGAGTGTGCACGACGGTTCTTGTTTGGGATTGTGTATTTTCTTTTTCTTTTGGTATTTTCTTTCTTTTCTTCTTTTTAAAAATTATTCAAAAATATTGAAATTAATAGTTTTATTTTTGATTTTTTACTATTTTGAGGATAAATATACAGAAATCCATTATGAGATTTAGCATTGGCATTTCATATTTTAAAATTGTACTGCAGCACATTTGTTTGTTTTTTTCGTTTTTATGCACTGCAAAAACAGGCCGCTTCAAAAAAGTCAAAAATTCTAACCCCATTCAAAGATTAGCACAAAAATATATATATATATATGTCAGTTATGTCAATGGGGTAAGAAAAATTGTCTTATCAACCCTTCTTAGTTTTAGGAAATTAAATCAAGTCACTATAAGACACGTTTTCTAAAACTAAGACTATGTTGCTATTGAAAAACTCCCTTGGTAAGATTATTGGTCTTGCAATACAGAAAATATGACAATTTTTCCTTCAAACAAGAGTCTTTTTACTTTCTTAAGATTCTGTTTTTACAGTGAATGCACTAAAGAAATTATTATAACAATCTGGCCGTTTATAATTTTCATTTGAATAAAAGGACTTCATTGTCTTTTACCTGGTTTTAAAAATATATTAATGGAAACTGTGGCAATATATAAAAGTCATTTTGTGAATCTGAAACAGGCCCTACCATAAAAAATCCACTTTTAGAGCTTTTAACTGTATTATAGTGTTCATTCCTCAAGCTGCCGGCTCTAGGATGACGTCATGAAATGGGCAGCAGCAAGCGGAGCCTCAGGAATTGAGTAGTTTTACTTCCGGGTTGGAAAAAACTCACGAAAAATGACTAACATTTTAAGGAATACATTTTTCTTTGGTGTTCTAAAGGTAAGATCATATATGGATATAGTTCACTCTGAAAGGCTTAAGAAAATCATGGTATGGCCTCTTCAATATGTAGTTGAATGTAAAATTATGGAAATGTTTCCATTATTTCTACAATATGCTCATTTTGTTTGATAAATATCTCAGATTTGATTTGATATAGTGTATGCAATTACTTACTACAGTGTAATTAATATGGTGTCAAAAAGATCAAATTCTTTGTTTTTCAGTGAAACTCATGGATGATATTGTGTCTTGGGGCTCTTTGGACCATTAAAATCAATATCAGAAACCTGTGATCATTAGTTTGCCAGGTGAGTTCAGTTAAAGGAGAAACTACTAAAGACTTCAGTAAGCAGAACAACATTTTCAAGCAATATGATAACAAAATAGGATCTCTCTGCTGCTGAAAAATATTAAATAGTTAAATGCTTTGGTCAAGATATGAAAACCTTGGATATTTCACAAAAATGAAAGCGCATTTGTTCTGCTAAACAAATATATTGGATTAAGAGAGCAGCTGCTAAAATACTATTACAAAGCAGAAAGCACATTTTTGAACCTGCCGGTGTCCCTTGAACACCATGGTGTAGGAGCTTTGCAGTTCTACATAAACTTTATATTCCCCCCAAACAACACTCACAAGCAGAAACAGCTGCAGTGGCCCAGACTGACATGAAGACTCGTCTTCAAACAGCCTTGGTCACTGATGAGTGTTGTTCAACCCTGGATGGTCCAGATAGATGGAGCAGTGGGTGGTTGGTGGATGGCCACTATGTCCCATCAAGACTGTGACATCAGCAAGGAGGTGGTGGAGTCATGGTTTGGGTTGGAATCATGAGGAGAGAGCTGCTCGGATCCCTGTAGAAATTCCCTCTGGAAAAGTAGGTGGAGTTTCTGACAGACCACTTTATTCCATGGCACAAAAAGAAGAACTGTGCTTTCTGTAATTGAGTTCGAGAACCCTGCTTTAGAGCATCCTCAAGCAGAATATCTATGAGGGTGGAGTCAGTTCACATCCAAACAACAGCTCTGGGAGACTACTCTGACATCCTGGAAATAAATTCAAGCAGAAACTCTCCAAAAACTCACAAGTTCAATGAATGCAAGAATAGTGAAACTGCTACAAAATAAGGGTCCAATGTTCAAATGTAATGTGACATATGAAGATGTTTTTCATTGGAATAGCTTTTGATTTCAATAGATTTGACCTCCATACAAAATATGACAGGAACAATATATATATGTATTTTTTTTAAATAGAAATTTCTTTTTTTTTCCAATGGAGACACTTTAATTCTTGATATTTTCCCTGAAAAAAAAATCAAGAATCTCCAACATAAAGTTTGCAGTAAACATGGGTTTGTTGGTCTTTGTGATCATCTCTGTGAGCTTGCAGTATGCATTATTGCATTCACAGCATCCCTCTAGCCGAGGGAACATTGTGTCTTAGAATAAAATCACAGAGGTGCGAGATATTCAGCTTAGTCATGATTTTCCAGCCACCTACATGTTTTGTAACCAAGAAGTGAATCTTAATATTTGGAAAATTGGCAAAACCAGCGTTTGCTGCACTATGACTCACATCATTCATAAAGTGAGGCCAGAGTCCATAACTTCATAGATACTAGGTTGAAAAAGATTATATAAAAGCTCCATCACTTTTTTTTTAAATACGGGATGATAATATTTTGGTCATCAGGATGTTTTAGATGAGTCAAGTGTAGGTGCACATAGTTCAATTTAGCTGTGATCCTTCCTACAGAGTTTAGTGTGCATGACACGCACTAAGCGCAGACTAATTATGTAATATGTCTCTTTTTTTAACTCCAAATATCTTTTGGGGTTTAGTGAGCTTCAGTTGTCATGGAAGGGAAAGGAGGCCCCATCCAGCAACGGGCTGGCAAATTAAAACCATGGCTGCCCACAAATAATGGAGTGTAGCTGCTTTTATTTTCTTTTACAGTTTGATATCTGTATTTAGGTTCGTCCAGCACGGTGCGCTCTGTAGCCCCAAACAGTCCATGACCTAGAAAAGCTGCTAATTGCAGGTGAGGAAGGACACAACAGCTGTTTTCCGTTCTGTCGTCTTTCTGCCTGAGCTAAAACGTGCTAGTTCCAGCTCAAGTTCAAGCTGCTTAAGGAAAACTAGTCTACCACAGTTTCATCAAAACAAAAAAAAATTCATTGCTTTCAATAATTTCCTAACTTTTTAAATAATTTTGATTCATATTTTTACTTTTAGACTGTTTTTAACTATAATGTTTGTGGTATAAACAACCAAATGCATTGTAACTCTAAAATGATTTTTTAATTAAATATTGCAGTATTTATTACCAACTCAAAGACAAAAAACAATTAAATTCAAGACTAAGAACACAATCAAAAGACAAAAGCTAAAATTATTGAAATTTTTTTATTTTTATTTTTCAAATCTTTGGATCTCCACTGTTAGAGATGCACAGTCAGCATTTTATGAAGGAAGAGTGAGAACTCATGAGGCTTTGATGAAAGAAAAAACGCAATTGGTACAAG
This sequence comes from Oryzias melastigma, assembly GCF_002922805.2. Lineage (NCBI taxonomy): Eukaryota > Metazoa > Chordata > Actinopteri > Beloniformes > Adrianichthyidae > Oryzias > Oryzias melastigma. The sequence goes on along the minus strand of NC_050512.1, from coordinate 9,526,476 downwards.
CTACAATGCAGTGGGAACAAAGAGAAGAGGTAAGTTTGAGATGTTTGTTCTAAATATGTCAGACCTGTAAAGACATAACATAATTTTCTTTTTCTTTTATTTTATGCATGGATGGACGGATGGATTTCTTTGGTTTTATAACAACTTCTATCAACGTGCCAGGTTTTTTTTTTTTTGTGCCCTTCGACCCTCCATTTGATGGTGAGCTACTCAACCTCCTGACACTGCTTCACTGATTCCACATCAAAGCTTCTCAACAACCCAACCACAATCAACTTTTCTGGATGCAATAACACAATCGGACTCAGCCCTTGTCCCCTCAGCCTTCGTCCCTTGTGTTGTGTTGTACAAGTGTTTTGTTGTCGTTTTTCTTTTTCAGTACAATTGATTGTTTTTACACTTATCACTGCCTTATGTTTTCATTTACACACCTTGAGGTCCCTGAGACGAATCTTTCTGTGCTTGTCAGAGAGCCTAGCTAACAAAGCGTTTCACAAACTATACATAAGACATTTCGTCAGTAAATGATTGTTGCAGGATATAAGAAGGCAAATCACCATCAAATGTTTATTCTCTTATTGCCAATTATTATGCCCAGCCTGGATAAAATACAGGGTTGTATCAGGTGCATCTAGTGTAAAACTCTCTGCTAAGCCACCTGTGCGAACTAGTGAAAGTTAAATTGGGTGGCGACTCCTGACAGGATAAACCGAAAGGTGAAGAACATCACCAACAGTTCATGTCTGCTTTCATCGGTTTATGTGTACTTTGTTGTATTTTTATTTTTTTTTTGCCCTTCACAACAGATTTCTTCTGTCCTTTCATAGCACCTGCTTTTTGGGGTTAGACTTGACTCCAACAAAACAAAAATATCAGTAGCATTGTAGATTTTTTATTTTTTTGGGGGGGGGACAAATGAGCAACCTACTAGGGAGATAAGATCACTTGTGCCAAAAGGGTTGGAACAACTAATGTGCCTTTGAGCCATGACATGAATGCTAAAATTATAAATGTAATAATAATTAGATGGAATTTGAACTCTATAATGAGTCTTGTACAACACACCCCAAATCCTTCTGCGGTCCAGGCGAATTATGTTCTCAGGATTTTGTTTGACAAGGTCACAGTTTGTGCACTAAAAGGAGAAACTCATGGTGTACCTCCAGGCCAGATGGAGGCAGTGTGACACTGTTTCAATCCAACTGAACATCTGCTCTACTGTTCCCATGACTCTTTCCTCCTTCCCTCCCTCCTGTTCCCTCCCTCGCTTGTCTTCAGTGATCACAGCGGTGCCGTGGAGAGACATGCCAGCCACTGCGATCATCACACCAGGGGAGGACAGAGCGAAGGAGAGAGAAAGACTGAGAGAGCTTTTTGGAGGCTCATGCAGAACCCTGGATGTGATGTGGAAGCAGCTGACATTTACTGTTGGAGCTGATGAAACAGCAGGCTTTAAAGCCAATGCGCGAACAATGGAAAAAAATGAAGAAGAAATACTTTTTAAAAATTTGGGAGAAACAAAGACATGAGAAAAAACAAACTGAGTAACTGTATGAAATCCTGTTTGTGTTGGACCCTCTAATCTAAAACACAAGATAGCTGCTTTTAGCAACAGCTTTTTACAGGCCAAGAACAGTTTTTATGAGTGTTTTTCCTTCATTGTCAGTAGCACCTCAGTGGTAAATCAGTAGATGTGTAGATCTGGATTATGACAGAGTGTCCAGAGAGGAACTATGGTATTGTATGAGGAAGTCTGGAGTGACAGAGAAGTATGTCCGAGCAGTGCAGGACATGTATGAGGGCTGTAAGACAGTGGTGAGGTGTGCTGTAGGGGTGACAGAGGAGTTCAAGGTGGAGGTGGGATTACATCAGGGATCAGCTCTGAGCCCCTTCCTGTTTGCAATGGTGATGGACAGACTGACGGATGAGGTTAGACAGGAATCACCATGGACTATGATGTTTGCAGATGATATTGTGATTTGTAGTGAGAGCAGGGAACAGGTGGAGGTGGAGTTAGAGAGGTGGAGGTTTGCCCTGGAAAGGAGAGGAATGAAGGTTAGCCGCAGTAAGACAGAGTACATGTGTGGGAATGAGAGGGAGGGTGAGGTTTCAGAGAGAACAGATGAAGAAAGTGGAGAATTTCAAGTATCTAGAGCCAAGAGTACAGAGTAATGGAGAGAGTGGAAAAGACGTGAAGAAGAGAGTGCTGGCAGGTTGGAGAAAAGTGTGATGTGTGATATAAAAGTTTCAGCTGAAATGAAAGGAAAGATGTACAAGACTGTGGTGAGACCAGCCATGTTGTTTGGACTAGAAACAGTGGGACTGAAGAAAAGACAGGAAGCAGAGCTGGAGGTAGCAGAGATGAAGATGCTGAGGTTCTCTTTGGGAGTGACCAGGATGGATAGGATCAGGAATGAATACATCAGAGGGACAGCAGATGTTAGAGGTTTTGGAGATAAAGTCAGAGAGGCCAGACTGAGATGGTTCAGACAGAGTCAGACAGGGAATATATTGGTAGAAGGATGCTGAATCTAGAGCTGTCAAGAACGAGGTCTAGAGGAAGACCAAAGAGGAGGTTTATGGATGCAGTGAAAGTAGCTGGTGTTAGACTAGATGATACAGAAGAAAGGGTTAGATGTAGGAAGCTACAGTGGTGTGGGGACCCCTGAAGGGAAACGCTGATCATGATCATGGGGGTTATATGAACATAAATGTTCCCGCTGTGCGTTTGCAAACCAATAAACCCCCCACCCCAAACAAACACAAAAGTGTTCTAAATATTTCATAACTATCAGAGAAATAAAAATCCCCTTTTTATTTATTCTTTTCAACCTCAAAATTCCAGATCTCCAGTGGATCATCACTTCACAGTTTTCTTTCAAATGTTTTGCATTCTGTTGATTTGTTCTGCTTTCTAATAGCAAAAACAATTGAATCATGTGAGAATTTTAAACAATGTTTCCCAGTGATGTTGGTGTTCAGCAACTCCCTCAGTTTAGGTTAAGAAAATTAACTTCTCACTAAAAATATAATTAAAAGAAGATATGAACTGATACAACCTCTAGCCATGCCTAAAAAGAGCCATATATATATATATATATATATATATATATATATATATATATATATATATATATATATATATATATATATATATATATATATATACATATATATATGTATATACATATTTGAGAATTAAGTAACTTCTAGTCAGTAGAAGATTTTATCCTCTACACTTTTACTTTTTATTAATAAGTTAAAACTGATATTTTTACTCATAAACTTTATTGGATTTGTTTTTCTGAAGTGGTGAAACTTATCCAACATGGTTGTTGGAATTTTAAGCTTTTGCCATACATTTTAAGGGATCACAGTATGCAAAATAAATAGAAACAAATAAAAAAGAAAGATTAAAGTAATTTAAACTCCAAAATCTTATAAGTTTTTCCTAATAATAATAATAATAATAATAATAAAATATATATAAATAAACAGACAATTTTGGTTCTTTTCTCGTTAATCTTTTACTTTTTTTGTCATAAATGACTTTTTTCTCATAAATGTACAACTTTTTTTACATAAATGGATGACTTTTTTTCTCCTAGATTTATGACTTTTTTTCCCATAAATTTACAAGATTTAAACTAATAAATTTACGGCTGTAAAGAATGTACATTTATGAGGAAAAAGGTCAACATTTAGCTTATGACTGTTTGAGTCAAAATCATATGATTTTATTCTTGTAATTTCACAGTTATTACTTTTTTCTCCTAAATTTATGAGATTTAAAATCATAATTCATTTTTTTTCCATTTTTAAATTGGCCCCAATACTGCGTCGTAAATATGTGCAGACCCTACAACATGCAGTTATTTATTCAGTCACATTGCAGCTGGACTGACTCTGCTGCAGCCTGTCGTTTCCTACCTTAATTTTCATCTAAAAAACGACGTGGTTGATGATTTTCAGCATCCTAATATTTTTTTTCAAAATCAGTAATACTGTACTTTCAGACAGATATAATTAACCTATTCATAAACCTTACTCTTTATTTTTTTTTTCACTTTGAAGGTTTTGTTGTGCCAATTCGTCATTGGTGCAACTTTGAAAGACTGAAACATAGTGTAGATGCGGGGATCAGATTGGTTATCTCACATGCGTCACATACAGTTTCACAGTGTACGTAACTAAACAAAATAGACTGTCAGGTAACATAACTCTGTCAAAAAGGAGATTCAATTGTTTTTTTATTCATATTTCCATAAATAAGTTTGAAAAGAGTGAATTTCATAGGCAAACTGTTAGTAGTTTTCCTCTTGTTGACTACTTGGATCATCCATCAGGATTCCAAACTTGCTGAATCCCTTTGCCTGGTCATGGGGCTGCTGGAGCCTATCCCAGCTACTGTTGGGCAAAGATGGGGTTCAGCCTGAACATGTTGCCACACACTCACAATCACAGCCAGGGACAATGTTGTGTCATCAATCAACCCATAAGACATGTTTTTGGACAGTGGGAGGAAACTGGAGAGAAATCCCACTCATGCATGCATGGTGAGAACATGCAAACTCCACACAGAAAGGTCCCAGCTGGAAATCAAACCAGGATCTGCCCGCTGTGATGTGAAAAGGCAACTTGCATCATTATCTTTATAATCATTATTTTTTAGAGATGGGCTACTGGACAATTTTGAAATATACTACTGCACGTGGAATTCAACCAGTAACATCTGTCTCTGGTCATATTGAGATCCGCCCTCTGCTCCAGTGAGGAGAAAAAGGTTTTCTGCTGCAATTAGATACTTTTCTAGGTTACACCAGAGATCTACTTTGCAGTTTTTTTTCTGGGAAAAGTCTCAAATACTTTGGTTTATTCAGTTCATCACTTTAGTTCACTTTGTCTCTTGCAATGCTCTAATATATGTATAAATATTCTTAGCTGCACTAAATAAATGGCAAACCACAAACTTACCTTAAAACCATACCAACAAAATACAAAAATGTAAAAACTGGGACATTACTCTGAATTGCAAGACAATGTTTTTACATCTTTCATCCATCTTCCTTTTTTCCTATTAGCAAAACGCAGTTCACTGAACAATCATTCATTTCCCTACAGGGAAGGGTCAATTTTTATTTGTCATCAGGACTTGATGCATCCAAGTTCAGAGTCATTCCGTTTTTGGCAACTTATAAGAAGTTATACTTTTTTTTTTATCTGATTTACAATAAAACCAAAACGAAAAAAAGACAACTAAAGAAACAGGCTGACTTAAAGATCAGATAAGCTGTGAAAATAGCATGAAATGAAACACCAAAATAAGTTATTCAAAAACTGTTCACAATACTTTTGTTTTTAAGATGTAATTATTCCGCCCCATCCCAAAATCTCTGTTCAAAAGAAAAAGAAACCAAAGAGACACAGTACTGTAACATTAATTTATATGTTCCCACTGCCCTTATATTGTATCATTTGTTTAAAACAGAGGTTCATTAAAAGTAGATCAGATGATTTTTTGACAAGCATGCATGTAAATTCATTATTTGTCGTCACTTTGCTCAAGCGTTGTGGCAGCTCTGCACTCACACGCACTACTTTGTGTCTTTGGCAGTAGTGACGGCTCATTGTCCACAGTCTTTCTTCAAGTTTGCAAAGAGATCTTCCCAAAGTTTTCACTGCTGTTTGTCCCTTTTATTGGAACAAAAAAAGAAAAAAAAAAGGAAAAAAGCAACAACAAAAAAACAAAGGAAAAAAAAAAGGTCAGCTTTACCTAAAAAAATATTTTGCTGTTGCAGAAAACACGTTAAATGTTTACTAATTTCAGTTTTTCAGGTAGCCTTTTCCATTACAGACTCCTTCATGGTGATGTGGTTTCCATGACAACTTGATTTAGTTTTACCAGTAAGAAACTGCTGACTCACTAAACTGTAATTCTTGATGATAGTTTTGGTGCAGGGGAAGTATTTCTTTATGATATATTAACATATATATTCATGTATTTATATAGAATTACTACATATATTAACTTTATGATTTCTTTTTTTTTTGCAGCCTTAGTAGCTCTTTGCTTGAATACCACACTGCAGCTTTTCACAGTATTATGTGATTTTAAGAATGAAATCAAGAAGATACAGCAACTAAACGAAGGAGTGGGGGTGTAATGCTGGATTTCCACTGGTCCATCTGCGGTGTGTTAGACAGGGAGTCTGTCTCACGAGCGTCAGTCAGTTTACAACAGGGGTGTTAAACTCATTTTGGTTCACGACCCGTCTGATCTCAAGTGGACCGGACAAGTAACATAATTGCAAAATAACCTGTTAACCTGTTATCTGTAGCTATGTTATTGTTTTTTTTTTTTTTTTTCCTCTGTTGGAAAAAATGCCTCAACCGATCTAGTGGCCTAATCACTTATTATTCCATTGTTTCTTATAATTATTTCTTGATCTCTTGTTATGCTGGTTTTCCTTTGCTTCCCCTAGTGGCGGAATTGTGCATTGCGGTTATTTCTTTAACAAACCATAACTTACCACAGGAATGGGTTAGAAATTTGCTTTAGTTGTTTCAACAGCTTCATATTTTTTTCTCTTCATGACTGGGCCAGATTAAACCATCTGGTGGGCCTGATCCGGCCCGTGGGCCTGATGTCAGACACTGTCCCTGTGTCCCTGTTGCATCTCTGGTCCGTACCACCAACTCCCTGGCTTCAAGGGGAGTAGTTACGATAGAAGACATTGAAGAAAATAAATATTTTGGCCCCATGTCAGCTCCACCCTCACTGAGTCCTTGTAAAAATGCTGATGATGATTTTCTACTTTCAAAATTAAACTTTTGTCGTCCATAGTGAGAATGGACGATGGTGTTATCAGTGTGATATCGCGTGAGCACGTCCCTTTAAATATAAAATAAGAGGCTTGATAAGTCTGTTGGTCTGGACTACGTCTGTTTAATTTGGTCCAGAAAGAGTCACAAACCCTGCGCTTGGTCTGTATTCAGGCCACTGTCTACCGGACTTTTCTGTTCCAAACCAAAGCTTTTAAACAAAACCATGTGACTAAAGATCTCTTCAGTCATTGGGCAGGAATTACGAGGGTGGGGCAAAGCTACAAGATAAAGAATAATGGAAGACCTACATATTGCAATCCTTGTCGGGATAGTTCACACTTTATATTTTGCTAATGTTTGTGTCAAAACTTTTTACTTGTTACTTTGGTAGTCTCATTGCTGCTCCACTGGTTGTTCACATCCCGTAATGCCCGGCTACGGTGGCCTATTTGGTCCAACTGTTCCACTTTGAGCATGGAGCCTATTCAGAGCGAGGAAACTGAACATTTTTTCCAGATTATCCGGGGAAACAAACTCTGGGTTGTTTTAATACACCCAAACATTTTTTAAAGTTATATTTTGAAAGTACAACGGAGAGTTTTATTTTGAAATTTGTATCTCATTCCTGTTTCTCCAGGTTTTTTGCCACAAATTAATGCGTTGACGGAATGGAAATAGATGACGTACGTCAGACGTGAACATTTCGATTGATCAATGAAGGTTATATTTTTTTGTGTCAACGCAACTAAGATGCACCGCAGACGGACCAATGGAAATCAGGCTCAAGAGTGTTGAGGGCATGTGTGTCAGGAGCTTGTTGGTTCAGGGGGGTTTATAGGCTGGGCCAAAAGGAGGAGGGGAGGCAGGCCACCTTTTTCTTAAAGCAAAGAAAAGTAAAACATATGAAGTTCACTTTTGAGCAGGTTTCCTGGCCCAGCCCACCTCTCCTCAGTTTCTAGAAACACCCAAGCATCCCAGATGATGCCCCCCTCCCCTTCATCCATGACCACTCAACACTTTACAAATAACTTGCTAAACAATGGTTCATGGGAAGATCATGCACGTCTTTTTTTTAATGCATTTTGTTTCCTGTTTGCTCTTTTTTTAAACAGAAACCCAAATCTTCACTTAAAATATGAACAACCCCCCCTCACACAACAATCAGTCTTTTAGCACTTTCCAATGTCGTCCTTTTAAGTTATGCAAGTGTCTGTGGTCCATCTCTGTCTCATACAGGTGTAGTGCGCCGGTTGGCGGTGTTGCTGTGGCCGCCTGAGTCTTTCAGGTCCTTCTGAATGCAGTTGTGGACCTGTAGGAAGTTGTGGTCCCTCTCTGTGGAGTTATAGGTAGCTGTGGGGGTGCCTGTTTGGCCCTTGGGCAAGGTGTACATTGACAGCTCAGTGGAAGGTAGCGTCCCGAAGGCCTTCAAGCCGACTGGCGATGCCTCGCGGGAGTGCGAGGGATCCGTAGAGCGGGATGAAGAGCGCGAGCGGCGTCGGTAGCGATAGCGGTAGCTCGGGATGCGCGTGATGGCTGCACCTTGGAGGTAGTCGGCAGCTCTTACGCCCACTCGCAGCTCTCTGTGGCGGTCGATGAACATGTGCACAGCTAGAACGCCCACCATTTCAGCCATGATGAAAGAGAGGGCACCGAAATAGAAGGACCATCCGTATGAGTAACTATTCTTCTTAGAGTCGCTCTTCGACGGGTCTCCTGCATTGGCTGATATGTACACGATAATTCCTATGATGTTGCTCAGACCTGGACGTTGGAAGAAAAAGAAAAAAACACAACAAGGTCAAAAAGATTCTAGTTGAATGTATTAAGCAGCAATTTCAGGAAAACTTTACATTGTATTTGAGATGGATTTTAAAGTTTCATTGTGATTCTTAGTCATTTTCTTCAATATGAAACATTTTTAAAGACCCACTCCAAAGAAAATTGTGTTTTTGTGTGTTTTTAACTTGGGTTGTCTTGACAAAAGTCTGGCAATACAATACATATTGCAATACACATCTCACGATATGATTCATATCCCAATATATCCCAAGACCAGAACAATTTTTTAAAGAGTGTGATTAGGAAAAAATGTGTTAATAAAATGGTAAAATGCATTTTATTTTATGATCACAACGCCAAGCATTGGTCTCGTCAACATTTTAAATCGATACACGTATCGCCACATAAAATATATCGTGATATATCGCCGAACCAATGCTTCACTACACCCCTATTTTTAACATGTTCTTGAGGTATTTTTCTGAAGATAGGTGACAAATGTAAATTTAATTAAGAATTAAGTATTTCTTTATTCAATGTGAATTAGGAGCAGATGAAAAAATGTCATTGCGGGAAGCAGAACCTACAGTGACAGGCCGTAAAATCGTCTCTGCTCCATTCCGATGCATCCACTTGTAGACGACTAGATCCATGTACGTCTTTGTTTTAGTCATCTGTGCTGGTATCTGGCACAAAACTGTAATGCTGTATAGCTTCAATATTGCTCAACATTTTTGTTGCACCACTACTGTTTGATTGGTGTATTAGGGGCTGTAAGCGAGTTAGGATGATGGGAAGTGAGGAAAGGCTTACTTCAGGCTAACAGTTTCATTTGATTTTACCTAAAAATGACATAATCATAATACAATGACAACTGATAATGCTTTGGAGTGGTACTTTAAACTGGACTAAATAATAGCCCTAATAAACCTAATTCCAAGATTTACTTTTTGATCTTCTGGGAAAACCTCCCTCTTTATATTTCTCTCTCTCTTTTTTTTTTTTTTTTACCATTTTGTACTTAGGTGTCATAACATCGTGTCAGAATTTATTACCTTTGCTCTGATAGGAAGGATTCTTTATTGCATTTGAACAGTGTGGATGATTGAATGCCTAACTCAAGACAACTCTGTTACAGATTCATTAATTATGGAAATGAAATCCACTGAACCTGCTGGATTGAAAGTACATCTAATAATACTACTGCTCTTTGCCTTTCTCCTTCTCTCCAAACTTTAATTTTAGCCTTAGAGACCCACTCACATCATTTTTTGATCTATTTTCAAAGTGTTCCCAGTAGTCTTAATCAGGATTATGATTTTTAGGCAAAATGATAAAATTTAAAAAAACGTGTAGTTTTCTAGGACATAGTTTCTGCAGAGCGGCTGAAGTTTGTTGGAAATTGACCCCTGAGTTGCGCTGGCATGGACGAGGCTGACCCCACTTCCCGTCACCAGTCTGTTTTCACTGCTGGGTATTGCGAATCATTTCCAGACTCGATTCATTTCAATTCACCAGAGCCTGGATTGATTCAATTCTGATATTTTTTATTCTTTTGATCCTCTCAATTTAATTCAATTCAACTCAGTTTTGAGTTTACACATTTAGACACATTTGTTTAGAAGTACATACCATACAGTGTTACATGGATTCTCACAGAGAAGCTTCAAGAAGTTTCAGTTTGTCCACTAGGTGGCGATCGTGCTGTAGCATTACACATTATTCCAGAAAAATGATAGTATGAGCTGAAAATGGTGCTTTAGACCACTAATATCTGCTAAAAGGAGTTTGAAAAATTAATTCTTTAAGATGTTTACCAAGCGTTAGCATTAGCCGTCCTGTGACGAAATCCCATTATACGTTAGCATCAAGCTAGCTGACTTAAAAAATATACGTAAGATCGAGCTCTACTATTATGGATTGATTATTGATCTATAAAGCTTACATCAATTAATCAATTTTACCAACCCAGCTCTAGTTTACACCCTCTCCCACTAGATTAAAACCCCTCACACCCCCAACCTAATATTACTGTTTCAACAAAAATGGCTAGCGACGTTGGAGCTTTCCAGCCGTACAGTTTTGGGCCAGATGCGAGCTCGGATGAGGAAAATTAAGAGGTACATGGATCTATGGAGTGGAGCAGGGAGCTTGTGGCCCACCCAGCATGTTATCTACATCACAAACATGATCTTTTTTAGACTGCATTCATTCATCTGCTGCCGATTCGCAACAATTGAGTAAAGAAAAACTCCCAGCAGCAACAATCGCTGAATTACCATCCTCTTTTGCTGCCAACATTTTAACTTCACAGTCACTTCGTCAAGGCAGAACCATGACGACTCAATAGTAGTAAGTAAGAGTAAGTAAGTGAAAAGGTAAACTGGGTGAGGAGTGTGGTCTCACTCCGCTCTGATCCATATCTGATTGGAGTTGGATCAAAGATAAAGGCTATCAGGGACACCTTATTTTTAGAGTGCAATCCCACTGGCTTTCTTTTAGCCTAGCAACAAGGCAAGAGACAGACAGATTCAAACAAAGAGAAAAGAGAAGAAAAAACGTGTCCCTCACTTCTGACTTCGACTAATTAGTTTAGCACAGAAGGCCTTGGACTACAACCACAGATTCACTCAAAACTCTGCACTCTCTTTGTATACTTCCCTCTCTTACTTTCTTGTATTTTTCAGTTTTTTTTTCACTTCGACTTTCATTAATCAATAAAGAACATTTGCATCCTTTTCCATAAATCCAAAATTTTAATGTAGTGCCACTATCTACACTTTACTAAGTGATCCCCTCCTCTCGATTAACAACATTTTCCACCACTCTTTCCCCCGTGATACCTGCAGAGACAAAGAGAATGCCAGCGCTGAGGATGATGTTGTGGCGTGACTTGTAGAACTCGCTGGCGGCGATGCAAAGCCCCCCCATGAAGAGCAGGATCACACTCAGTATGGGGAAGATACTAGAGGCCCGCACAGCTCCTGGATGGAGAAAAACAGCGGTCAGAATCCTCGACAGACAAACACGGTTCAGTGGATTTTATAGAAAAGATAGCTTCAAAATCAGATGACCACATGGTCACTGATAGTGAGGGATGGTCTTTGAATTTTGTGCATTTTTTGTTATATATATATATATATATTTATATTATAAATGTGAATAATATCATATAAATTGTAAATATTATGATAAGGATATATATAATGTAAATATTATTTACATCAAATCTGGTAGCAAAAAAGAAAAACACAAATATATATTTTTTTGCTTTTTAGCAGCACATATAGACAGAATGACAGTTTATTTTCTATGACAAGAAGAAAGCAGACTAAACACATTATTCAAAAATATGGGAAATATTGTGGTTTGTTTTACAAGTGTACAATTTTATTACAAGATTATCAGAGTTTAAAGACCCAATCTGACCATCTTTTGATTGTGCTAAATTTTAACATGTGTCATTTTCAAGGACATAGTTTCTGCAGAGCGGCAGTAGTTCATTAGAAATTCTCCTCTAGGTTGTGGGTGCAGAGCAACCCTGCCCCCTCTTCTCCTTCCCGTTTTACACGCTCTCCAGCTAGCTTACTGCCCCTCACACCCCCAAGCTAGTGTTACAGTTGCAACAAAAATGACGAGCAATATTAGAGCTATCCAGCTGTACAGTTTTGAGCCAGATTCCAGCTCAGACCAGGAAAATGATTGGATTTAGCCGTCTACAAGTGGATGCATCAGAATGGAGCGGAGCAGGGTGCTTTGAGGCCCGCCCAGCCTATTTTTTACATCAGCTACTGATTCACAAAAATATGAATAAAAAATCCTCACAGATGTCATACTAAACTAAATCATATTAAAAATTTGTCCTCCATCATAAAAAAATCACAACAAGAGCATGTCAAAAGCACTTTTATTTAGTGTAAATCTTTAAGAAAAAACAAGTATGTGCTTAATGAAGCCTTTATAGCACTGTGCCAAAAAACTAAAACAAAACATGATAAATAGAGTCACGCTAACACAATTTAAGATTCAACTTAACAACATTGACCTGAACTCATCTTTGGTTGTTTTCTATGGGGATTCATCAGAAAAAGAAATAGCTGATTAGCATTTTGAAAGTGGAACATTTTATTTTGCCAATAATCTCAGGAAGTCTCAGTTAGAGATAATCTTTTGAAAGACTGCATGGTCAAGATGAGGTAGGAAAAAAAAGACCTCAAAGAGTGTTATCAGCAACAAGTTCAGAATTCAGGCTCTGTGATGATTACAACCCCCCTCCCCCCGGGTGAAATATTTTATTCTGCTGCGATGGCAGCATTAATGCAAAAAAGCACATTAACTTCCTTCAAGATGACATCTTCTTAAGGGACATTCATGCATTTTTCAACGAGCCGGTTCTAAATCACATTCTGCACACTTGGTAAGTCTTCTACTGCGCATATATACTGCACACCTCCGGAGAACTCCACATGTATTCATATTTGAAAAAAAAAATATATATATATATATGTATATATATATTTATGTGCGAGTATTTACCCCTTGTCTTTACCCCTATCCGTTTTAATTCGATTAAATTAATTAGAATTTTGTAAAATTGTAATGTAAGATGAGAATTTGTTTCTGTATTCCTAAAAGTCATTTTGGAACTCCAGATTAACACTTAATACATGTCGCTGGTGACACCTAAATAACACACACTTTGTCATACCAAGAAATTCGAGTGTTAACATGATCAATGTAAATCCGCCAATTCTGACGCGGAGAAAAGCTGCTTTTCAATCAGCTTTGCACGGATATACAGCACTTTATGTTAGTAAATCAGTTCTCACTGAGTCACACAGGTGTTTTGACAGGGAGTTTTACGCCGTTCCTGATACATCCTTGTATCCTGTTATCCGGGCTGGGGACTGGCACAGGGAAACGCAGTCTTGGGCCACCTAGTGGCTACATAGTTTAGGCAGCAGCGCAAAGGGTTTTGGACTCACACTGGATTAACGGTAGTCAAAAGAATGTTAAAACAGGAGCTGAAGCTCTGGTGGTAAAGGGTTAAATGTCTACAATTAAGACAAAAACATGGCAGATATGACATAAAGCATAGTATGTGTGATACATGCAAGTATATCATTCATTTACAAAATCCTGGCTAATATAATTTGATTAAAAACACATGATAAATTATGTAGCAAGCTGATGCAGATAATACTGATAATGAGATGTACTTAATATAGAAATGATCTACCAGTACTCAAAATATTTCTTTTCATTTATCCAATTGCTCTCATATTGACACACTGGTTGACAAAACCAAATGGAGGCGACTATGGACTCTCTTTCTCCAGAACATTTAGAGTATTTTCGCTAATTTGCCATGTACGTGCCACAGAAACGTGCGTTTAAGCGGTCACGGATGTTCAAAACTCTTGTTCGTGCATTGCTACACACGTTTTTAAGTCAATTTTCAGACTCTACGTACAAAATATGTGGCCATTAAATGTGTGTTGCAAGTTCAATCAGGTTGAATTTTGTCCAATCGGGAACTCAGATTTAGTAGCGGTGTATGGATGATGTGCCATTTAATTTATGGAAGTGGCAACTATTTGAAAATTGATCACAGAGGAGAAATTAATAATTGAGGTTTGTGTTCGGCTGAAATTATCGGAATAGAGCAGTGAAGGATAAAACACTGGAGCGAGATTCACAAAATGTGCAACGCTTCAGCATTTCACACCAAGCCTCTTCCAACTGCAGGTGGCAGATATGTGCTGGTATTAGTTAGTGACAGTGCAGTGTGAACACCATGTGCTAATGTGCATTCTAGAACCAGTAACAATGTATCATTACAGTATATGGCTTCTTCACAATAAGAAGAAAATGTGTCATTCCAAAAGAACAAAATGCTGACCTTGCTTTTTTTTACAGTTTAGGCAAATGAAACAGTAATAGAAAGTTTAAGAAAATTACAGGAAACTGTGAAAGAAAAAAAAACAGACAAAGGACAAGGATTACAGTCAGGATAAATATGGAAACGATTAGAAAATTGAAAAGCAAAATGAAAAAGATGAGTGCAGAGGAGGGAAAAAAAGGAGGCAAGAGGACAGGCACAAAGACTGGAGGCTCGGAGTTCTCTGTGAAGCTGCTTTTGCCTACAGCACTCTTTGTCTCACTGTCTCTACCTCCTTTCTTTACACTCCTGCTTTAAGCTGAAGGCAGAGAGTTTAAAAGGAGAAAAATTTAAATGCGCAGGCCTCCAGGCAAACCCTGCTACCAAGCACATCATGGCACAGAGACAGAGAGATGGAGAGAGTTTAGCTGAGAGTGAATGTGCTGGAGTGGCAGCAGCATAAAGAGATATGCACAGTATGGTTTTAGTTTTTTATAAGCACGCTGCAGGCCTCTGTGGATGCTAAGACGCCGTCTTCTTGGTTGTCTATTGATCTCAGTTTATGGGAAGCTGCCTTTTCCCATTCTGCTGTACTGTATATGTGCCCATGGTGCACTTATACACCATCATGTATATTTAGCTTTAAAAAAAACTTTATAGAACGACAGATAAAACATTTTTACAGTTCAAAATATATATTGTTTTTATAAAGGAAGGCTGGGATTGGTCGTCACATTGCTAACTATTGCCACCCTTGAAGACTCGACATCAACATCCAACATTTGACCAAACGTTCTACTCATTTTGGGGTGTAAAATGTTTTTTTGTGCGACTAACACAGATCTACGTCCAAATCGCAACAATAATATCAAAACAATAATAAAAAAAAAATCCCCCAAAAAATCTAGAAATGTTTTGATTTTTCAAACTGAAAGATGTTTTGCTTAAACTGTCATCAAACTTCTGTTTTTGCGTTTAGTGATCTATTAGTGTGATTTGTCCTACAAGGCCACCGTAGAGAAGGATTTAGTATTTTGTGATTTTGATAGGTCAGAGAAAATTTCTATGTTGATATCTAATGACTTTGCTATTAAAAGCCAGCAAATTGTTTGTTTGTTCAAAAATAAACATCAATTTTGAAATGAACATCCTTTTTCTTATAAAGGTCAGATATGACATTGTCTCCAACCCCTCCAACTGAAGGGGCATTTGGAGGGAAAGGGGTGTCTGAATAGTTTTTTTAAGGGTAAAGCTACTATATAAAGATACTCCTCTGTATAGGTCTTATAAATGAGACTTTTTAAAACCAAATGTACTGTATTTCCAATTGGGATAGCTTTTTTTAAAGCTAGTTTTGCAGTAACATGCATTATATCAACACCTTTCAGTATCCTCTCAAATAAGACTTTCAATTTACATGTATGGGCGAGCTGCCAGGCTGTGATGTTCCACTGTTCTACACTGCAGTCTTGAAGCAGCGTAGGCAAACACACAAAGCTGCAAGTCCGACTCTTACATCTATTCCACACTTTCAAGGCTCTTTTTTTTTAACTAAACTTTTATCTTTGCTAAATTCCTCTGACTGCCGGTTTGGTTCTGCTGCAGTGGTGTGTGTTTATAAGCGTGTCTCTGGCTGACTTATGGTTTCATTAGTTGCAGCAGAGGAGAGGCTTGTAATTGTGGCTGAATTATAGAGGCGGGGGTGGACACCACCATGGGAGCTCCCGGGGTTGTACACACACACACATATAGAGGGTAGAGCATGCACATCCTACAGTGCAGAATATCCCTATTACTTGGTCACACATACGCTAGCTCAACAAGCTACTGAGTGAACACACTCATCGATCAGACTACTGCCTACTCACCGGCTTGCTCTCTGTCTAAAGTGGGGTGTTTCCCATACACACTGTAGCCTATTCATGCAGGAACAATCTGCCCCCTCCCTCAAAGAGAATTCGCCCACGTGGGAGAATCCAGCAGCAAAGAACATGTGGTATTGGGAACTCAGCGCAACTGCTTAAGGGGAAGAACTATCTGAGTGGATCTGGAGACATGTGGTCATGCAAGGCTGGATTATGATTATTCCTTGAAAAATGTTTCGAAATAAAAATGAGTGTAAACACACTCAGCATACGTGTTTGCGTGTGTTGAGTGTGTTTAGGTATGATTGTAGTACACACACGATGGGGCTTGCTCAGCCTGCCAGTCATTATCATGCCGTATTACTCATGTAAATCGTGATATGCCCCTGTGTCACTACTGGCCAGCCAAAAATAGCTGCAGTGACATCAGTGAATCAGATGATGTCAACAGTGGGTGATGTAGCCTGTCTCCTAGCATCCCGATCAGAAATATTAGGATTGTTGTACATTTCATTTGCCAACTCAAATATTGAGGGCTGTCACCATATATATATTTTTTTGGTGGATGTGGAGAAAACTGGAAATCTTCACATTTTTTTATTGTTTTTTTTTCTTTGTTTTGGAATAGCTTTTAGAGTAAAAATATTCCACAGGTACTCATGGATTTCTTAAAGCAGAAACCATTCAATACTCCCGGTATTCAAACCAACTTCTTCACAAGACAGTAATACAGTACGACATTAATTCATTGTCTTCTTCATTTCTTTAAAGACCTCTGCATTAAATAACATAAATATTACTAAAGATTGAATAAAGATGTTTTTTAAACCTAAATACACACACAGAAAAAAAATGTCAAAATCCCTTTTTCAATGAGACATATCAATTCTGACACATTGGGCGATTTGTTAATTTTTGTGCTCACAACTGCTAGTTTAAGTTGCCAAAAATATTAATATGAGTGTTCAGGAAAAAAGGCACCTTATTTACCCGCTGTCTCATATTTGATCCACATATTTTTAACATGGTATAACTGCTTTATAAAACATTTATTATCAACATGTTTTTCGTTATTTTAATACAGATAGTAGTCATTTTAAAAATGAATAACAACAGATGAGTTATTCTCACTATAAAGTTTAAAAAATAGCTACCCCCCCCCGAACTGTTTCATGGTAGCACCCATTTTGAAATAAACAGGAAAAGTCCTTCTACTGCCCCTAGTGGAATGACGATGAAAACATGGATTTTCCAATGGGATTTTTAAGGAACGTTTGGATCATTCTAATGAAATAGAGGTCTTAGAAATGCATGTTTATATAGGGTTAAGCATGTAGATGGACATTTAAAAAAATAATGCTACAAACTTTGTCATCGCCATTTTTGTTTCGCCAATGTGAGAACAAAAAGTTTCAATAATGGATGAAAAGATTCTAAAGTAAAATGGTATGGCCTGAACACCAGGACATTCAAAACCATTAAGACAAAAATCTTTAAAAAGGATGGATCTTTTAATGGTCTCATTAGGCCTTTGGCCAACGTTTTTTTGCAAATATTGTAGCTGGAGTGTTACAGCAGTCGCCTGCCAGTCAGATTATCAGTTAGCCGCTTGATTCCAAGCCCTGAGAGTAGACGTGTCCCTGAGTAAGACAGTTAACCCCACTTAGACTCCACTTTGTAAACCTGACAATTTTTTAAGCTGCTTTGCACTAAAGCCCTGCATCAAACCAGTGACTATGAGCATTTTAGGCACACTTTTAGGAGGTTTTTCTCCTGAAAGCATATTAAAACACTCCAATTGAGGAGCATAATACATGTAGCTGACTATAAAAAGAATGATCAAAGATGTATTTAAAAGAACGCATCCACTGAATCATCTGTTATTGGTTTGGTGGATGCTCATATTATCATACTTTTTGTGAGTCAGCACTCATAATCCTTATCCGACTGGAGACTTTTCTATTTCACACACTCCATACAGTAGCTGCCATTACGCTCCCTGTTTACTGGGTTACCATGCATTAAGAAAATAAAGAACTAGAGTTTGGGTGAAAATGGTGAAAGTAGAAAAAAAGTTTAGTTTATGGTGACATCTTTAGTTTTTAGGAGTTGACACGTGGTAGTATGCTATTGACATACTGCTTTTATAAAATGGTGCTTTGACCACTTTAAGAATCACACCAGATCTGTGCTGAATTTCACTAAAAGGCCAATGAACTCTGTTTTGGCCATACTCTTAGTTCTTTGAACTACCAATTTACTCAATCAATGTGAATCAGCTGATTCTGACATGGAAAAAAGCGACTTCCGTTGTAAAGTGTTGCCCATTGGCACAAAGCTGGAGCACCAACACATTTTCATTCCCAAGTCGTCAAATATTGACGTATAGTTAAGGACCCCTTTTCATCAATTTTTGATGTTTTGGGTCCCCGCATTATGTTGTTTTTTGACGTGCTGGATGTTCCAATTAAATCAGGAATCCGGTTGTTTTGTTGGACATGGTATTGGACTGAACTTCGGGTATCTGGGCTGGTACCAGTACCCTAACCCGGTCCGCGTCCGAACCAGTACTGATCCACGTTCGGTTCCAGGTTAAGTTTAGGGTACCAGTGTGGTCCACGTCCCAGAGGTTGGGGAGCCTTGGTTTAATTGGAATAACCAGCGTGTCAAAAAACGATGAGACCATAGTTTTTTGACACGGAAAGCTCTTTAACCATTCGTCAAAATGTGACGACTTAGGAATGAGAATGTGTTGAATGCATAGCCACAATATTCAACACCTACGTAATGTAAAGTGTAGCATATAAGTGCAAAGTGTGTGTGTACCAGTTTGTTGTTGTTACCGACAATTCCAGTGTTAAAGGGAAATAGCTAATAATGGCGAACGTCACAAATGACTTAGAACGACTGCCCTTATGGGTAGATGCAGTGTGTCCATGGGCAAAAAAGGGCAAACTTTGCAGGGGCACTGTTACCGTCAAACAAATGTAAGATTGCAAACCATTCAGTGAGTCCATAGAGGAAAAAAACTACATGTAATTTTTTTACTTGAGACATACTACAGGTGACAGGTCGTAGCAAACATTTAAACTAAACATAAGGGTAAGTAGTAGTACTCAGTCTGAACTAGAGTTTGGCGTTGAGGCACCGTACGACAACATCGCCCGTATGTCATAAGCGCATGATCCTTACAAATATTTTGCGATACACTTACGACACTCTATTTTCTGCACAAGCCTTAAAGGAATTGCAAGGCACACCTGCACTTCGAACAGGTGCAACCGCGCCTGCCAACAACCCTCCATGGGCCCAACAACCCAAAAACCCAACAGCACCTGTACGGGTCAACCCCCGCACCATGACTAAGGCATTAATTGTCCAAGGACATGATTTTGTTCGGCCCAAGTCTTTTATTTGGGAGAAAACTAAACTCAACAAAATTAGGGCAAAATAGATTAAGTTATAGATCAACAATAATCAATAAATTATTAAATAAAATAACATAAGGTGTACAGCATGATTATCATGTCTCTATTAACCTATGTAGACCCAGACCAATTTTCACTAAAAAATAAAATTATGTGGAATGCACCACAAACCAAGAGGACCACAGAATTCCTTTCTAATATTTTTTGGTTACATCGATGGTTTAAGTGCCCCATGACATTTTTTTTTTTTAAACATTTTCCCAGTCGTGTTTTAATTATGATTATAAAGTTTTTAACTTAAATCCCACAACCTAAATGTCTTAAAAAGCCATTTTCATTTCCAAAATCTCCTCTCAGGGGGCGTGGCTTTTGGAGCTGAGCGCTCTGAGTCCCCCATGTCTGATTATGATAGCTCTGTGTCACGCTGACGTAAATCTTCACCGCTGCAACATAAAAATATCAAGCAGTATCTGTAATGTCCAGCTGTATCATTTTGAGCTGGATGTCAGCTCGGACGAGGAAGTGAAGATCTTTGTGGACCAAAATTACACCAAAAGGCTGATTCTTTCTCCTTCCTGTTCACCAAAGACTTTTTTGGCTAATTATCAAATGTTTATTGTGTATTGACTGTGACCAATAAATTCAATCATTGGTTTCTCAGAGCAGAGTTCTTGATAAAATAATAAAAGCTAACATCAAAATGCCCTTTCATTGATTTACAATCCTTTACGATTGCGGTCAAATGAGCCGCCGTTCACATTTCCGTGGTCACATCAAGAAGCTCCGTGGAGTCTGGTGGAGATTTTTCAGCGTTCTCAGTCCTGCTACCGTAAGTATTGGATGTAACTCACACAAAAAATCCAGTGATGCTGATTTGACCACAGAAATGTGAACGGCGGCTCATTTGACTGCAGTCAATGGGAAGATACAATCTTTTCTTCTCCAGAACCTGAACTAGACACTAGGAACAGATGAGGGTTTAGTGCATGTGCAGCAGAGCTGTTGTGATGGAAAAAAGATCATTCATTCAAACAGAGTCTGTCTGAGATAGTTTGATTGACAGAGATTTAAAAAGAGAAATACTTGGAAATGCAACAACAAAATTATTTATTTTAACATTTGTTCTTTTTCTCAAGAAAAATGCCACACATACATGTTTAAAACTAAAAAAAAACATGATTTTCATCGGAGGGGACCTTAACAGATGTCTAATCGAGCTGCAGTGAATGAATGCAGAAAAGCATTTGGAAGGTTGTCAAAACATCAATCACTGCACAACATAAAGTTACAAAGCTCAGATAAATAAGTGCATTCTTCAAGTCTTACAAACAGAATGGAGAAAACCCCCTGTACCTTAGGATCCAAAGTACTTTACTACAGTATGCAATACAAATGGTGTGAATAGGCCTTAGTGTGTAAGATAAAACCTCAAAAGTGCTCCCAAAAAGACCCCCAACCAGGAATATGACGAGGACCTGTTTGCTGTGAGACAGAAGTAACAGACAATGCCACTTTTTAGGGATTTTTGTTTTACTTTGATTACTGTATTTAAAAGATGTAAAGATGACAATAAGATGATTGATGTCAAGTGGAGAATTTTCTCTAGATTTTCCTTTACAGTGTAAAAAGATAGGACAGTCTTTAGCAATAATCTATGAACCAGTAACCTTTTTTTTGTGTGTCTCTGGGCCTGTGACGGACTGGTCACCTCATCCCACCTTTTGCCTGATGTCAGTTGAAATAAGCTCTACATTCCCATGAAGCAAGTACAGAATGCCTAAATAAATGATGGAATTACAAAAGTTCCATCGAGGTCTTGAGATATTCGTTTCAGAGATTGGATTCTGTTTTACCAGCTTACTCACTGGTGACAAAAAACAGAGATAATAGATGATACTTTAAATCAAACCGTTACTACAACTGTATATTTAATCAGTCTGTAGATTTCAAGTCATAGTTAGAAATACAAGCTATATTTTGGGAAATTTCTGACTTAAGAGTATGCTACAAGTATGGGAACAGGCACACATTCACAAGCACTGTTCCCTGCATTTATGATATGGTAATGGAAAGCTTTTATTTCAAGGACAGCAGGAGTTCAAGAGCGTTATGGTAGAGATATAGACTGCATGCCCCACAAACACTACTTCACTGTATGTAGGACATGAACGAGTCTTAGCAGGCTAAGGTGAAAGTTCTGTCCTTGTCGTCTGACTGTTCAGGAGAGCTTGTTCCTTTTGTAGGTCCATGATCTTATCTGATGATTAAGTCTTGCAAATTTAAGCATCCTTTCCCCTGTTAATTTTCCGCTGCGTGGCCACAAAAGATAGCAACTGTACTGCAATTGAGTCACGGTCCTAAAACGATGCATATCCAAAGGGAAGAAAATGAGCACACCAGCAAGGTAAAGCCTTATCTCTATCCTTTATATTATGCTGCAATGAAGGATGGGGGCGGCGACTGCTGTGGCGTTTTTTGTACAACTGCTGCAAGATGAGGCTGCTTGCTCTTACATAACCACATGTGCACATTCATCCACAGAGCAGGAGGGGTAGCAGCAGGGCGGTAGGGGTGTGGGGTGTTAAGCATGAGATGGCTCAGAGATCAAGAGACTGAGGGAGATAGACTGAAAAGGCTCCTGGGGAAAGAGGGGGAGACAGAATGAACAAGTGGAAGCGTGCACGCAATTCAAAATGAATGACAGCTTGAATCCATACGTTGTATTGATCTACTTCTGTTTCAGGCTGTGCACATTGTCTAAATGGGACCACTGGTTTTAATTTTAAAAATATATACTTCGAAACTCAACACACTGTATTTAGGAGTAGGAGCAATATATTTGAATGTGTAATCATCATAAATATTATTATGACCGCAGCTGCCACTGACAGCAAGGACCATAGTGTAATCACATTCAAAAAAAGGTTTGGGCCTTTGAGCAAGAATTTGACCCCTGCAACACGTGCGAAAATTCACCAAAATTTCCTCACACCTTGTAACTGGTGAAAATGAATTTTGGGGCATAGTGAACAACCTCCCTCTAAGACGAAGACATCATGGAAAAAAAAGAAAAAAAATGAATAGGCTGAAAATTGCTTATAGAGTCAAAAAAGAAAAAAAGTAAAATCCACAAACAAAACCAAATTAGAGATAACTAAAGGAAATTTTTAAATTTTTATGGGATGGTCACACGACCTACAGATAGATTTTGTGGCAAAGTTTGAGATTCACCCATTTTCACCTTTTCCCGCAATATTGGAAAAGGAAACTTTTGTTTGAGTGATTTTCACAAAATTTTCCACGCTTCACCAGTTTAAGTCAACAATGAAGCTTTGACCTTGGGAAAAGGCTGCCATCAGGAATTTATAAAAGAGCAAAAACGAAAAAAATGCTATGTCAGAATTCCTTCCCTACTCACTATTCAGTGAACTAATAGTGGTCTCGTGTTGTACCACAATGTATTGCAGTCGAACAATATTTGCAAAATAAACATGTTTAAATGTAATTTTCTTAATGAGCCATCCACATTTTCATAAGCAGAACACTGGATTCATTAAAAGACATGATGGAAAGTTCATTTTGATTCGATTTTCACTTCATTAAATTGGTGACATCATATCTGGCTTTTAGAAAAACAAAAGAAAAGTAGTGAGTATCGTGTCTGAATTACTTTTAAAATCCAGGGCACTAGATAGTCCCGCACTATATAGCTTTTCTTGTAGTTAGGGATTTGGGTGGGAATTTGGACATAGGACAACTTTAATACAACTACAAACAAAAACTCATCTCGGGGATTTTTATCAACCATCTTCTAGGAAGACGATTACGAAGCAACTGGGGAAAAAATGTTGATATTAGAACTTGTCGACATTGAATGCCATGCACCTGACGAGCTCGCGAAAATGGTATTCTGCTAATACGCGTACATTATTTACCTGAAAATTGTGAAAATGTAATGACTCATGCTAGAGCTGAACAAAATGATATAACAGGATATAAGCATTTAAAGAATGTGGGCGTGGTTAGCAAAAACCCTCTGTTGCTAAGGAAATCCAAAAGTTTACTTTTGCAGATTCATCTGAAACGCGTGTCTTTTTATTTGGTATCCCCGGGTGACTAAAACATAAAATGGTAGCTATGGAGATGAAACAAAGAAAAGCTGCCATTTAAAAAAAAAAAAAGTGTATTTTTACATCAATTTGTTACATGCAGCTCTGACTAGCATGGGGCAAATGAGGGTGGCAAGGGCGGAGAAGCGCCTGCAGGCCATTCAATGCGGCTTGTGGCTTTAACTTAATTTATGTCCTTAGTTCTCATAAATATACCCAACAAATGTTTAAGTTTGTTGACATCCATCCATTTACTATGGAGTTGTTTGGTCTAGATCAGAAATATTTTCCTTGAATCGTTTGGAAAGATTATGACACTTTTTTGTAAGGAGCAACCATATGGTATAAATACTAATCTAGTGCTTCTTCAACTGAGCAGCTTAAAAACTTTGTTGTGTGAGTTTGTTGTATTCTTGATTAAAAAAGAAAAAATATTAACTTTAACAAACTTCACAACACACTTCTCTTTTTTCCTTCCTGTGATCTCTCCACCCCCTATAATCTCCATCCTCCAGCTGTCAGACAGGCGTGAAAGCCTCAATGGAAATGGACAGACAGATGGGTGGAAAGCAACAGGAAAAGGCAAGGGATCCAGGGAAAGGAGGAGGACAGGAAGAGGTATGACCCACTTTGCAGGAGCCTGGAGTATTTATGGAAGAAACTGTCCTATTTGGTGAACCGCTGGGAGAGCGACAGCACTGCACTGATACCCTTCTCCTTGTCCTTCATCTCCTAAATCCTTTCATCTCTTCGTCTTTGCTTTCCTTTTTAACCCATTCTATCTACTCATCTTTTTAAAAAAGTTCTCACCTTTTTGGTGCGGTCTGTGTCCGTCCTCGTCAAGTTGCTTTTAAAAAGTTTTCCCGTCTTTAAATCTTATTGCTTTGACTTTACCTTGCTCTTTAGCAGCTTTTCCTCATCTGGTATGTTCCTCACATTGTCTCTGTCCTTTCTTATCCTCTTGCCCTCTTTATAAATCTTCTCTTTGTCCTCAGTGGATAAGTTTTCTTTGGCCTCGTTCTCACTTTTGCATTTACTCCCATTTTAGTTGGCACTGACTACCTTGTATATCGCTGAGCCTTTTTTCAATTTCACTCATATCATTTCACCTACTGTCCCTTGGACGTCTAAATTACTCAATTTAAATAAAGAAAATTGGTGACCATAGAGTTTTGTCCTCTCCCTAAAGGATATGTAGGCCATCTAAAAAGAAAAAAAGCCACACTAATTTGGCTCTGTGTGCTCTACTTCACAGTAGAGTTTTGTAAAAATAAAATAAAAAAAACAACAACAAACAATTTGCTTTTACAACAAATCATATGAGTTGTGTCATTGGGCAGTGCTAAAGAAAAAAAGAAGTCCTGAACTTTATAATTAAATTATGTTTTTGTTTTTTTTTTTCAGTTTGTTACCATTTCTGGTGTCACAGTGTTATGGCAGAATTTTCTACCTGCATTCACCACCTGCACTATAAGCTCAAGACTCAAGTCTCAATCATTTTAATTTTTATGAAGTTTTAAGGGCTCTTTCCAGCTGACTCTTTGTAAAAGTAGTTGGTTAGGTTTCAAAGTATTTATTTTTGAAATACCTTATATTTCTCAGAATTTAAGTCATATCTTTTTGCATAGTTTAGTTTGGGATGCGACTTATTCTCAAGCATGATTTATTGATTTTTTTTTTTTTTTAATGGGCCCAAATAGGGTCAAATGTTCATTATTTTACCACTAACAACCTGTAGAGGGCACTGCAGGTGTGTGTTGGTAATTGCTACTGAAAGCAGTGCAGAAGAAGAAGGTCGCTCAGTCTAAACAGCAGATGGCGTCCAAAAACTAACGTGTGGGAGAATCTGGTTGTTCTCCTCATGAACTATTTCTCTTGTTTGCATTGAAGCCGATTGATGCGGGACGGCAAGTCATCAGACCGGGTCAAAGAGAGACGTAAGTACCGCTGAAAGCGGCTGTCATTCAGACACACCTGCTGCAGTAGATGGTAAGCCTCACCCAAAAAAAAAAAAGTAATTGACCCATGAACCCAGATACGTAAAAAAAGGCAGTAGACACAAGTTTGACGCGTGAATCGCAACCTTTCTCCCCAATTTGCGAACACTTTGGTTATATAGGAGCAATATACTCTTACTTTTTGGTCTGTATTCTTAATATTTACTGGACTATAAGACATTCTTAAAGTCTTAATTTCTCTCACAAAAAGACATTGCGCCTTATAATCTGGAGCGCCTTATACATGGATGAATTCTGGTTGTGCATTTTGATGATGGTATGGTGTTGGAGGTGCACAACGCTCCGTCAAAATGCGGGTAAGTGTAGCTGTGTCTTTACAATACTAGCAAGGTTGGGAGTTAGCGTAGTCACAGTAACGTTTGTTTTACCTGTATCAATTTGTGTTATAAGTTACGCAAACGTGGCTAACACAGCTAATACGGCTAAAGTGGGTAAAGTAGAGTGTTACAAATAAGTTCTAGAGTTATTGTGAACACAGTAAATAAAGTCTGCCTGACTGATTGATTTATCTCTGACTCTTTTGTCTCACTTAATGCACCTTATAGTTTGGACCCGGAGGCATTTGGATCCATATGCAGGCAGGTAAGTTTGATAGTGACCAAAACAGGCAAGGGCAAAAACAAAGCTGTAGTCAAAACACGTGGAGCGAGACAGGGAGGAGGGGAAAACAGGCAAAAGTCAAAACACAGCAAGGCAATAGATACAAGAACACCACTCAGGATTGCTAGGTAAACGCTAGACAATACTTTGCAAGGAGCAAAGTCTGAACGGGGCATAAAAAATGGTGAGGCTGATGAGAAACAGCTGGTGATGACGTGGACAATGAGCATTGATTGATGGGAGATAGAGTGAGGAAGTAGCATAGGATGTTAATATTCCAGAGAGGGGTCCCTCTGGTGGTTGGAGGTGGAACTGTAAGTTCGAGCCCTGACAATAAGTTTGAAAACAAACCATTCATTGATGCTGTGCCTTATAATCCTGAGCATCCTATAGTGTGGAAACTTTTAAGAGGTGGGTTGTGATGTTAAATTTTTTGGCGGGTTCCCCCATTTGCCATCAGACTTAAGTAGCTTATCAATTTCAACCACTGTGTTGACCTCACATGCTGAACCGATACAGCCACTTCTAAAGGGAAAATCTCAGCAGGTGTTGGTGGACTGGGTCAGTGCCATGCAACAAGGCCACCGCAAGAGTGCAGGATCATACCTCTATGCACTGCAGGGAGCATTTAGCAATGACACCCTTCCAGCAGCTACAGATGAGACACAAAAACCAACAGCAAGCAGGAGCCGCCAGGGATGGAAGGGTTGGAAGTATGTATGCTGTAGCACCAGAGCTTTGGCCCAGTGACAAGCGAAGGTGGACCCAAGGTTCAACTACATAATTCAAGGGGCATGGGAGCAAGAGGCTTGCCATCCCCAGACCGCAGGACAGGGCGTAGCAATGGTCGGGATCGATAGGCTAATGGGGCACACCTTTTCGAAGTGACTCAATCACAAATCACTCGGTAAACAATATTTCAGACATGCAAGGTAGAGGATATGATGGCTACAACATTTAAAATAGATAGGTAGATACTAATTGGACATATCAAGAGTAGACAATCAAAGCAGGGATTTACCAAGTTGGAGTGTGCCATCTCATGATTAGCTGATGCAATCCATTGAAGTGAATCACATCCCCAGTATTTGTAGACCTTGAGTAGACTCAGATTAATGCTCGGATTGATGCTCTAAAATTACCTTAGACCTCAAATGTTCTCCAGTGAGGCATCTATGGTTATTTGAAAATCTGTTTTCAGTGTTCACAAAGGATAAATAGTTTCACCTGAAGCTCCAGAATGCTTCATTACACAGGTCATTCTGCATCCTTGCAAAATTTTCACATCTGTCAAAGATTCTTTAAAATTTGAAAAGATGGTGGGTCCAACCAATAAACAGAATGTCAAATAAAAAACAGACAATCAAAAAGAGAGAGCTTCAATTATAGACATTTGTAAATCAGAGGAGACCTGGCCCCAACTTTTAAAAAAAAAATGCCCAAATAAGGATAAAGAAGCAAGAAATAAGAGAAGAGGATCACTTTATGAGGTATGCATTTGTAGTGCAAATGCAAATGTAAAGATACATGCGATGTCCTCGTTATATCTGTGTGTTATATTTGTTATATAATTGTGACATTTCAAATAGATTACACTTTTTTTTCATTTCATGCATATTAAAAAAAGGTAAAATTGTGCCAAAAA